>NC_088646.1:3615024-3690024 GCF_964019385.1 Sycon ciliatum
CTGGCATTGCGCATTCCTGGACTGATGAAAGAAAAGAAGAAAAAATACCCAGAGAGAAGCTTTGAGGATGTTCTGAAATTCACATTTAGCCCTCACTTACCCACTGGCTGAGTGCGAAGGAGGCAGTACAGTGCACCGTGCACCCCCGGAATGGCGCCGGGAAGTCGGAGAGGTTGGCTGCAAAGAGCAGCTTGTCAGTGTCACTGGTAGCAGAGAGGAGCACGGATGTGTGTTGCAGTGAAAACAGCCCTGTGTTTGCTGTTCAAATCTTCAGAGTCACCTTCTTGTGTTGCTCACTGTAGGAAAGCAGCATGTAGCCATGTAAGAACAAACAGACACAATCCAATGAATCATGATGATGAAGGAGGTGCCATGTAAGAACAAGCAGGCACATGACGAGGGAGATTTAGTGAACAACACGGAGTGCACAGATGAAGAGAAACCGACTGAGCACAGTACAGTAGGAGACATCAGTCGCTGACAATATCCTGCTATGACAGCCGGAAGTGAAGCCATGTTCCGGCCTCTACACTCTCTGACGTTCCTTCCGCACTGACGACGGACATGATCACATGCACCTGACAGGAGGATATCAAAAACACGCACACATTCCCAATCTTCTTCTTTCTCATCTATTCTTGTAATGACACTAGCTGGCATTCACAGCCGCTTATACGATAACACAACAAACAGATACATACACACAGGGATGTGACGAACATAATGCAGCACTGGGCGTACTCTTACAAGGCAAGGGGCACAGCCACTGGCACTGGTGTTTTTAAAAGATAGTTTGATACAAAGTTAGATAATTATGACAATCACTTGGCATTCCTGAGGCTCCCACTGAGACTTTGGCCATGAGCAAGATGCTAGGCTAGGTACTCTAGTGTACTGGTGAGTCTAAGATTTCATTTGTTGGGAAGTATTCTGTCTTTATCAACATTTACGTAATCAAGTAGCGTGCTCCACTGTCCAAAGAGTGCTCAATACCCATGTAGGGTAGAGCCTTGTACACAAGAGAGATTGTAAGCTGATGATCCTTGCCTGATGATCGTAGTGATACGTGAAACTCAGAGTTGCGACACAGCTTCCAGTCTCTCTTGTGTATCAACATTTAACGAGTATCCGCCATTGCCATGAGCAGCAGGAACGTCTCAAGAAGCATGAATACGATATCCAACCTCATCATAGACTGAATGCCATTACTTCATCCAGGGAAATATCAGAATGATGTTGGATGAGGACTGGTGCCACCCTCGACTACATGTAAAGGTTCTGCGGATTGCAGCTCATCTGGGTCCGGATGAAAGAGTTGAGCCCAAAGGAACTTGTGACACATGTCTGACAATGGGCTCAGGAAGCTGACATGCTCTTCTCAATGGGCAAAAAGCTAGGGGGAGGGTGCACGGGTTGGGTTGAAAACATATTATAGTTCCTCGATCAGTCATGTAAGTAGTCGCTGGAGTAAAAACGTTTCCACGTCCATGCTACAACCACATAAACATTCGTATTTGTATTTGTAACACAACATAAATGTGCACAAAGGGTAAGCAGCAGCTCTCGGCCTGTTTATCAATAAAGTTCTTCCACCTCCACCAAACCGACCACACACCAGCAACATGACTCCAAGTTATAGATACTGACAAACAATTTTTTCCTCCAGACAGTGCTGTTTCGACCACTATAGATCCCATCAGTGAAGGTTGAGAATAATGAATGGTCAGAATTAATTTTGAAAGCACAGTTCTAAATTAATTCTAGCCATTCATTATTCTCACATGCATGCTTGCACCCTTAAAAATGGGGTGTACCATGTTTCTAAATATGAATGCTAAGCATTTGACTGTAAACATTACATTGCGGTTACAATGCACAGCTAAAGAGTAGTGGTGATGGACTCATGTCTGCATGCATAGTCCATACACTGCACATTCAGGGCGGGGCTGCATTCCTATGCTATGTTTTTTTTCTAGCCTTCAGCAAGCAGTCGACTGGAAGTGCTGACCAATCTATACTGTGTATAAGCAGTCAGGTGAAGGCAAACACTCCACACTGGTCTTACAGTACATAATTGCACTGGGGAAATACTATTAGCTGTGCCAAAAGACAAACGCCTCCCACTGGTTAACAATGTGTGTGCTTGTCTCAAGATAGCGTGACACCAGAATAGCTCAGTGGGATGGCTGGCTAAATCTTTGAGGCTAGTCCTGCAGCCGTACAGCACTACAGCATTACAGCAATACAGACAGTCCCGTGGTACTACAGCAGTCTGCAGGAGTCTAAAACTGCACAATACAATGAATTGATGAATACACGGAGATGCTGAGACAGTTCTGTATCGCTCAGTGCATGCAGTGCTCTCAATTGAACAGACTGGCATACATCACCATGATGTTCAATACTACCCCTACTACAGTAGTGGACACTTATGTGACTTGGCAAGCTAGGTTAGTAGGTAACATTACAACAAGGAAGACACTTCAGATGAAGGCCAGTCCAGCCTGTGACTACATAAAATAGCCAGTGCCTGCCATTGATCATTCATGCTGTTCTATTACTAGTATACATGTATCGCTGTTTTCATTCTTGCCATTCTTGGCGGGCAGTTTCAGTGTTTGTATTCACATGATAGGCATGTCCAGCTACAGTACAGGTACAGCTCTACACTAACTGCATGTATGGCACATGGTGCATGGTGTACACTACTAGTACAATATACCGGCGGGGATAGTACTTGGAAATAGTCTAGACACCCAGGGTGGCACACCTGTTTGATTATGCGTCATTGTGCTTCTTTTCTACAGGTATTTGCCTCTACTTCACAAAGGTCTGTGAGTCTACTTTGAACTAGGTAATCTGTGTACACCCAGTTCTGTTCTGTTTCCTTTGCCCATGCAAGTAACTTGCAAGATCAGGACTCGGAATACTAGCTAGGCAACATTCAAACATCCCACTGCACAGTAGAATTACAAAGACTGGCATCGAGACATGCGCTCTCGGCTCGGTAGAAATGCCTGGACAAGTCTACAAATCTCTTACATGTTCTGCGGGATGTGAGGGTAGAGTGCTGCTTCCACTGTGGCATCTCAGCGTCCACGATGCTACTACTACATGTACATGTACTTCGTCTGGTAAAGATGAGTCAAGATGTGTATCAGCAGCACTGCTGGTAGCGAATACCTGGAAGAGAGAAGAATCGCAAACCGGGCACAGTCATACGTGTAGAAATAGATACACAAAAAAACCTGTCTAAGCCGACAGCTCACGGAACCTTCCAAATGTAACCTTCATGTAGAGGTGATCACCTTATCCAGGGTCATTTGACTGGAGAGACCATTGGTCCTGGTTGTAGTGGCAGGTGGTCGCCTTGACAGGTTTTTACTGTACAGGGGGATGCCATAGTAACATCACGCAATCCCATTGCTAGACAAAGCAGCAGCAGCAGCAGCAGCAGTTGTCTGCACCAATGCTATTCATGGAAGGAGAACTAACCGATTAGGGCGAAACACAACCTGGATGAGGGAGAATGGGAAACATGCTTCT
Organism: Sycon ciliatum; assembly: GCF_964019385.1. Taxonomy (NCBI): domain Eukaryota; kingdom Metazoa; phylum Porifera; class Calcarea; order Leucosolenida; family Sycettidae; genus Sycon; species Sycon ciliatum. The sequence continues at coordinate 3,618,571 of NC_088646.1, forward strand.
TTTTCCTTTCAAAGAAGTAATGTTTTAGTTAATTTCCACCGGATCAGAACCCGAGTGGAAATCAATGAGACACAATGAGGTGGTGGTGATGATGATGACTCACAACACCATGGTACTGTCAAGAGTACATGTACTCTTGGTACTGTGTATGAATGAATGGATAGCCGGACTACACACACAGTGATGAATGAACACAACGGTGGCCACCAGTCTCAAGGGGTAATATTACCAACTGCTCCCACTGCCCAGTATAATGGTACATGTAGATGTGCAAATAACATATCTTTCAAAATGCAGTGGCATGTAGGAGGCAAAGTGATGTTGAGTTAGTCTGCTGTTCACACATACACACATGCATGCATGCACCGATCGTGGCTGTTGAATACAAACAAATTGATCATGCATTGCCATTCAAAAATCACGACAATGAAGCTATTTATTTGCACAGCATACTCTGCGACTAGTATCCATGTCCCATCAACAAACGCCTTGCTTTTCTGGAGCTTTGCACAGTGGCTCCATGCACTGGCAGTAATGCCAGGGCTGTAACGGCCAGTGAAATATGTCGCAACGATGACTCTGATATCAGCGTGGGCTCTGACCCACATAGTCAATCTGACTCGTTACCCCAGGGTCCCACCAGCTGGCTGATGTGTTGCAAGACAATAATCTCACAGATGACTACTTCAGCAGTAGCAGTAGCAGCACGCATGGAGAGTAAGTCTTCAGAACCAGTACATTCTGCACCAAATCTTGCTGTGACAAAAATGAAATTCCACTAAGGTAGGAAACCTGACAGATATCAGAGAACTTAAAAAGGTGTTTGTTTAAAGGCAAGAAGGGAAAAGAGATCACCTCAGTCTGGTCCGAACACATTGTGAACAGAGATAGAGAGGGGGAGGGGAGGAGAATTCAGAATCTACTTCAAGAGTGGCAACACACTATGATAAACACCAAGATGACTTGCACTGCCAAGTAGTTTATTTTCAAAGATCGTGAAAGTCAAATGGTTCTCAGCACATTGGCCGAGTGCTAGCATTCTCCGCACGCTGTTCTGTAGCAATCCTCCAAGAAGCAAAGTACCGTTGCCCAATTTGCAGAGCCGTGCAAGTCGGGGGATCAGAGCCACATTAAGTCTTGTTGAAGGCCAACGGAAAGGAGACAAGATCCAAACGCAATGGAGAGGCCGCAATTTTGGCAAGCTCTGGCCAAGCCACGGGAACTAATGGCAACCTGTTGACCAATGGCTAGTATAGTGAAGGCACATCAAGGATAGATGAACTCATCCACAAGGTTCTCAGAGCACCACCCGGGCATGCTCATAAGCATGCCAAGGCCCAAGGGATAAGCACAGGATTATGTGCTGTATGCAGCCCATCAGAACATAACTGCCATAGTGTAGTGTCCTGTATTGGTTGCAGTACACTGCTCCCAGCACCAGCCAGTGGGGGTATAAACCTGACACCGTGCACAAGCGATGTACTGGAAACACGAGGTGAAATCCCAAAGTCCACTGGGCAGTGTAACCATTCCTTCTCACGGTACAGTAGTACGCTCAAAACTATTGCTGGCCAAACCAATAATACTGTTGAAGTTGATAGTGGTGAAACCGACCCTTTCCCACGCAACCAACGCAGGTTCTTGCACTATTCAACAGTAGGGTGAAGCTGGATTTGACATCCTGGATCTGTGGAAGTAGCAGTCTCTTGCATGAAGACTACATAGAATGCTGCCCTGCGCAGCGTAGAGATTGTAGACAAATACATGTAGTTCACTTCCCAAAGCATGTCAGTGCAGGCGATAGAAGGCTGCCACAATGAGCATTGCTCAAGTAAAAAGGTCATCACGCCCGTAGAATATCATTTCCCATCCAATGGTTTCGGGATGACTCTGCTGTATGCGGTTGCCTGCAGGTCTGCTCAAGTTTCACGTTCCACCTACAATGTAATACCAAGGTTCCATTGAGAAAGGTTGAGCTCACACAAACCACTCAAGGAGCTGTAGTAGTACCTTGGCCTCAGTCATCCTCAACAGCCGTGAATGCACTGAGCACGGCACAATCAGACTTGGGAAGCTGCAGTGCAGAATGATAACACAGTCACATGCATGATAACACAGTCACATGCAGTGCAGAATGATAACACAGTCACATGCATGATAACACAGTCACATGCATGATAACACAGTCACATGCAGTAACACACAAATAAGCACATGCATACACAAACAACACCATGATGAAGCCTTATTCAGAAGTGCCTTCATTGAGAAGAAAAATCGATAAATTTAGCTAGGTAATGCGAAGTACCACACGACCTGTAAGACATTTTTCAAAGAGATAAAGATGAACAGATACATGTAAGGCTGAGCAGACCGAAAATAGTGGACATTAGATTGAAAAGAAGTAAAGGAGAGTTGAAGTTGAGTGGATGCACTCACCAGGGAGAGGAAAGCAACCAGTTTCAAGTCTACTAGATCATCGAGGAGATCCATTTGCTGCTGATGAGGCAGGGTGGCAAACAGTGATGCCGTCGTCTGGAGCAAATTCTACAAGGAACAAACACCATGCACACAACATCCAAAGTAGTTAGTTGAGGGTACTGAGCAACACACACCATGCACACAGCATCCAAAGTTGAGAGTAATGAGTAACACACACCATACACACAGCATCCAAAGTAGTTAGTTGAGGGTACTGAGCAACACACACCATGCACACAACATCCAAGTTAGTTGAGGGTACTGATCAACACACACCATGCACACAACATCCAAAGTTGAGGGTAATGAGCAACACACACCATGCACACAATATCCAAAGTACTGATGCACAGAGCATAGGCAAATACTAAAGAGCCAAGTTTACTATTCATGGCAAGGGAAATACTGTCGGCACAAAAGCAATTCAATGCGGCCTCTAACAGTAACATGTTGGTAGCGTTTAGTCCGTGCAATGCTAAGCATCAGTCACGCTCAACATCCACGTGCCCAGTTTCATCTGCCATGACTGCACCCAGGTAGGTAGGTAGCTAGAGAGCTTTGACCAACCCTGCTGCGCAGTGGAGGTCTTGTAGGGTAAACTAGTACTGTACAGGGTTGAGTGTTCTGTTTCTCACAAGACAGTGTATGCTTGTCCAGAAGAGATCTACACGATACCATTGCATTTAGGAATGGCTGGTTGGCCCAAGGCGCAACCCCAAAGTGCACCTGTAGAGAAGATGTTTCAATGAGCCATATCATGAAATCGCCTCCCAGTGATACAGCAAAATGACAATGTGACAACAAGCAGCAGTGTTCACACACACACATACAATGTACACAGCTTGTCATGTAGTAGTCACAGTGTAACCTGTGTGTATAGATGACCCAGGGCGGGGGGGGGGGGGAGAGCAGACTAACCTGAGCACAGTCATCAGTTGGAGATGCCTGACAAACAGTACCGGCACTGTCACACAACGTCAGCTGAAACGAGAAGGACCACCTCCAGCATGTCTCCAATGGCCTAAAACATGAAAAGAGCACAGAATCAAATGAGACATCATGTACAGTGATCTACCCACAGGAGCATGCAGCATGCGTGAGAAGAGAAAGATTGCCGTCACCGCTGGCAAGAGAGGGACTGTCAAGCCGCCGGTTTCGAAGAATGCCCCCAAAACAAAGACACCTGCATTGAGAGATAGTCAGTTCCCTAATGAGAGTTTGGATGTACGATCTGGGAAACTCTATTGCACAGCGTGTCGTCATGAAGTGTCAACAGTGAAAAGCATAATCAATTTATCAGGGTCCACCTTTTATCGAAAAAGCACCAGAAAAGCAAGGAAAAAAAGAAGAAGCGTGCAGAGGATGGCAAGCAAATCTTCCTGGATGGTGGGGAGTATCTCCAGCGCACTCATGCTGTCGGCAGTACACTTCAGGAGAAGGTGCTTGTGTATAGAATTAAGTGTTTGAAAACACTTCTGAGCTATGGCATACCTCTGAAGATTGATCAGTTGCGTCGTCCTCTTCTGGAGGAACATGGTGAACGACTCACAGGACGACAGTGGCCTCTGCGCCCATCATGGACAAGATGGTGAAGTCCCGATTACACCCTGCGACCAAGCCGCGAGACAAGGTCCTGTCGAAACAACAGGCCTTGCTTTTGGACGCCGTAGGTCCTTTGACCTACGTACTAGAGGAAGCTGGGAAAGAGACTCTCACCGTACAAGCCACTGTCGAAGCATGCCAGCAGGCGTTGGCTTTTATTGGCAATGCCAATATGCATTTGAATAGAGAAAGGCGGCGAAATGCCATTTTTTGTATGAATCGCGACCTTGCCGAAATGGCAGATGATGACGATACGTTCAAAACGTCTGCACCCCAGCTGTTTGGAGATGGCTTCTCCAGAAACGCGAAGGAACGGAGCGAAGAGCTCAAATGTTTGGAATGAAAAGCGCAGACTGGAATTAGTCCACGTATTAGTCCACGTAGCTACAGTGCAACCCGATGGTGGTACAAGTTGGAGGCCATGGACCAGTTTTTGGAGATGTCGCCTCCTTCCCGACAACTCTCCAGGTGCGATCAGCAATTGTTGAAGACTTGGATCCAGATATCACTGTTGAGTTTGCTCGGCCATTTGTGCAAGCGACACACAAGTAAGAAGGAGATGGGCCACTCAGTTTGATCGCCTATGAAGTCATTTCCGGACTGAGCCGATACGTCAACGAGCCACAAATTCCCCTCCCCTGTACTGAGGCCCTAGCATGACGGCAGAATGGCGGCAATCTAAACCAGGAGAATATCTGGATAGCCTTTGCCCGAGGGCTCATTGTTCCAGTAGTTGAGTACTTCCATGCTAAGTTCTCTGCCGGAGTTGCTCTCTTCCACACTGTGAATGCCTTTCGTGCTGCACGGTTGTGTGATCCAAGGAAGGTGAGAGACATGCTGCCAGTCCATGAGGATGTGAGTGATTTGCAGGCCTTCCCCTTCATATCCAACAACGAAGTTGCAGCTTTGCAGATCAAGCTTCCTCAGTATGTTGCTGCTTTGTGAGGATTTGGCTGGTGACATCGATCCAATAGTGTGGTGGAAAAATCACAGCAACGATCATCCTCGCTGGGCCAGCGTCTTCCGCAGAGTGCTTTTGGTCCAGCCAAGTTCAGCTGCTGCTGAACGAGTCTTTAGTCTCCTTGAGAGCTCCTTCTCCAAACTCCAGGAGACCGCTCTGGAGGATTACATAGAGACACCCATCATGCTTCAGCATAATCACCGCTAGATGCAGCATCCGGTTTGGTTCCGGTGGTCAAGTCATCTGCTGAGTCTTCCGTTGCTACCATATCTCTAGCCTGCTTGCCTGTCTCTCTTTCTTCGTGCTACTGAGTACTGACTGACTGTGCCAGTTGCCAGTTTGTTGCCTTTGGAACCCGTGTCCATTTTGAGTATTTCATTCGGTTCTCATCAATGTTGGACGCTGCATGCATGCTAAAATGTTGAACTGCTTTCTTTCTTTCTTTTTCCTTGTATCTAGCCAACATAAAGCAGTAGATCCTTCCTGGTCGCCTTATCTTTTAGCTGCCCTACTGTTTTCTTTGCTTGTGATACTTGGTGCCACTCAGTTGTCTCTGCCTAAATTGTTAACATACTGTTTGCTTCCGTGCCATGTTGATCCTTTCCCCGGCTCATGACGAGTCATGAGTGTGGTGTTTTGGTTGTGTTTCCGTGACTCTCTGAGAAGCTTTTTCCCTTTTTCCGCTCACGAGTTGATTCAGAGCAAGTCTGCACAACACTGTGATGTAATGAGTTCCAAGACCGTGAAGCAGGAGAAGAGTGCGACGATATGAGACTGGTCGGATACTATGATTGGCAACAGAACTACAAAACTTGGAAACCTAAGGGTGAAAATCGCAAAAATTTCCTAAAATTGACACCCCTATATACAGGACACATGTGCACTAACTATCAACATGCCAGCGGAACTCTGGCTCACCGAGTAGCTATATACTCTTTAAAATCCTTTCGCACCTAATGACGTGTTTTCACTCACTAAGCGACATGGTCCGGTTTCCCAAAACGTACAGTGAATACAAGTGGGCGCCGTGTAGTACAGTACAGACTACTGTACAAAACGCCGTAACTCTGTGACGAATTATCGGATCACCTGTGCCCCATCACATACACACGCGCAAGCACTTGGAAATCAGGCATGTTTTTCTTGTCACATGCTGGGGCAAAATGGGTTGACACAGGAAGGTACATGTAGACCAAAGAGACTGTAGGACACCCACCCACTGGTATACAACACCCACGCACAGATACATGTGCACCGCTAATACACTTGCAACAGTCCACTTCCGCCAAGCCACCGTACGCCGGACACTCCGAGCCCTGAATCCAAGTAAAGCCACAGGGCCTGATGCAGTACCCGCTAGAGTGCTGAGAAAATGTGCCGACTCTCTGGCCCTGCCCCTATCCAAGCTGTTTACCCTGTGCTTCTGCAGTGGTCATCAACCTGCCATGTGGAAAGTTGCCAACGTCGTACTGGTACACAAGAAAGGCCCCAAGTCGAACCCCAGAAACTACCGACCGATATCACTACTGCCCATAATGTCTAAGTGTATGGAGTCCATCGTGAACCGCAGCCTGTCCAACTTCCTGAAGAAGAATGACATCCTTTCTCACAGGCAGTTTGGCTTTCGCACTGGACTGGGAACCTCTGATCTGCTGATTGCTCTTCAGCATGAGTGGAGCCTTGCAGCTGCCGGTGGAGGCCTCGTCAGGGTCCTCGCAGTAGATATTGCCGGGGCCTTCGACAAGGTCTCGCACAACGGCGTCCTCCACAAGGCTGAGCGGTGCGGCATAAGTGGCCCCCTCCTTGCCTGGCTCCGGAGTTACCTGACAGACCGCCACATCCGTGTCGTCATAGGCGGCCAGTCTTCACCGACCCACCGAATCCAATCTGGCGTGCCACAGGGCAGCATCCTCGGCCCCACCCTCTTCCTTCTGTACGTCAACGATGCAGAAGACCACCTGCCTGATGGGGCGAAGCTGGCTGTATACGCCGACGACACAACTCTCTACAAGTGCATCACCACCCGACTCAGACTGCCAGAAGAGACAGCAATCCTCCGGCAGGCAGTAGACTCACTGGCAGCATGGGGAAGCAGGTGGAGGATCAAGTTCGAGCCCACAAAGTCGCAGGCATTGACCATCAGCCGCCACCGCTCACTGCCATCCAGCGACGTGCCCTGCACATAATTGGAGATGGATCATACCTCCCGAGCCTCGACATTCGCCGTACCGTAGCAGGGCTCTGCTTGCTGTACAAGCTGCACTTTGTGGAGGGTCTGGAAATGGTGAAAGCCATTCTGCTACCATCAGCAGCCGCACCGCAATGCCGCATGTCTACTCGTGAGACAACCAGATCTGCAGCACATCATCCATCACAACTCACCAGTATCCTTCCTCCTCAGTCACGAAACAACACGCTCCGCTCATTTCCCCACTCCCTCATTGCAACGTGGAATCAGCTCCCACCTACCCTTCTGCAGTCTCCCCCTTCTCGCAGAGGTATGCACACCTTCAAGAAAAATGTCAACGACCACTTGCGGCGCAGCAGGTGGGAGTGGGCCACAGACAGGCTATGATCTCTCCATCGCAGCCAACACACCAGCCTAATTATTCTGACCGCACTCCAGCTCCCTTCTACCCCTCTTTGATCCACTTCGCTCAGCCTTAATATCCGATTATCAGTTCTCTCCATCTTCCTACGGTGCACTGCTTTTACTATTGTTTTGTCCTATCTCAATCTCAAATTCTCCCCATTATCGTTTGCAAAGCCGGTGCTTCCCTCTTGGATGCACATGTTTCTTTTCTCCTATGTATCGGCGCACAGGAGTAACGATGATTCCGAGACCTTTGGTCGGAGGAGTTACTTTTGCCCCGCCCCCACTTCCATCGAATATGCCACCGCCCCCGCTGTGCAGTATCTGATGGTCCTGTGCTATTCAGTAAAAAATAAATAAAAAAATAAAAAAAGTATGAATGCCGCAGACATCACCACGCAACATGACAATTTGTTCAAGGTTTTAGATTGTGTGTTTCCAGAATCGATTTTCAAGCTCCGATCATCAGTGGGAATACGGAACTAAAGTGATCAAGGGAAAAACAAAGGTTAAAAATCCAAAGAAGTGTGGCACATGACGCGTAAGTATTACAAAAAGTGAGGGCTAAGATAAGTCATGTGTCACACTTCTTTGGATTTTTAACCTTTGTTTTTCCCTTGATCACTTTAGTTCCGTGTTTCCACTGATGATCGGAGCTTGAACATCGATTCTGGAAACACACAATCTAAAACCTTGAACAAATTGTCATGTTGCGTGGTGATGTCTGCGGCATTCATACTTTTCATAGCTATTATTAAACTTTTATCTCCACGTAGATTATTTGTAAAAAAAATGTTGCTCTTGGTGATCCAACGCGGAGTTGATGTCTCTATTACATGTATCTCAGGCAATGGCAGAACTAAACAGATGACTATGTGGATCTGCTAAGCTAGCGTGACCAGTGGACCATAATGCACCTACCTTTCAGCCGCAACTTTGCGACGACAATCCTCTTCCACTAGATCCTTGCAACTGAAAAACATACAAAACAAATAAATACATGCACAGTTGAACCTTGCTTGCCGACCAGCTCGCCAAGAGTCGCAAAACTCCGGTCCAAAACAACGGGTCAATCAATGAATATCGTCAAAGATTGGACTAAAGCAACATCACACATAGAAATGACAGGCGAGATTCTTAGCAGAGTACATGCAACTGCAGCGCAGCAAGGTGAAGATTCAGTCTCAAGCCACTCGCCAAGCTCCTATCAACACCAAGCCTGGAGTGCATCATCAGGTCCCTTACCCGCAGGCCTGGCAGTAGAGATAACCGTCAACATGGGATTGTATCACCTTCTCACACGTAGAGTCTAGCCAACACAGAAACAAATACACAGAATGAAAGCTAAGCAAGTGACATCATCCCATACACTACGCATTGAGCAGCACACGGCTGTTCACGCGCAGGCACTTATAAATATGGCGGCGTTCGGTGCGATTTATGTAACATTGTGCGAATAGTACAAATACGCGATGAGTTTGCGTTTTTGGAAGAAACTCATGTCGATCCTCGCGTGGTTCCACGATTTGGGACGCGAAACCAAGAGAAACATTTTGAAAGCGCTCGAGCGAGATCCTCGACTTTTCGGCAATTTGAGAGAAAGAGGGTGGAAAGGCGTCCTGGCCTGCCCAGTTAGCTGTCTTTCCGCTTCAAACTTGCTCGAACTACTCCTGGCAGTCTGGAGATTGATCTCGCCAGTGATTGTCAGCCTCTGCTTGGCGTGCTCGCGTGTACAACATTCAAGTTAGACATTTCGTAATCGTTCAACGCACAATAGGGTAGATACCACAATTGCAAGCTCACTTGGCCGGCTGCTGCCTTCTTCTACAATATCCCACATGCCGACTAAGCAATTTACAGCAGGAAGCAGCCTTCTACACTCAACAGCAACTAAAGGGCCACACCATCTGTCTCCCAAATCAAGAGAAAACAGGCTCCTGACTCGTCGCGCGTATTTAGAAGTTCACGCGCGTATTCTAATGACACTTGGGGAAGACAACCAGAGGATAGTCCTCTACCTGGGAAAATATCGATCTAAGCTGGGAAAAATCGGGAAGGGCTTCTCGGAGCCGAGTTTGTCAGCAACGACACAAGGAGTATTCCAGAACGAAGCCAAATTCGCACGACACAGAACAAATGTTTCTTGAAGGAAAGGCAGTCATGTGAGGTACGAGCGGAAAGCTTGAAACAAGACGCAGATGATCAGCGTGTTCCCCGGGCTGTCCGGGCTGACTAGTCTCCAAAATCCAGGGGAAACCATGGCCTACTCGTGTTCTGAAGATTTGAAAATTCAAATTTTCTTGCCATTGAAGCCCAATTGAGACTTTCGGCGGCCATATTGTTAAGTGGCGTGAAATCGCAAAAAAATCCGCCGTGAGCAAACCAGTGCTTATGATGTCACATTGTTACTACTCCATAAAAGCATCTCGAACAATGCTGTAATGATTATGTTATTGTACAAACTCTACTGCGATATACCAGTATACAAGGACAGCACATTAAAAGTAGTTACAAGTCATGCGGTGGTGTGAGTCAGCTCCTTAAAAAAAGCTAGATACCCATTGACCATTATTTTTATTTTATTTTTTATTTTTATTCTTATTTTACTAGGGAATTCCCAATAGGCGTCATCGCCTTCTTACAGGGAACCCTAAGAACGTCTTGATGGATGATCGAACCATGTGTTTCCCTCGTCTCCCTTGGCACTATGACTGCAAAGCTAGCTGTAACTTACGTCGTTGACAATACGGCTGAGAGGTGGCACAGCTAACAGCCTGTATGGTGACCTGGCATGTCTGACACTGCAGTATGTTGAGCTGCGACAACGCCTGCGGCTGACACAGCATCGGTGATGCTAGCCAGCCAGACAGTCGTGTTACTACGAGCACCAGCAAGATCACAAACACACACACACACACACACACACAATGTGAACATGATAGCAGACAGACATTACCTAGGAACAAACGAAAGGTCAGCCCATTGCCGGCGTGGAACTGCTAAGGGGCCGTCCGTAATTATCGATCTTTTTCACGAAGAGAATAAAGTTTCGTTTATGGGTGGGTGGGTTGAGGAGAGTTTCGTTTTGAAAATTATTGATAGCTGAAACATCAATCCATTCTAGCTGTTAAATCAATCCACTTTTCGTTCAAAGGGGTGGGGGAGGGGCATAACCAAACTTTTTCGTTTCGTGAAAATTATCGATAATGCCGGATGGCTCCTAAGGGGGGAGGGGCATAACCAAACTTTTTCGTTTCGTGAAAATTATCGATAATGCCGGATGGCTCCTAAGGGTGCGTTCAGACTACCGATAAAAAGAATGGGAACGTTTTCAAAGGTGATTAAATCACGTGATGTTACTGGAATTTTGACGGTGGAAAGGTTTTACCGCTGTAGCTGCTGCGGCGGAAACAGCATTCCGGCAGCAAAACAGGGGAGCACGTGTTTGTTTCAACTCCTCTTTCGCGTGTGACTTTTTTCTCCTGACTGGAACTGTGACTCCATTTAGGTCGTCATCACACTACGTTCTCGGACTCCCGTTTACGTCTACGTCTACGGTGAAAACCCCCAAACGAGTGGTCGTGTCATCAGACAGGCACAGCTTTTGACGCGCACATGCAGTCACGTTTTCGGAGAAATTTGAAGATTCCCGCGCAAGTACGAGGTCGCTTGGAAAAAGGCTGGGGGAGATACGCACATTCATCCAAAAAGTCGTATACCCCCCCCCCCCTCCCTACCACGTCTACGTTTCCCGTTTCCTCTGCTCCCGTTTCACCCTGTATGCGGATCATCATGACAACCGACCAAAAACTCCTTACGTGGACGTAGACGCAGCGCTTTGGACCGTTGTGTGATGACAGCCTAAGTAGTATTTTACGATGCCGAAGGCATTATTTGCCCAGGGCATGGAGAAGGAGATCATGTGCCTGTACGTAGAAGTCTTTGCTGGATCGTCAGGCAAAACAATGACGAGCGCAGAGAAACAGACAATGATAGCTGACAAGCTCAACGACAGCGGAAGCATTTGGGATGGCCTGTTGTCATGGTATCCAATGTTGAAAGCAAAACCGATGCCCTACGAAGGAAGGGCAAGATGATGTACAGGGCGTTCAGACTGAAAACCCGCACAGGTGCTCCTGTGGAGAGTGACTCCGACCTAAAGGTAATCTTTGTGTTGAATTTTTCTCATACTTACTGAATTCATCCTCCTATACTACTGACGATGTACTCATACCTCAGGGACTATTGACACGGGTGTGTGATCAGGATGGGAAGTGGTTTAGCCTTAGAAGGACAACATTGGGGGTGACGATCTCAAGGATCATTTCCACTGTTGTCATGTGGTACCAACAGTCCTGTTTGAATATAATTTGAATTATGTCCAACCATTCGGCCTGACAATTCCCGCTGAAACCTACTTATTGCGCCTGTTCTATCTCCCATCTCGGTTATAGCAATATGCATGTACCTCAGCTATGACACTTGCACTACTATTACAGTATATTCCAGCGCCGGTGGTATCTCCTATCGTGGGTGTAGCACTGCCTTAGCCTACATTACAATTACCCTATAATTATAACCAGCGAATAGCACATTATGGTCTATGGTCTGATGAGTGTTTTTGAACACGAAACTCGGAGTCACGAGAAAGCTGTTGATCTCTGTTGTTCTGCCTTGTGTAGTACGGTATGCCCTTGTTAGGGTATTGAGCACTATTTGCAGCAAAGACTTCAGACACTCTGTCATTATAATTATCCTGTTTTTCAGTCCTGGTAGTGACAGTCAAAATATTTCAGACCTTTTTTCCCTTTTCAAATCCCTCGACTTGCACTTGTATACACTCCTGTGCGTACTGCAAATGGCATGCATATTTATGTCGTGATGTTCCCGTGTCCTTGCAGTCCGCGCACAAAGGTTGGGCCAATTTCCCGCAGTATCATGCCCTGTTCTTCAAGAACCAGTCTTTTGGGCCAGGTGGAAACAATGTAGACACTGCTATCAGCGACCGTGGAGCAGAAGAAGCACGGGCAGAAGCTCCCCCAGCCCGTCACCCCAGCCCCTGTCACACCAGTGCACACACCAGGGCAAGTCAACATGCCTGGGGTCGGACAGAAAACTCCCCATGATGACTCTGACTCGGAATCAGATCTGGAGCCGGGCAGGAAGCCAAGTCGAAAGACCACAAGGAAATGGGCAGCATTGACAAACCAGTCATTTGCGGCCATCCAGTTGGAAACGTGCAAGGAGGAAATATCAGCAGAGGAAAGGAGATTGCTGGCGCAGCAGGAGTTCCAGCTGCGTATTGAGACGCAGAGAGAAGTAGCGGAAGACCGCTGAGAGAGAGAGAACGCAGAGAGCATTAGGAAGCGAAAGCAAGAGAACAGAGAGAATACGATGAAGCCAAAGCAAGAGAGAAGAGAGAGTACGAGAAAAAGAGAGAAGAACAGAGAGATAAGAGAGCTGCTGACGTCAGGCAGTCGGAGAAAGAATTCAATGCATCCCTGCTTTGAAGCCAGTGATGACGTCCTCCAGCTCTCTACCAGAAGGGAACTTGACGGCTGTCGCGTACGCGATCTCCACATTTAATATTTGAAACCTAAAACATTTACACATGTTACGTAATTTCTCGCAGGACGTGAGCTCTCATGTTTTGATAACCAAGGCGCATGCTTGCGCTTCTGGGCTTTTTTTCTTTCCTCGATTGGGAAAAGAGATAGAGAGAATCCCGAAGAGTTTGGAGTATTTGGAGTGTATGTGCCTCATGATTGGAGTGACGGAGAGAGATCTAGAATGTGAGATTTAGAGGCTCTGGTGAGAGAAGGTGCATGAGCCGTAATTGGAGTAGTAGTTCATTGAGTGTGATAGTTTTATGAGTAAGGTACATTTCAGTCTTTATTCTCTCCAGACAACGGCTGCTGGTACCAGGATGTTTTTCAAAACACTGACTGCAGCATGCACAATGTCATGGGCAGTTGATGCCACAATGCAATACAGCTCGCCAAGCTGGTTAAACGTAAGACCATGCGCAAGCCAATGCAAACAGATTGCCAGGCGCTTGGCAGGGGGCACAGTTGTCCGAAACCTAGTTGACGCTCCCTGTAGGTCATCGCCAGTTTGTCGGAGCAGGAACTGAAACGACTGAAACGTCCGACAGTCAACTCGGTAGGTACGCAAATAGCGCATGTCTAGACAGTCATCTGCGTCTCCTGGCATCCCAACTTCGTCTGCAATACTGCTCCATTTTTATTTCCCAGAAGCCCAGTTGACCCCCAGTGCGGTGAATTGACCACCAGCGTCCCTCTCGCCTCATGGACGAGGCAGCCTCCTCTGCTGCAAGAAAAGAAGAACTTCATGGCATGAAGATCGGCGAGGAAGATTCACACTATCGTGGCTTCGCAGGAAGCGATACCTGGACACTACGGACAGGTCGATGCACGTGGGCTTGCAACAGTCTACTTCGGGCAGAGACACCCTCTTCCCTACCACCACTTTGTTGCAAAAGAGAAAGGCCAGCGAACATAGCAGACATACTCTACTGGAGGGAAATTCAGACGACTCAATAACTTTTAAAAGATGTGTGATGGAAAGTTGGAAACTAATTTGAACTTCGCGGGCTGATACGCGCGATGCGGCAAAAAACCCTTTCAAACTGCCCCGCACGGACGCCATATTGAAGTCGGCATGGCAAAAGGTGCTCAGGCTGTGACTAGGGGAAAATCCCTTCTCGGTGCCGCGGTGAGAGCTGCACAAGTTTACCGGTAGTGTGGTTGTCGCTCGTGGTTTATTGCCATTCACGGTTTGACGCGGTTGTCGGTAGTCTGAACGCACCCTAATCGATTACTGTGAGGAAGAGGTACACAGCACTCTCACTATCTCATTTCTGCATCTCGGTCTAGATGTTTGAACCCGTGCTTAGTATTGTATCTGCTTTGCTGAGCTGTGTGAGAATCATCAAGGTGCATGAGCAGTGCTCAAGACAATGAAAGTTCTCAAAAATCACAGCTCACTTGAGACTTGAGACTCAGTCAAACAAAGCCCCAGTCAATACACCCACACTATTCCACCAGTCTTCCAGGGGTGGTAGAATTGCTTCATGTACAGTGTACATATACACTAACAGCACGGTCTCACCATTCCACATTGCACATCCTTTCTTCCAGCTCTGCCACAGCAGTTTTCTCCCAGGTGTTTCCCCTGCGGCACCACCACCACCAGCAGCAGTAGCAGCTGTAGTGTCTACACTTGATAAGCCACATAACACAACACACTGCATGCAGAACACAAAGACATATACAGCAAACACCAGCAAACTTCAAACACATACAACCGTAGTAGTGGAATGGTGCACATAGCAGCACATGAGCAGATTCCCAACAGAAAAAGGGGCATAACAAACTTAGAGGTCAGCCCTGAAATGTGTAGCATACGTTTTGTAGAGTACTAGTAGTATACCAAGGTGTGAGTATACTTGTAGCCCCCCCCCCCCCCCCATCGAACAGCAAGTGTGCCCTGGATTATGCACACGCACACACACACACACACACACACACACACACACACACACACACACACACACACACACACGCAAGCACGGACACAGCACAGCAATACCTGGCCAGGCTGAAAGTGATGGTAGAGGCTTGACAGGTGGTTGGAAATGTGCACACAAGCAGAACCTACAGCAAAAGAAAGCACAAACTCACATCAGATTTCTCCCGTCTACACTCTCCAGTCTGACAAGTTCTTGCCTATTGCCAGTTTTGGTATTCGAATACCAATAAAGCACTTTTCGCGTGTTTTCGGCCGATATAGTAACCCGTTTGTGTGTGCAAGCCACATCCACTCAGCTGATGAGTTCTTCACATGGCTACGTCAAATTATTTGCTGAAGCACAAAGCTGAACAGATTGGGTTGCCAACTTGCCGTTACAACCTTACCAGTATGATCGGTGACGTCCAGAGTGAACTCTTCAGCACTTGTACCAGACTGGTTCTGTTTCTGTGAGTGAGTGGAGGAGAGAGAACGAGAATAACAACAAGCACAGCAGCCACTGGACTTCAGTTTGCAGCTTTTTAACCCAATGTCATAGTCGCTGGGGGTCCGATTACATCGCTGTACTTGTACATGTGTACGTCCAGCAACATTCGTACCACCACCAGGGCCAGGTCAAGGGCTGTGCAAGTAACTGTTGAGGGTGCCAACATATGCACTTTGGGTCGGATCTCACCGAGCACAACTGTAGCTGTATGGGAAAGTAGTGTGCTGGTTGTCCATATTAGCTTCCTGCACCTTGCTCCTTGCTACACAAAGCCAATAACAATTAGAATAAAATATTTTCCTTCTCCAAATCCAGTTGCTTTTCAGAGGAAATTATCCATCCGGGGCCTGTGTGACCTGTGTGGCCTCAGTTCTCTAAAATACGTTACTGGATCAATTTGAATGGGACTGCAATTGAAATGGTTCTGTGCTGTAGGGTTTTTACTGTTTAATCAAACCAACACAAACTGGGGCCGAAATAGAATCATCAGGAGACTGAGAAAGAGAAAGACCCGTATAAATCATTAGGATTTACTGCCAAGCACACTTGAGCGTGTGACTTACCAGAGGGGATTTGGACATAATCTGAATGCACAGTGTTATGGCCTTTGTACGAGGCTGCAACTGGTACACTTGCAGACGATGGGGATACGCCGCTAGACTGGCAATTCCTTCATCATCCGTCAACACAGCGCTGTGACCGAGCACTGAACTGGACTCACACTGACTCTCTGAAGCCTGTAAACAATGTGTAAATACAGGAGAGAGAGAGAGGGGGGGGGGAGAGAGAGAGAGAGAGAGAGAGAGAGAGAGAGAGAGAGAGAGAGAGAGAGAGAGAGAGAGAGAGAGAGAGAGAGAGAGAGAGAGAGAGAGAGAGAGAGAGAGAGAGAGAGAGAGAGAGAGAGAGAGAGAGAGAGAGCTTTACGATAGGCCTCAGGAGAAGCATGGACCTGTACTTGGACATGCTTCCAAGTTAACACTTCTGGCATAGGGTGTAGCTGCATTGCCAACTGGCAACAGGCTAGCACACATGCACACATGCTCACACAGTGACACAAACAGCACAGCAGTACTTGTAGGACCTAGAAAACATCCCACAGCGAATACGAAAAGGATCTGCCTCAGATGCATTCAAAAGCACCCATGCTAAAGTCACTACACACACATTACGTCAACAGTTTGAAGTCCAGGGAAGGAACGCTCTTTGCCAGAACTTTGCAGCTTAGAGAGCGCTATGTGGGCAGGTGTGTATTTACCGCCCTTTCGCCAGGTGTGTGTGTTTTACCACCATTTCTCTTCCAGGGGCTTGAAGTCTGAACTTACCGTACTTGGCACGAATGGAACACAGTAGAACACGGACGCTGGCCCATACTCCACGTACATCTCATTGTTATACAGCTGGTAGTAAGGTTTCTCTATACCAAGCCAGTCACCCTGAGCAAACGGAGTGCACAGAAAAAGCAGCACATGTGACAGTGTGTGTGTGTGTGTGTGTGTGTGTGTGTGTGTGTGTGTGTGTGTGTGAGAATGTGGGACGGTGTGTGTTTGTGTGTGTGTGTGTGTGTGTGTGTGTGTGTGTGTGTGTGTGTGTGTGTGTGTGTGTGTGTGTTTGGTGCGATAGTGCAGGAGTATGGAGTGTGCGAGAGCGAGAGCGAGAGGCTGAGTGTACATTACGGGTATTTGAGCACTATTGCAGGTTAAGGCACTGCACTGCCTCTGTATAGTTTGCAACCATATTACTATACTTGCTCAAGTTTCATAGCAACCTTACTGGTACGTAATAGTACGTATCATAAACTGGTCTAGATAGGAATGGATATACAGTACATGTACCTTTTTGAAGAGCTGTGCCAGTTGCAGATGGTCGTCCCACAGAATCAGGCCAATGGAGGTACCCGCATCATCACTCAACGTCACACACAGCTGCAAATTCAAACAAAACACACACACACACACATGCCAGATGGTGTGATATAATTGACTAGCCACACGAAGATGTGGTGCAGCTAAGGCGGGATATGCACATACGCTAGGCTGCACAACGGCTAACTAGGCCATTAGTGGCACGTCCTGAAGTGGTTTAGTTTGCAAGCTACCAAGGTGGATGGACATGCCAACCATGCCAACGGAAGGCAGGGGGTTCGAAGCTCCCACCATTCTGAGAGGTTTCCAAGCTTGGTGCTGCACCACCGCCTTGTATCTTTGCTGCCAGCTCCACTCCACCACCCCCTGTTCATGGCATAATAACACCAGTGCTTGTGAAACGGAACACTGCCAGTGGGGCTGAGACTTGGCAGATCACAACAAGAGTTCGGATTACATGTTTGGTGTTGATCCTGGAACAGTTTCATGCTTCCTGAACATGTGGATCTGCTTTGCCTACCTGCGCCTTGGAATGATTCCTATTTCCCCCGAGTTGGGACGACAACAGACAAGGCAAGAGCAACAATAAATTGCATTGAGAAATATGATGGCTCGTGGATACAGCGTACTACTAAGCGACACGGGGAACTTACTTGTTGACTTGTACTGCCATCCGGAGAATGTACCGTCACTACTGGTGCTATTCGTGATACCTGACATGATTCAGGACAAGCAGACAGGCACACACACACACGCACACACACACACACACACGCACACACACACCACAAACACACACACGCGCACATCAGCATACAGTAGACAGACAGACAGACAGACAGACAGACAGACAGACAGACAGACAGACAGACAGACAGACAGACAGACAGACAGACAGTTCGGCAAAGGCTTGATATCCATAATAACAACACACCAGCACAGGTCCAGCCAAGGGGTTCATGCACTGCACTGGCGGATAGGCGGATCACGCAAAAGGAGCAAGACTTGACTGATTGATACTGATCTATTCACGGTTCGACGATAGTCGATAGTAGGTAATTATTCTGAAGAAAACTATCGTCGAAACGTTAAAATATCGGTATCAATCAGTCAAGTCTTTCTCCTGTTGTGTGGTCCGACTATCAGACAGACAAATAGACAGACAGACAGACAGAGAGACAGAGAGACAGACAGACAGACAGACACGACACAGGCAAATAAGCTAGCAGAAACGAATGATACAGACAGCCAACCAGATCAGCATGCACACAAAAAGTATGTGTACACGTAAAAGCATCCACACTGCATAATAGATGTGAACTCCAGCCTCATAGCTCCCATGGAAGAATGCAAACAGGATCAAGAAGAGTGGAGAGTAAACCCCTCAGGCAATGGCATACCCTGAACAGGATAGGTGAGCCATATCCACTGCTGATTTGGTTCAGAGAAAGCTGGGTACTGAACCTGCACAGAAACACACACATAAGCAAGTGCAAACACACAAGTACACTGTACAAAATTAACATACCGTAAAGCCATAGTAATTAGTATACCGATCAACAAGTACGCTAACAGTGAATACGTTTCGGAATGAAATCCAGTTTGTTTGCTGACAAACCAAAACTGACTGATAAATGATACACTGGGAACTCCAATATGCGCAGTGTTTGAGCGAAGCAGATGCGGGCACACACACATACACACAGTCACAGACACATAACTCACCCGTCCATCATCAAACTCTCACAATCGGATAAGAACACCATAATGTCAGTAGGTAGAAGGTGTCTGGCTGCTCGAGGTCCACTCCTACTAGTGCTGGTGTTGCGCACGCCTGCATTCTGCGACTGCTGAAGACGACAGCGTGTTAGACGGACACGAGAGTTCTGCAGCCGGTAACAAGACATTGTGCATTCATGTTCACACACGCACACGCACACACACGTGCGCGCGCACATGCACGCACACGTGCGCACACATGTATACACGCACACACACACGCACATACACGCGCACCATTTGACTGATTTGAATACTTGAGCGCCTATATTCCATATAATAATGTGGAAAGCAGGCCAGTAATGTGTTTTACATGTATGACTATACGTGTGACTATGTTTAGACATAGGACCAGAAGAACATGGTACAACACCCGTACCCCATATATATGCCCATGTCTGCACTGTGTTCGTGTTTGCACACTCTGCTCAACGGTTGTTCTTTGTTTGCCATTCTCCTTGCAGGTTAGAAACGAATTCAATCCGAAGACACCACACATGGATCACACTCAGCTGGAAACTTCGCTGGGTGAGTAGCACTGAGTAGGATACTTACAGTTTGTAGCTGTGGGTGCTGGTAGAACTTCTGGTGCAGGTACATCTCTAGCGATGCTCCTTTGTCAGCCTCAGGGTTCTCTTTCAGCCATGCCAGAGCTATACAGTCACAGCTACCATTAAGGACAACACACAGCAGGCTAGAGAACCAACACAAATGGCACTCGAACCCAGAATATACCGTAAGGGGGGGGGGGGGGGAGAGAGAGAGAGAGAGAGAGAGAGAGAGAGAGAGAGAGAGAGAGAGAGAGAGAGAGAGAGAGAGAGAGAGAGAGAGAGAGAGAGAGAGAGAGAGAGAGAGAGAGAGAGAGAGAGAGAGAGAGAGAGAGAGAGAGAGAGAGAGAGAGAGAGAGAGAGAGAGAGAGAGAGAGAGAGAGAGAGAGAGAGAGAGAGAGAGAGAGAGAGAGAGAGAGAGAGAGAGAGAGAGAGAAGGAGAGAGAGAGAGAGAGAGAGAGAGAGAGAGAAGGAGAGAGAGGGAGAGAGAGAGAGAGAGAGAGAGAGAGAGAGAGAGAGAGAGAGAGAGAGAGAGAGAGAGAGAGAGAGAGAGAGAGAGAGAGAGAGAGAGAGAGAGAGAGAGAGAGAGAGAGAATAGTTGCACAATAAAAAAACTATTCTGGGCCTGAAATTGCAGGCCCGATTTCGCCACCATGCCTGTACGGTACATGTACAGCACAGCTGCTTGTGCACAGTAGGGTCCTTCTTAACCCCCCCGGTTAGGAGGAATGTGTGTGTGTGTGGGGGGGGGGGGGGGAGGGGGCTTAGTACCTAACTGTGCACAGGCCAGACATGGTCATGAAAGGATAAAGAGATATTCACAATTTGAAGAACACAAGTGCCAGAGACTCTGGTTGGTGGATCTGATCTATCCTCCCCCACCGTTTAGGAGCCGCATCTGACGCCTGATCATGGGGTGGTGGCGTCCCACGGAAGCGGAAAGGTGGTTCTTGACCAGGAAGTTGTACGACTCCTTGTTCTTGACCTGCCCGGTACGCGAACCCCGTCAATTTTTTTTTTTTTTTAGTGCCAGAGCCACGGGCACAGTGCTTTACGCAGGAGAAAGCAAAGATCATGATAATGTTCTACATCAATGTGTGGAGAGCGCACAGCGTAGGATACGAATATTGGTGCCTGGCAAAGCATGCGGCAGCGTCAGTGTGCCTTCCAGTATGGCCTCTGGACTGATGAAGCGTGATTGGACAAAATCGGTTATAGAAATCTCTGCATAGTTAGCACACATAGTACAAACATATACATGCACATACACACACATACACACACACACACACACACACACACACACACATACACACACACACACGCATACACACACACACACACACACACACACACATACACACATACACACATACACACGCATACACACACACACACACAGTCATAATCATATTACACACATAGACCAAGTGTCTAGGGTCCTTGATGCAAAGAGTGCTATATGCCCTCGCTAGGGCAGAGCATACCACACAAAGGCAAAGCAACGGAGATAACTCTGGGGCTTCGTGTTCAGAAACACTCCTCAGACAGTTACCAGTTCAAGCTATTACTTTTGTACACATATACATACACAGGCATAAGTATAGACAGACAGACAGATGAACAGACAGGCAGACAGAGAAGCACACAGGCAGGTAGGCAGGCAGACTAAAGCACACGGCTAAACAACATCACACGCATGAACATTGTCATAGAGTAAGGCAGGAGGGTAGGGGAAGTCATACCTGTCGTACAGGAATATGCAATAGACTATCCACAGAAACTATGGCTTACACAAGTTACAGCGAGTATTACGTCACGGTCACAACAGTCATATACATCTAGGATCGCTGCCTACACAACACCTGCGCTTTGTGTTTGGATAGCTGGTAGTTGCCTAGGTAGAGTACTGTAGAACGGGTAAACATTTTAGCGTTTTCTGAATCTGGACCAATTCGCTACATTAGCGAAAATACTCCTCTCGCTAAAATCGCTTAATCTAGCCTTTTTACAGTAGCAGGGTTTCCTATGATTGCTACATGTTTAGCTCCTTCCTCCCAAGCAGGAGAACTCAAGCTAAAAACGAATAACAAGACAATAACAAGTGTAGGAGCATGTGACGGACACCTAAATTCAATCGCTGGAAGGGACACTCACTCTTGCACTCGCCATCCTGCCAGGAAGCAGCACTATTGCCATCACTCCACAGCATCTGCAGCTCCGACAAGATAATGGCGTTAGTCACACCAGTCGGGTACCTGTGTCACAGCAAGCAAGGAAAGAGCATTGGCCCAAAGCATCCATTCATAATTAATAATTACACCTTTGACAGAAAACCATTAGCTCCATCACCAGAGAGATAACTACTCTTCTAAACATAATAGACCGGGAAGACAGCCAGGAAACCCAAACCAGAAACACTCACAGATATTCCATGCCACCTAAACACATACATGTACGTACCTTGCTAAAAGAGAGAACAGCTCTTTGCACATCCATGACCTGGAATAAGACATTGAGGAACACGTCAGGGAAACTTCACAACATACACTGACAGCTCATAACAATCAAGAAAAGAACAGGTTTCAGGCTCCTCACGAACAGCACTGTCAACACTTTTTCCACGAGTACTTTCGGTGCTTTCTCAGCAGGTGAAACACAGGCAAAACAAAGAAAACGAACACGCACGGTGGATTTTATACATCAGAGACATGATAGAAACAGCGTAAAGAAGCGTATCCGGAAACAGCACGGTAAAGTGTGTAACTTCATACAAATAGAACTAAGACGGAGTGACAAAAAGGTGCAAATATGAAGAACCCAAATAGGTGAGTGAGTGATGTATTTCAACAACAATAGGCAACCAATGGATGAAACTAACGAGTTGTTGATAATCCAAATCCCCGCCTAAGTGTGAATTTATTTTAAATTTTTTTGCTTGCGAGGTCAGGCCTCCTTGCGTGAATATAAACAGCATTCAATAATTCTTTGCGCTGTTTCCATCACATTTGTGCTGCATAAATTTCATTGCGCTCGACAGCTTTCACACCAAGGTTCAACTCGAGTGACAGGACTGCACCCAAAAAAGGTCAAACAGGCTAGTGAGTTGTACCCTGCAGGCACGGTGACCAGGTGACTGGCGTACGCAGGAGCACGTGACCGCTTGTTCAACCATGTTCGATTGGGAATAAAGGAGGAACGCTGCATCGCAGCCTTTTCGGACCAAAACCAGTTGACTCAGCGTCCAAAAGACTACAACATATGGGCCAATCGCGGTCATCCGTGCTTTTATAAGAACGACATGGCGCTTTTAGTGACATTTTGCATACAAATCCCCATCTAGTAGGGCGCAGTCACCCAGTTTCGGTGGAAGTGCGCAAGTTTGATTGGGATTAAAGTAGGAAGGGAGCGTCTCAGCTTCCTCGGACCACGACCGTTCGACTCAGCACCCCGAAGACAACTGGTGAAATTTTGATTTTAGCCTTAACTTCCCCTTTAAAGACACTCCAGCAAGAGCCACTGCTTGACCCTGACAGCGTACAAGAAATTGCTGTAGCTACAACTCTAGCCGAACCAGGAGCTACTGCAATCAGCACTACTCAGCCTCTTTCTGACATGTTGAGTCAGGTACAGCCCTTGTTGTGGCAAATGCTTCTAGCTCTAGCAATTTAAATATTTCAGTGGCCTTTTCAGGCATTCCAAGCTCCTGGAAACCACTACAAGAACATAAGGACAAAGTGGTGGTGCCATGAACGCCTTACCATGGTATGTCAACTGAACGTTTTCCAGTACTAGCATTTGCCTTGATAAGGCACTGAAGCTCTTCAATCCGATCACAGCATTGCTTCAACCACAGATGATTGCCGGTGCTCATGGCCAATTCGTCTACACCACAACCTAAATTATGCTGGCTGAGCTGAAGACTCAAAAGGTAGTAAGAAAATACTGCAAACTGTAAAATACTGCAAACTGTAAGAGTTGGAGGCCAATGAGATCTGCGAGTTGCGATTTGTATCGCAGAGCTTCACCTTGGTGCATGTGCCTAGGCTATGGCATCTAGCTTGAGAAATAGGTCTTGGAGTAGAACTAGAAGACCCAAGTGCCATGCATGAAAGCTTCAAAACGCCCGCTGAACTCTGAAACTTGCCATTGAATCCATTTGAACATGTTCGTTGTTTGTTGATTATTTTGCATGCATGCTTGAATGTTTGAATATTGCCGCTAAATTTTTTCTACGAAATAATTTTTCTTCGTGATCACTGATGACGCAGGCATATCCCCGATTCCCCATACGCAGTCATGTGATCGTGAAGAGAGAAAGAATCCCAGGGTCTGGCCACGGAAGTCGTCAAAATTAATAGTTGAAATAGCAGAAATACTAGTTTTGACTTAGGGGCCGTCCAAGGTTGCCAATAATATTTTCAAAACGAAATGTTTTCTTTTGTGGGTGGGTGGGTTTGATGGAGTTTCGTTTTGAAAATAATTATTGAATGCTGATGGAGAATGCCCAGTTATCACATGGCACGTGATTGTTGCCCGTACTCCAGCGAATCAGCACCTTTCGCGCCGCGGGCAATAATATGCGATATTGCCCGCAAAAAAATAGTTTATTTGCCCGCAAAAAATAGTTTATTTCAGTGATCGCGTGACTACGAGTACGACGACTCTGTAGACTGTACGACTCTACGACGAGTCGCAGTGTAGCATTGAGACGAAGATGGAATTCTTTTTGGAGATGGACATCCCGGCAATAGACATGGCCTCGGACGTCTGCCGTGTGGTGCTTGCAGGGATCATTTGTTCAGTGACTCATGTTGGCAGCCTGACCGTCGGTAAGCTTGTGGATAAGATTCAGTTCTGCTCGAAGTGGTACTGTGATCACAAACAATTATTTGAAATAACACAAATTCAACTCAGCGTCGTGCGTTTTCAAATCCTCGCAAAGTCACTGCCTGTGTGTGGTCTTCATGTGCCACGCAAAACTCTTACCAGGCTCATCTGTCCTCTGCCTTCACCTTTGCTTGAACAACAAACACAACAATTCAGGAATGTTTTGCAATGAAAAATACAGCTATCTGGAGCTGAAAAAAAGAAGAAAAATTGTCCTCAGAATTACACACCAGGGAGTCGTCAAATACTTGCACTTGTTGCAGTACTGTATTTGACAACTTCCTGATACACATGTAAACATGAAGAAACTCTTTGTGGTAGCACTCTTAATTTTTCAACTGAAATTATGATTCTGCTGTATTTTATTGTCGTTGCCATGTCTATTGCTATGACGATGCGGTGCCGGCACTTTTTTTCTGTCTCCGTCTTTCAGTACTGTATACTCTCTGATGGCCTGTAGCAGACTTTTTGTTAGGGTGTAGGAGAAATATCTTCATTTTTCCTGTTTTGATAATGATAGCACATCAATATACATTGTGGTCATAATGTGTTGGCATTTGGGCTAATTTCAACAGCAGCCCAATGGTCTGCTCTGTGGGCCATGTGATAAATTTGTTATCGCATGGTTGCTGCGGGCCTTATGGCATATTATTGCCCCTCGAGGTTAGCCCTCGGGCTAACCTCTCGGGGCAATAATATGCCATAAGGCCCTTGCAACCATGCGATAACATATACTTACTTCTGGGTGTCGAAAATTGACATGAATATTTTATTGGAATTTGTTTTACCTGCAGAAAAGGTGGGTGGGTGGGTGGGGGCTGAAAAATACTAAAACTTTTCGTTTTGTAAAAACAACCGGTAACCCCGGACGGCCCCTTACATGACATTGTATGTGGCTGCCAGGCATAACACCTATCCAGAACAGTTCAGCCCACAATACTCTGTCCTGACCCGCTGAAAACGACTCGAGTACCTCCTTGTCCTGGCCAAACAAAACGTCTTCCTAATCCAAGCAGCAGCCATGAAGGCGCTAGTGGCAGTAGTGGCAAGGCCTGGTGTAATCGGTCGGGTTGATCTGCTCGGGGCTGGACAAGCCTTTCAGCCACCGGTCATGCACAAAATGTTTCACCGCCAATTCATATGCACATATGCACGCATGCACACAGAGGGAGAGTAGTGCTACATGTGCTCGTATTCGAAAAGAAGACGAGCCGAGCTTCAACAAGTAAGTTGTGATGACATCAAAACATCAGCAGACACTATGGCTTGGCAGTGCATGCTACGGGTCATCAAGAGACATAGGATGATTGATGTTCACAACACCCGTTGCAGGTAGCAGCAGCACAGCACAGATAAGGCGTGATCCAGCACATAGCAATGGTGGCAATGAAGCATACAAGTACATGTTTGTGCTCCGTGAGTGAACAACCAATGAGAGATCATGGCAAGATTTACACGGAGTTTCCATCAGAGTGCCAAAACCATGGCAATAACAATAGAAGAGCTAGAGGCCTTGACAAATTCGTTACTCACATGAACTATATCCAGCCACAAGGGTAGCAACTGCACAGCAGCGCTGGGGATACGCGACGGATAGACGCTAATTTTAGATGAACTTCTAACTTTTATAATCGATTCACCGGAAATGTGTCAATAAATCTCACACAGCGCACATGTTGCATCAACTCATGTACGCTATATTAGTTTGGGCAATATGTTCTAGCCGGGTATCTCAACAATCTCATGAAAGCACTTGAGAGCAAATCACATACTCCGTTGCCAAGTAGAAGGAGGAGAACGAGAACAAGAAGAAGAAGGCACACTCAACAACCCGGCTTGACTCTACTAGTGTGGTGATGGCTGCACGGGGCTGGCAACGATGAGGTCACCAAACATACTCCTCACCCATGGTGATGGGCAGGCACAGCACTCGCCCTGGCTGCCAGATAACACAGGACAGACAAAGACGACCAGGACCAGTAGTAACACGAACACCGCGACTGAATACAGCAGGAAGCGGACCGTCGACTGAAAGCAACTTGTCTTGGCTGGCATAGGCGGGGTGCAGAGTTTACTCTGAGAGAACACAGCACAATAGAACACAAGGTGGTTGAAGATACACTTCCCAAAATACCTAGCATCGCTATTAATGTACAGTAGAGTGAGTAGACCCTCGCTTTCCGCCCCCTTTGGGCAGGAATCTGCAAAAAGATGTGCGGATTGGTGACATCCATTCTGTGTAGCATGCATTTCTAGTTTTTCTACATATCAAAAGTTCAGCACAATCAATTTACACACCCGGTCAACATTTCACCTGCAACTGCCGGGCACTGAAGAACGGAGCGCCAAAGAACGAACCGGGTAGGATAACGCCAAGCACACCAATACATACGCAGTCCTCAACTGCGCATGGACTGTAGTACTCGTACATGAAAAATAACAATGGCCTAGGCTAGAAGGCTGACCCCCCTCCCCAGTTCTTCGGCTTTCAACTCTTACAGCAGTTCACATTAGACAGGGACCACCATACACTACTCCAATGGATATTGCCCCTGCTTCTATAGACCAAGTGTTCATAGGCAAAATGATCTGTGGAAGCCGATGTCAGGACTGGGCTTGTATTCAAACCAGGTACTTCCGACAAGGAATACGTGCCCCCAGAGAGCTGTACAGTTGAATACATACCAGTCAGACTTCATTTATTTTAACGTTAGACCAGTACTACATTTTTACAGCGTACATGTACATCTACAACGCATCACACATATTCTATTCTCCAAGGAATCAATTCTTACAGAGTCAGTGAATTCCTCGTCAACTGATGGCGACATATCCGCCGAATCACCACGACTCCACGTCCGCAACCTCCTCCGCGTTGACTTTATAGGCGACTCTGTCGATGGCGAGGTTCTCAATGCTGGAGACACTGGCTGTGCATGACAAGGGGACGCACTCAGACTCTCATTGGACGAATCGGTGATGCTAGGTGACGAGGCCTGCACACACACATACACACAAACGATTGGGTCTCATACAATGACCAAGCTGACTGCAAGTGCAGGGTAAGCAGCACTTCACAGCTTCTATTCAAACGATTTACTAATGCACAGTATACTTGCACTAGAGATGCCTGAAATGAAAAGCACTGGTGGGATAGACACGTAGCTTCAGCAGTATACAACGGTTGTCAGTCAAGATACAAGACGGCGTTCAAGTGTTCAATTCCCAAACAAATCGGCACATCTGTGCATGCAGGGTACACAGCGCATTAGTATAATTATTTATTAATTTTGAATAGGGCATTCCTACAGGCCTCCTTATGGGGTACCCTACATGTTTTTGTATGGGTGAGCGACATGGCAAATACTTTGCAGAACACTTTGCAAATGAAAGATAGACCAAAGAGGTAAACGGTGGACAAACGCTGCAAGCCTAAAAGCAGAACCCCCCCCCCCCTTTCTTCACCACAAGATCAGGTTTGCAGCGAGGTTGCAAGATGCAGGAGGTGCTCACCTAGGTCAATATAGCATCACACACACACACACACACACACGCACGCACACAGGCACGCGCGCGTGTACACGCACAAAGGCACGCGCACGTGTACATGCACCTTCCTGGACAGAAGAGAGAACATAGCACCATATCACAGACATTATTTACCAAGCGCATCCCTCGTCTGGATTTCCCAAGTTTGTTTCCATTGCCTAGGTTATGTTTAAGGTGCAGTTCACCAACCATTTTGGCACGCTCTGCCTCGGTATTCAGTAGCCGCTGGCGCAGTGATTCGCACTCGGCCGAGACCTCCTTGGCCAGCTTTTCCGCCTGCTCCCGTTGCTCCAGCGCGACCGTCAGATCAGCCCGAGCTGCCTTCAACTGCTGGCGCGCAGCCAGTGCCTTCTTGGCGGTTTGGTTGCGCGATGCAACGAGCTTGCGAAGCTTGTCTTCAAACGTTACCATCATGTCACCATTGAGAGGCTTTGCGTGTCGACTAGCAGTATCATCCACGTCCACTGAAAATGAATGGCTCAGATCTGCTACTTGCTGCAGAGCCAACGTTTTCTTCTCATCAAAGTGGTCACGGAATGCTGCTACAACGTCCAATAGCTCACTGGCACTGGATGTTGTTTTGAAGTCAAATATGGATCCATCACTAGGTGTTGGGGACACACAGTCGACGGCCTGGTTTCCGGATGCTGGTGTTTTGCAACCATCAACACCAAGCAACGGCGACTTATTGCCGCCCAATGTCTGAAGCAGCTCGCGTCGCAGGTCACCATGCTCCCTCAGCGGTGTGCTTTGATTCACTGGCACTCCGACCTGTTCGGATGCACCGACCTGCACCCGTACAATGCTCTCAAAGGTGTCGGGTGTTCGGCCACGCTGCTGTGTCTGTAGGTCACCAAGCTGAGCCTCCAAATGTCCCTTCTCAGTACGCAAATCATTGCAAGTGTTCATCAGATCACCAAGACGCTGCTCCAGGGCTTGAGTCCTGTCTGCCGACTGGGCAAGCTGCTCATGTATACCAGCTAGAGATGCATCGTCACTACCACTACCTCCAAATAATTGAAGAGCTGAGTTGTAATCATCCTGCAGGCATTCCAGTTTTTTTCTCAAAGTATGCTCCTCATCTTCAGCTGCTCCCAATTTAGCCAACAACCCAGTTTTCTCCTGCTCCAAACTGGATACACGGGTTTCTAAAGTTATGCTGCGGCCTTTCTCCTGTGCAAGAGATGCACGCAGCGTGTCATTCTCTTCCTCCATTGATATGCGGAGTCGGCGGAGGCTTTCAAAATTCACCACACGTTTTTCGGCAGATGCTAATCTCAAGCGCAAATCACAGCTCTCGTCCTCGTTCTCCTGATCAGCTTGCCTCAGCAGTCTGTTTTCGTCCGTCAAGCGGCGTATCAACAAATGCTGTTGGTGAATCAGCTGGCGATCTGCCTCAGCTTCAAGCTCTTGCTGTCCGGCTGAGAAATCACCACTGCCTTCCTCAGAAGCATATTCCGATCCCGTGCCACTTTCGAAAGTAGAATGATGTACGCACTGAGCCATTTTCTAGGTACGAATGGACCGCGTGAGTACCCAAGACCAAAACTGGCAAAAAGACAGACACTGATGCGCTAGCGAGTAGCGTTGCACCAAGCACCAGTGCAGGGTGCAGAGGGACACGAGCGATCTGCCCGGTACGGGGAACGGGGAAGTCAGTTTCCACCTGTAGCTGCTGGTGCACACTCGGGGCTTGGAACTGGAAGCCAAATCGGAGGAACTGTTTTTTGACAAAATCTGCAGCAGAACCGCTGCATATGCTTATTATGCAGCTAGTATGAGTATGAAAAGGACATGTCAGACCTGGAAACTACATCTTGACTTGACGTTAGAGTCCTTTCCAAGACCTGGCACCAGGCAGTAGGAAGGAGGCTAGGTGCAAAGTCGACAACATGACTTGTTACGAGTCACAAGTACTACCGTCTTAGTGACTACCATCCATGGTATACCAGGTACAGGTATCAGCTCCTTGCATGCTGGAGCTCCTGGACGTGTTGATCATCGCAGCCGTTGGCATGGGAGGGTGGATCGCCTGTTCGTCGCTGAGTTCAAAAACCGGTGGAAGCCACACAACAATGAACGCAGCGACGGTGCACCGAGTGACCCCTTCGCCCCGCTCGGCTTCGACCCAAGCTCGCGGAGTCGTGGGCAGGGTAAAAATGCACAGTCGTCCTGATCCGCTGAACAGCCTGAAGTCAAGTGCGTCGCAAGTCAGGCACAGTGCATAGCAGTGATGATCGATGGACGGTGAGCATGGTAATGTGATTGTGAAGACTGAAGTATGCACGGACACTTCATCAAGGACAAAATAAATAAAAGGCCATGCAGGGTTGTCCATCATCCCGCAGCGCATGGACAGGTCCAGCCCAGGGAGCCCTACACACTGTACCGCTCCCTGGTCCAGCCATTGCCACACATAACCACACAATGTTAAAGGGGCACTCCGGCTTCATTTTCGACGCCGAGTTTTCGATGCCAAGACGAAGGTAGGTGAAAGAGAAGACCCCTCGAACAAGAACGAGTCTCCAGAAGCGATCGAGTCGAGCAGGAAGACGACTTTTGAATTTAGGCCGAGCGAGCGCTGATGACGTAATGAGGGATTAGCTTGCCAGTGGAAATGCATCTGCGCACATACATTTCACACACTTTTTGGCCAATTTTCAATCGAAGAGGAGGTTGTTTGCTATGTTCTCCCAACGCCGTGAGCGATCCCGTCTTCTATACCCTTCCAGGTACCCTGAAGGTCCTCCAGAGGAGAATTTATCTCCAGCAAAGCGTTGTTGATCCGCTAAATTCGTCTCGAGACACATTCACCCAGTGCAGTGCTGATAAATGTAGAATGTTGAATCTGTGATAATTGTCGACGATGGAGAGAGAGGCTGATAGCGGCTGTCGCAGGGAGAGTGAAGCTGCTGGAAGTAACAACGGGGAGCCCGTTTGTATCACCTGAACAACCAGACTTCAAAGCAGTTTGACCAAATCGGAGGGTGCCTCGTTGCTTATCGTGAATATTACACCGACATGAATTACTACAAGTACATGTATACTGGTGAGTTTTTATCTTGTTTTGTTCGTATGCTAGTACCCTGGCCTGGAGTTCTCGTTAGCAAATTCCTATCCCCTGGCGTTTTCTAAACATTCCGTGTAGGACTGAATACGTGATCAAGTATTCCGATTTGGGTAGATGTGGAATTTGGACATGTATTTTATAAAAAAATTATATTTTCCAAATAGAGCGTTTGTAGAGAAATGGTTGCCCAAATACAACAAAATTTATTCTGCAGTTCTACAACTTGTACTGAAATCCAGTCAAAGTAAAAATGATTCTTCATGACAGTTGGGGTCAATCTAATCTGATCCAGGTATAACGAATGGTGATGCCTGCCACCCTGGGACCGAATGCTCATTTGGTGGGGGATACCAAAGTACTCGAAAGTAGTGCGTGTTTCAATGTGGCATGGAAGTTTTATATGATCTCTGGTCAATGCAACATGCGATAGCCATCATGAATTGCAGGCCTTGAACGCAACTCCGACCAGAATTGGCAGTTCCCTAAGTTAGATGCTTTCTAATTCCATGGCCCCAGCTGTAGTTATAGAGGGGTGTTTGCACATTATTCTTATAGTCGATAGGTTTATACTGATGGCCACAAACAACGGCAGTTCAAACTTCACTGATGTGTTCATGAGCTGAGAGATTTCTCTCCACTATTTCTGTTGTGCACACAGGTCTGTCCAATATGCATTGACCGTATTGGGTATGGTACCTGCTCTGAGAAGGGAATCGCTGGAGCCACAGTCCAACTATACAGGCTTTCAAGAAACAGAGAGGAGCCATCTTTGCAAGCTGATACCTGATGTGTACCGACAGAATTCTCACGAGATACCTTACGGACTACGCCTGGTGTATACTTCATAGTACTCCTTCGACTACTGTCTAGAATCAAGTCGACTGAAACAAGTTCAAACAACTCTGGTTTCAAACGAGCCGTCGATTAGACAAACAAAACATTCTCTCATATACTAGAGCACTCTGACAACTCACGACCTATTCCTAACGATTGCCACCACTTATGTAGAGTACTGATTGGAATGTGCTCACAATCTCAACAATTCAGTGCTATAATTATTTGAACAATGTGTTCTTTCCATAAATGTTGTATCCACATATAATCCACAGTGCTGCAAAGTTTCAGAGTTCTCAGGGTATCAAACAAAATTATTTGAAATACAGTGAAATTGTTCGTGGACATTATAGCGTAACTTGTAGTTCCCTGGTCCTTTTCTTTGCTATAAATTAATCCTTTGCTCTCTAGCCGCCGGCGAGTCCAACAGTGAAATTGTTAGTTCATATTTATGTGGGTATGTGGGAGGGGGGTTGAACATATTTCTATATAAGGGACCTGCAACTGTAATACCACAGTACAGTAGATGGCAAATATGTAAAGTAAAAAAAAAAGTAAAGTTTGTTGAGAAACACAACCAGCGGAAGTTTCGAATGTGCCAGGCCACCACCATGCCTATGATGCCAGGGTGGCAGATGCAGCGCCTAACGGCGAGGGTGAGGTGGTAAGTCTCACAAACAATGCATGACAAGGGGGCTAACCTTGTTAGCTGCATCCATGTTGCCCTCACTCCGAGTAGTGAGTACCCAGTTGACTGTGGGTATCGGCGCAGTTCACTGCATGTAAAGTGGTTCATGCGTGCATTACCGCATTTGCTAGCACAGCACACGCTCCCTGCTCCCAGCGCGGGTCTCGAACTTGGGACCTTGTGATTCGCAGGCAAGCCCACAACCGCTCGGCCAAAGCGCTGGTCATATGTAGAAAACAGAAATGCATCTTCCCATCATTGTACATGGACGGGCGCAGCAGGCCGAAGCTATAAGCCAGAACAGGATTTACAATCACCTAGAGATACTTGAGCTATTCCAGTATTCTCCGTGAGCTGTCCCATTCCACAATGGTTCATGCCACCATTATTTCTGGTAGTATCCATGTGCATAATTCCAAGACCATCTCGGATTCTTCAGCAATTTGTGCCACGGCAAAAGACAACGCTTGACTCCGTCACTGGGGCTGTCAAACTTCGCATCACAAATGAACTTCAATTTCTCATCTGGTTCAAGTATATGTACTGCCATGACTTGACCATGCTTCATCCACAGCTAGGCGAATATTGTGGTGTTGAATTCCATAGCGCATCTTCTTGCTGCCATGCAGGAGTATGTTGAGAGAAGTGAACATATTTTTACTAAAAAAACAACAGCCACTGAAGAGGATAGCATTACCAATAGCCTTGGGTGAATTTCCTGCAGGTACACGTTGTTGGTAGGTCTACTGGTCGGTCTCCATATCGTCAAGTTCAGAAATCACCTGTACTACACATCTTGTAGAAGGGATCCTGATCGAATAATTTTCTGGTCATAAAATTCACTAAACTGAGGGCGAGACAAATAGTCAGTACTCCCCGATTCCGTCAAGCTGCTTTGATCAAGTTATGCTAACAAGCTCCCAGTTGTTACTTCCAGCAGCTTCACTTTCCCTGCGACAGCGGCTATCAACCTCTCTCTCCATCGTCGACAATTATCACAGATTCAACATTCTACATTTATCGGCACTGCACTGGGTGAATATGTCTCGAGACGAATTTAGCGGATCAACAACGCTTTGCTGGAGATAAATTCTCCTCTGGAGGACCTTCAGGGTACCTGGAAGGATAGAAGACGGGATCGCTCACGGCGTTGGGAGAACATAGCAAACAACCTCCTCTTCGATTGAAAATTGGCCAAAAAGTGTGTGAAATGTATGTGCGCAGATGCATTTCCACTGGCAAGCTAATCCCTCATTACGTCATCAGCGCTCGCTCGGCCTAAATTCAAAAGTCGTCTTCCTGCTCGACTCGATCGCTTCTGGAGACTCGTTCTTGTTCGAGGGGTCTTCTCTTTCACCTACCTTCGTCTTGGCATCGAAAACTCGGCGTCGAAAATGAAGCCGGAGTGCCCCTTTAACGACTGTTATAATAAGAATTACTTTAGCAAGTCACGGAACGCAAAGTAATGTTAGTTTGTCTCTCTGCAGCTCAGCAGAGATCGGGAACCTACCTGCGTTCCAGACCCCATAGTATTCACCACCTGCCAAGCCGAAGCGAAGGCACACCACGACACGGTCGACACCATGCATGCTCTTTCGGTGTAAAATAGACCGATCCCCTTATTATACTGGGTTCGAGCACGGGGGCAACCTCACTCGCGATCGAGCTAGTTTTTGAACGTGACAGCATCTTTGACAGTGTGTTTCAGGTTTGTTTTGGAATGTCTTCTGCTTAGTTCAAGTAGTTTGCGATGGCTTCGAGCGGTGCTAAACCTCCTGCTGGTAGGAGCAGAGTCTCCGAGAGAGACATGGACTGTGATGCCGCTGCAGGATTTTTTCAAGGCGCGGGAGGGAACGATCTCGGGCCACAAACAGGAGTTACTCCAGAGGTGAGTTTTTTTGTTGTTGAAATATTTGAATCGCGAATCGTGTTGTGAGATTTATCTTGTGCCTAGGCTACAGCAGACCACATTTCTTTCTCCTTGCGATCGGTGCTGAAGATAATATTAACCTTTTTCTGGTCTGTCTTTTCCTCTCCAGAGCCATCTTCTATGAAGGTAACCGTGGTGCTGCCAAGTCACCAAGTCGCGATCAGCAGCCCTGAAGTGGAAAATCGATTTTCCAACGATCTGGTTGGACATCAGCCACTAAAGTACTTCTGATTTGCCTGTAATGACAACAGCAGCCATCCTTGGACACCTTGCAAAGACAGGAAAAGCCACTGGTGGAAGCGACTGCTATGAGGTGACGATAGCAGTGCAGTGGTGATCGCTGTTTTGTCAAGTCGAAGGGCTAGCCAACCCAGAGGAAGCATAAAAAAACGATGAGCAGTGCGTGTTATTTGTTGAGCGTGAAGAGCTAGAGGAGGACAGTGCAAAAACATGGACGGAGTGGATGGTGTTTGAAGAACAGTGTGCTGTGTGCCGGCTGGTGGTGATGGTGGTCTTTGTCAGCATGTATTCGTGCTGCTCCTTGTGCTGGAACACTTCTCGCCCAGGAAGGTAGATTGCGTGCTCCCTGGCCCTCAGTTGGCTATGGGGCATTTGTTCCAGGAACATTACCCCAGAGCCAATGATGAGTCGTACCTTTGAAAAGTCGAAGCTTGCTGTTAATCGCAAGCGCAGCGCAGTGGATTGCTCCCTCTTCGAAGCACGAGGGCCAAAGCTTGCCGCTGTCTGCAGCAAAGTGTGTGTGCGGTTCTTTCGAACCTATGAATATACCCCCTGCACGTTCAGAGTGAACTATTTTCTAGTATATTTAACATCCTCAACCCGCCACCGCCATGCGCTCTTGGCCGAACTAATGCACGAAGCATAAACACACCAGCACAGCAAGGACACTTCCGTTGACAGATATTGTTTACGCCTCTAGACCGCTGTTTCTTTTCTTCGAGCTCATCGTTAGAGGAGGATAGTAGCAGGATACTAATGATGATATAATAGAAGATGATAGACGGTTTATGGTCCGATATTGATGATTGAAGATCTAAGAAAGCAATGACAGTGATTGCGAAATGGATAATATTATCATGATTATATGCCAGTCTGGTAATGCGTTGTACTAGTGGACAGTATTGAAATCATCACTGCATTTGATGCAAATATTGGTATACCTTTGGTTTCAGTATTGGAAAAAAAGAGTAAGAGAACCTGGTTGATTTGGTTGCATCTGCGACTGGCTACTGGGTGTTGTGATCAGCAATGTTACCATGGGAGAAAATAAGAGCGCAAGGATCTGTTGGGTCTTGTTGTGCCGGTGCGAGAACCCTAAGTGCATGGCAAAATAGAACTGTTTCATCCACAATGCAGAATGTCTTGCGGCAAGAGTCCATAATTTATGCACATAGTTTATGCACTCTTGCTTGCGGTACATGGCATTGATGACTGAACATCTCGCCAGCTCGCCCAAATGGGGATCATGCCCAAACGGAGGAACAAGACAACTTTCCAGCTCAGCTAGCTATATAGTATATACCGTGAAACGGATGATTAACTTGTGCCACGCATTACAGCTTCTGTCCCATTCGGCCCAGGCTTAGACACATCAATGCCAATAGCAGCTGATCCTCCATTACATGCTCATTGGCGATTTACGGCCACCTCCAACTGCATCCGCCGTCCCTCAGCTTCCGTCTTCGCAGATCTGGCTCGGCGCAGTACATTTTCTCGGCTAGGCTCAAAGAAGTCCCACAGAGCGGTCCAAACACCTGAAGGCAAACCAGTCAGAAACTGGCGCGGCTCAGAGTCTTTCTTTATGTTATTGTACGTAAGCTGTTTTTCGGCTTTCTTCACCCCATCGTCCAACTGCTCCACGAGACTCTGTACACGAGCTCTACTTGCTGCCAACTCCTGATGCAGATGCTGCACTTCCATTACAGGACAAAACTGCACTAAGCCAGGTTACTTTCCAACTCAAAATGCCGTTGCCTCTCAGCAAAATACTGGTTTGCAAGCATGGGGAGCTCGTGATGCAGACGCTGCACTTCCATGACCGAACTGCACTAGGCTCAGCAAATACTGTTTTGCGAGCATGGGGAGCAGAGCGTCCAGACTCCACTCTCTTGCGAAAAGCAAACCTGGTACCGTAGGACAGCTGTTTGGTTTCCTGGACTCATCCTGCCCTTGTAGAGCTGGGCAAAACGATTTCGACTTCGGGATCGAAATGATCGCTGCATCTCAAATATTCAGAGTGACCCTAAAAACTACGTCCTTCCTCACGGGGAATAGCCTGGATCCGCTTGCTCCAGGCCGCTGTGGCTCCACACGACGAAAGGAGTGAAATGACTTGTTTGCTTCGTCCTCCTGTTCTGACAGTGAGGAACGCAGCAATGATCCTGAGAAGGCATCCTGAAGTCGTAAAAAGGAAGACGTCTAAACAAAAACAAAACAGCTCAAATCAAAAGTCCTTGTGGCATTTTTTGTAGACAGGCTTGCACTGCGTGTAGATTTCGCGTGCTCTGCACTTCGCATGCGAGAAGTCACGCAAAGCCGAGGTGAGGTTGGTCGCGTGTGTGCAGCAGGATCCCACGCGACTGCGGAGTTGCCCCC
Source organism: Sycon ciliatum (assembly GCF_964019385.1). NCBI lineage: Eukaryota > Metazoa > Porifera > Calcarea > Leucosolenida > Sycettidae > Sycon > Sycon ciliatum. Next base: position 3,656,012 of record NC_088646.1, read on the forward strand.
TTGCTCGAACCCAGACAATAATAAGGGGATCGGTCTATTCAGTAATTTCGGCACAGTAACGAGGCTGGTCACGTCATTACACCTGAGACCTGGCAAGATCCCTGGCCCTGAATGCACTTAAGGTGGCAGTCTGGGTTCAGAGGGTCAAAAAACAAAGTTTCGATTTTCTGTATTTTTTCACTGGCAGCGTCTTGTGTATGGTCCAAAGGGTTTATCCTGAAAATTTGAGCGTAATCGGGTGCTTCCTTCCGGAGATATAGCCGCGCAAAGTCTGCACAATTGTTTTTGAAATACTGAAATATCAGCAAATTTCTACAAAATTTAGGTTTGCACACTATTCCGATTTTTACCGTCAATCTTTGAGCGATTTCATTAAAATTTTCTGGAGCGACTCCTGGTACTCCTCTGCGCTGCAGACTGACAGCCGCGCACGATGTTTGTCACCATGGCAACCAAGATAACTTTTGCGCATGCGCAAATTCAAAAAAATTCAAATTTCGACTCTCATGATCTCAGCTGATCGCTCTGCTGTTGAAACTAGTTACTTTTGGAGTAATTGTTTTGGAGTAATTGTTTCTTGGAGCTAACCCCTTCGTTGGCTACTATGGGGAAGTCTAGAGCCAAGGGAAAGCCCGGACGATCTAAGAAAAGGAAAAGAACGTTCTATGGAGTGTCTCAGGCGCCGAAGGCTCCCTCTGGTGAAATTTCGCCTGCAAAACAAATTCCTGACTTGCCACTGTCTGATGACGACCTTGAAGTGTCAGCTGAAGCCACGTCTTCAAACAGCGATAGTGATGGAAGTGGCGGTGAAGTCGACAGCAGTTCCTCCGACAGTGACTTGGATGAAGAGTGTGAGGAAGGGGCGCATGGATTTCGCCTGATTGATCTCGAGTGCCTTCAGCAGCTTTTGTCAGCTGCAGTTTGTTGCAGTGGCTGTAATGGCGCAGTCACGATCAGCGAATCGCAACGGGGAGGCCTTGCATCATGCCTGGAGCTTTCCTGTGTTAACTGCGGCGACATAGCAAGCGAATTTATGTCCAAGAAGTTCAATCGGGTCTGGGAGGTGAACAGACGAGCAGTATTCGGAATGCGACTGATTGGCCGTGGACGTCAATCAATGGTAAAGCTGGCGGGTGCACTGAATATGCCATCACCTATGAGTCGGTCGACATTTTACAGCCATGCTAAAGGCCTGCATTCCGCGTCCAAGAGCGTCGCTGAGCGTAGCATGACTGAGGCAGCTGAGAAAGCAGTGTCCGCAGCAGATGGGGGTAGCGATATCGCTGCTTCCTATGACGGTACCTGGATGCGCCGAGGATTCGCATCGCTCTTCGGAGCCTTCACTATAATTGCATATGATGTCGGCAAAGTGGTGGACTGCGAAGTGCTTTCAAAGTTTTGCCACAAGTGCACGCACTTGGCGTCTAGAAAAGAGAAGGGAGAGCTAACCAAAGATGACTATGATCGACAGATTGCCGAACACGATTGCTCAGTCAACACCACTGTATCAGCTCCTGCCATGGAGAGTGCAGCCGCCAAGACTCTGTGGGCCAGGTCCTTTGAGAGCCGCAAGCTGAGGTACACCACCTACATTGGTGATGGAGATACCAAGAGTTTTAAGGCTGTGCGTGACGCTTGTCCGTATGGGCCCGAGGTGCCTGTAGTCAAGGAGGAATGTGTCGGCCACGTTCAAAAACGCATCGGTACCAGCCTAAGAAAGCTGAAGAAAAACCTTGCGGGCAAGAAGCTTGCTGATGGGCGCACTATAGGCGGACGTGGTCGCCTCACGGATGCCATGATCGACAAGCTGCAAGCCTACTATGGCATGGCTGTGCGGAACAACAGCGGAGACTTGCAAGCCATGGCCAGGGCCATATGGGCATCCCTCATGCATCGTGCATCCAGCGACAGTAAACCTCAGCACCAGTATTGTCCGCCTGGAATTGACAGCTGGTGTAGATGGCAGCAGCAACAGGCAGGTGGTGATGTCTACGCCCACCACAATATCCTGCCAGAGGCAGTATGGAAGGAACTGAAGCCGGTCTACATTCGGTTGTCCGACCGGAGTTTGCTCGAGCGCTGCCAGAAGGGTGCTACGCAGAATCGCAACGAAGCGTTCAATGGACTCGTGTGGCAGTTGTGTCCAAAGACAGGCTTTGCATCCGCTCCCACTGTCCAGATGTGCGTCTACCTGGCCGTGGCCTGGTTCAATGATGGAGGTGTGGCAGTGAAACGCGTTCTGGACGAGATGGGCCTCCCTACTGGACACCATACGACACGTCTCATCAAGCTGCTAGACCGTGAGAGACAGGCACATGCTGCCAGAAAGAAGTCAGAAGAAGGGAAGAGGTCACGAAAGAAGCGAAGGAGGATCAGGAAAGGCATCCAGGATGAGCAGCAAGAGGAAGAAGGTTTGACATATGAAGCTGGTGGCTTCGACTAAGTTCTAGTAAGTTCTAGTTGGACAGACATACCTCCATCTGTACTTGCACAGAGCACTTTTTTTCTCCATTTTCCACTGAGTCCCGTACCTCTTAGACAGCGTAGCGAAGAACCTGTAAGTCACAGACCCCATAAACCATACATTTTTGGAAACTGTGAGCATTTATCAAGGTGCTAAGTGTCATGGATTTTTATATTTGTCTAGTAGCTTTGAGTAAAGTGCTACTGATCGAGGACCTAAATTTTGCGCGATTGCATGATTTTTGTTTGACAGCTTGAGTACTTTGTTCTGAATATGATTTCAAAATTCCGCTCCACTTAGCACCTAGGTATATGTGAAGGAAATCCTGTGGAGCACTCAGTTTCTACCCAGCTTCTTTCTGCGTTTGCATATTGCGTCTAAGGTATTGGTGGTACGGCATAATCGCAGATTTGACTATTGTGTCTGCGGATTCCCATGTGTGAGCTTGATTTATACTTCATTGGACTTAGTGAAATACACTGGGTATGTGGTCAAGATTTGAGCAAAATTCATCAATTATTATGGAAGTTACGGCTGTGTTCATGCGGTCGGGCCGCGAACCCAGACTGCCACCTTAAATAAAATGCATTTCCATTACTCACTAGCATCATTTATTACTAGTATTTAGACTAGAGATGATAGTTCAATACTGTACACGGTACAGTAACACAATGCCTACATGACCTCATGCATGGATCATCGTGCTTTTGTCCCGAACTGCTTTATAGCGGTAACTAGTAACTACTACACTATTGCTTAGTATTGGTATCATCATGATCATAGTAGTTGAAAAACAGTTCATACTGGCCTGATCAGAATGTTACCCGAATCTTCACTCACTATCACAGTACACTGCTCACACAACTTCTCATACTGAGTCATAGCTTCCAGGCTTCATTCACTCATCAAAATATTAAATAGTACTACATGTATACAGTACTAGTCATTGTGATAGCTACCACTCAGCTACTTACCTCTCTCTCAACTTCAAGTCGACTCAACTGTGGAATGCATTGCAGGGAGTAGCAGTACAACATGCCTCCCTAATCATGTGGAATGTGTGGTCTCCATAATGGACCATATCCTTCACACCCACTGCATAGCACCAAGAGTGCTTATGTAGTCTACTCTTGATAGCACTACCAAGACATACTAGTACTAGTACATGATTGTCCATAATTGTACTGTACACACACAACAGAGGCGAAAGGCCTTTCGTATACCATGGTATACTGCTCTGCACATTATTTTGTGCATTGAGCACTCTACCTTGAGCTGCCTAGACTGGTCGTACTATAATATTATTATACTAGTACATGATGTATGCCCCCCCCCCCCCCATTCACCACTGTTCACTGACATTGGGCAGGGTTTTCTTGCTCTTCATCATGTACTGTAGCGGACATGGAAATCCAGTCGATTGACCGGGGCCGGCGCCCTCAGTCTGTACAGAATGCTGCGTGCAGTGCACAAAGTCATGTTGATCCGATGCGACCAGCGCGCTGCAGCGCATAATGCATGTCCAAGTTATCCACGGCTGCATGGCCAGCGCCCTGGGGCCGCTAGACGTGCGACCGGATTTCCATGTCCACGACAGTACATGTACATACATGCAGTGACCATACTGTTACTATAAAGTATAATTATGTAGTCTAGCTTGGTCCACTGTTTTCAGGGTTTTATTATGCACTGAAGTGAAAACATCCCCCCCCCCACCCACACACACAGTGACACTTGAGCATGACCTTCAGCACACTGGGCGCATCATTTGTAGGCAGAGCATAATTCTTCAAGTGAGTGTACAATCATGTACAATTATGTGCATAGACACGCTGCAGCGCTGATAACTGGCCTCTACTAACGTTGTCTAGTCTACTGCACCCCAAATGTCCAAAGTACAGTGCTGCTCGATGACATCCGATCGAGTGAGTCACGTCGTCACGCAAAAAAATGTCGCGAATCTTCTCTAATGACATCAGACAAACGCGAACTGTAATTTTAAAATTTATGAAATCCCTAGCTTTCCATCAAGGAAGTGTTTATCAGTAGAATTGCTGCTATATTTTATGAGCAAGACAGGATCTAAAAACAACTGTGGTCTAACTGGCAAGATATGGCAGTGCCATACAATGACGCAGCATTGTGGAGGAAAATAGCAGTGCTCTGCGCAGGCCGAACCGTGTGTGTGGCCTTGGGATAGCAACGCGGCCAAGTAGTGACACGGCACAACACATCCATGCCGTCAGAAAATAGATCTGGGAGCACGGACGGACACGCACCGTTAAATACCGGCAATGCAATCCTACGAAATCAAGATGTCCGGACACTGTCTTGCTTCTCGTGACTAGCTGGAGGTGGTTGCGGTATCCGATCCTCCGGATGTAAGTGTAAGAGATACTTCAGCAGCTCGTACACTGACCAAGAAACAGCCGTCGCCGGCATCTGATAGAGAATACGAGCGCTCAGCCCACGGCTATAGCCGGCAAGGCCATTCTGAGCGTAGATCGTACGCATTGCCAGCAGCATGCCGCTGACGTGCTCGCGGCCGGTCACTTGGCGAACGGACGCCTCCTGCGTGTTGAGCAGAGTCTTGGCGACGTCGAGCGGATTGGACAAGGCGGCGGCACACGCGCCAGCGCCTGCCCCTGCCACACTATGAACCTGTATGTGAGAACGCAATGGAGCAAAGGGCATACAAGCACAAAAAACACAGAACCAATGAGCAAGTACATGTAGGTGGAGATCCAATGTGTAGGTTTGATAAGCCTACAAAGTATGTTGACAGCCTAGGAGGCTGTCAAAGACGTACTTTGAAGGAGAGATACAGTTGGTAAGCTATTAAAATATTCTATGACAAGTAGGGCTGATACGTAAATAATGTACACAAACAAACAAACAAACACACACACACACACTCAAACACGCGTGCGCACACACACACACACAGTGCAATGGAATGATCAACTCTCGTTATCACATGTACCGGCCGGAGAAGAGTAGATTACGGATGACTACAGCCAACACAATCTTCCCCTGGACAAGATCTTTGCTCTACACACCACTTGAATACACCCATGGCAACCACACAATTATGGGGTATACGGTCTACACAGCTAATAGCTTGATGCACTGGGTGACTGGCATGTCTGAGAGCCCAATAGCACAATCTGGCCTGTATCTTCAGCACGCGTGCATTCCGCATCTCTCAGTATTTGCTATGCGGGCTCATCCTGCACCGCATCCAGTCAAGACTAGATGAGAGAGCTGATGTGCTGTCGGTGTGGGACTTGCCACTGAAAGATACTCTGGCTTGCATGCACATTGAGTGCAGCAACCAGGACAAGCCCACTGACAATGCCCATACTTGGTGCAGTATATTCACAGCGTTTAAAAACCTACTTTACTGTGGAATCTGCGGAGTGGTCGTCACTAGGGTTAAGGAACCAAGCATCTTACCAATGGATTGTACTGGCCGCTGGGGTTTAATACCCGCCGGAGCTTCTCATAGACGACGAACTGCGTACACTGGAAGGGAATATTCATTGTTAACTGGGTCGTGTAGCTGCGGTAGAACGCTCGCATTCCCTCCGTGCGGAATGTAGTCTTGATGCAGTGGGCGATGTTACGATGTGGACTACCATACATTTGCATTCGCTGTTTGATTACTGTACACAGACAAGAAAAAAAGCGAGAGACGATGGTCATGAACGGAAAGACCATGTTCTATAGCATTTCCATTTTGACTAGCAGAATGGACAGCCCAAAGCCACCCCTCAAAGTAGCACCATACGACAAATAGCCACACTGCATTACAACATGATCAAATCGGTCATGCAGAAGGAAGCCATGCGCTGTACATTGAAACATAATCAGTCCACATGCAGAATGCCTGCCACCAAGATGAGGGGAACTACACGCCTGCAGAAACAGCGAGAGCTGACCCATGTGCGCAACTCACCGTCAACGGGATTCATGAAGCCATCATGGATGAGAGTCGCAACAGCACCAGCGCATACTGCAGAACAGGGCAACGCAACAGAGGGAGAATAGCATTCACAGTCAGAGCACCTGGCATAAAATGATCTCTCGTTGAGTCTTCCAAGTCCAGTGAAGACTACTTTGAAGTAAGCACCAGGGTATATGTTCCAATACTTGTACCGTAAAGTACCGCCAGAGCGCCCCACCTTGATTTTACAGCCAGAGAAAATCGTATGTCAGAGTGCAACGAAGTTTGTACGATGTGAGAATCTTACTGTACTAAGGTCATGCTTGGCAGGGTTTTGTGTGGAGCCTGTGTCCGCTCAAAGGTACGGATTGACTGCAAAACGTGCAATATGTGTACATGGTTCATGTCGTATGACCTACAGACAGCAGACCACCTCCACAATACGACCACGAAAGGATGAGATGGTGGGGCGCTCTGGCGGTACTTTACGGTATATGTCGAGCGCCGGTTACTCGTGCAGTGGCTGTACTTCTCGGGGCACAGGACCGTCTCCATAGAGCTCAGATAAAGAGTATGATCGGATAAGGGAGCGGCCACATGTAATCGTGAACACTTCCTCGTGTTCTCATCACTTCTCATTGTCTTTGGCAGTACATGTACTACAGGAATTAGACACAATCAGCCTGCTGCCATACATGTAGATCATGTGCAATGTTTCAAATTATGTAGGTGGCCAAAATCAGCATACCAGTGAACTCATTTTTTTGTCCCCTTTGGTTCAGTGCAAACAGGCTTTTCGGATAATCGATCGTTCGAATAGTTGACGTTCAGATAACCAGCATTCTGCTGTAGACTGCTCGAGAAAAATGCTATGTCAGGACTCCAGGTAGCTTTCCAAACTCTCATCTTCCATGCCAGCGGGGTAGTGAGAATGATTTACAAGATCTTTGGGAGGAGAGTGTCAGCAACAAACTGAGAGTGTAATACAGCCAACAGGAAAGCACTGGATACTGTGATAGTTCATCAAAGCAACAGTAATCTGGTACTACTTGCAGTGAGTAGCAGTGGTATGTAACATGGTAATATGCAGGAGTGCTGTTCACTATTGACGAAGAAGTCCCAATGGTGAGATAATACTTAAAGTACATGGATTCGGCGCTGGATCACTAGATATGAGCCTCAGGACTGAAGCTCATGAATCACACAACATGAAACAAAAAGTACACTGGCACTCACGGTTAGCAGCAGAGCTCTGGCCCGGATTATCGGGCGACAGGGTTCGCTTGATCGACTCGTAGGCAGCAAAGTAGAGCGCGTGTGCAGGTCCAGCGCCCACCACCACTGCCGATAGGCCCCGGAACGGCGTCCGCAAACCTTCAAGCTGAACGATCTGGGTCACAGCATGACCAACGCCTCTGTAGTCCGCCACGGGATGAGGACGCAGAGACTGCATTCTCGTCTGCAGCAATTGCACACGAAAACCAGCAAGGCAAGGCAAGGCACAATAAGACAAGGCAAAACAGTGTGTCATCAAAACAGATTATAGAATGTATCCAAGTAAACAATGACCACAAACAAGTCAATATCACCAATCACGAATTCATGATTGCAGAAGCAGCAATGACAAGCAAATAGTACAGTGGTCTGATGTGGCCGGGGAAAGTGTCTATCTCACACGAGAACAGTGGAACAATCGCACAATGACTACTATTCCGAACTACAGTGTGGTAAAACTCTGAACTATTTTGAGAAACACCTGATGGTATCATAGGTGAGCTGTTCTGATATACTTAGCAGTGTGCTGGGATCTGAGCGAGTGTATCATGCTCAATGACTGTGAGCTAGTGGAAGCCAACTAGAACGTTCTTTTTAAAAGCTTCTTTAAAAGTTCTTTACACCTCTCTGATGTGAGCTGTACTCCTATGCAGGAATGCATACATGTATGCACTGGGCTTGGGTGCCAACAACGTCCAGCCTGGAAAGATTCGTTTTTTAAAGTTTTATTCCAAGCAATACTGTATAGCAGGAAATTTTCGGACGGAATATATTTTCGTACGATTTCGTACACCGCCTTTTTGTACTAAAATTAATTCCGTACTAAAATTTATTCATGTGACTTTATGTACACTGTACATGGGTACTGCTTGTGAACACGTGCATTTAGCATGCAGCACTGTATGAAAATAAAATCCGTACGAAAGGTCGAAATTTGGCTTTGTCCGAAAATATTTCCGTCCGAAAATTTCCTGCTATACAGTACATGGCTGGGGTAGCCAATGACCACTTTGTGTGGCGATTGCAGGGTTTTTATAGCCAACCTCGGCTAAACAAATTGAAAATCTGGTGCAGGAGCTATTACCGGTAAAATAATGTCATTCAAATGTGCTACATGTAGGATATTCGGAAAAGAACACCAGCCCGAGGTTACTGAGATACCGGTATAATGCCACTAGGTATGCCACAACCTTCACCGATGAGATCTGCGTGATCGAAATGGTTACGAGTATATGAAAGAATCACTATTGCATAGGGGTGAAAGTTGGCACTGAGATCCCGAGTTTGAGTACTCTGATTTTCTCTGATCGAATATTCGAGTATTCGAGTATTCTTCATCACCTAAAAATTGCACACCAAGGGCCTTAAAATCACATGATACAACCCTGATCGAAGCGAGGAGCAGTCATTTTTCTCGGGTATATTGGTTGGTATGGTGGGTCATTTGGGGTCTCTCTACTCGTGAACAAATGTCCACCACACAGCGAGTCAGCACATCAATATCTGCCGACTGCTGCTCTGAAACTGCAGATATCTGTGGTAAATGCATGTACATGTACCATGTATGAACGAGTACTCTGATTTATTCCGAGTACGATTATTTTTGAAAAAACCGAGCGAGTACTCTGTATAATTGTTTCAGCCCTACTATTGCATTACCTTGAACGAGAGAGCTTGGAAGCTCAGGGCCCTACGCTATGCTTTTTTCCTTGATGACCTAGACAAAAAAAGCATAGGGATGTTATAAATTCTTTAAAAAATTCCTTTTTTTAAGACATAACCTGGGATTCGAACCCGCACTATCGCGCCCTGTATGCATCCCCGTTCTTTAAAAAATTCCTTTTTTTTAAGACATAACCTGGGATTCGAACCCGCACTATCGCGCCCTGCATGCATCCCCCGATACACTTCGCATACATACTAATTCTTCCAAGTTGCTTCACATTATGGTCTCGCATTTGAAAGCCCTATTTGAATATGCATTGTGGCCAGCCGTCTTTGAATGTACGGTACGGTAGGGATAGGTACGGGACAGGTACGATCGAGGGTAATACGACACCGTCTCCCGTGCCGTACCATCAAACACAGCTAGCCACATACAGCTGCCCGCAATATTCAAATAGGGCTTTCAAACGCAAGATCACAACGTGAAGCAACTTGGAAGAATGGGTATGAATGCGAAGTGTATGGGGGAATGCATGTAGGGCGATAGTGCGGGTTCGAATCCCAGGATATGCCTGAAAAATAGGAGAATTGAAAAATTTATAACATCCCTATGATTTTTTGCCGTCAGATACGGGATAGCGCCAGGCGTGACACAAACAAACAAACAAACAAACACACAAACAAACAAATACCAAATTAAAGCTGTGTGGACCCTGGCTAGCGCCAGACGTTACTGAAGTAACGTCTTCTGCATAGCTACGGGAATAATATAACTAGTGTCGCCGTTTTACACTTAACCCCAAGATCAAAGATGGGGGGGGGGGGGGACTTTCAATCGAGTAGGACCTCTTTCAAGAGAACACTGAAACTAGATGTCAGGGATCTGAAATGGGGGTGCAGCTTACACAGTACTATCTACCATACTTGGAGTGGTGCTGCTGGTGTGGTGAATGGGGTCGGGTGGAGAGCAAACACGGCGGGAAATTTGGAAGTCTTATCGAATCAACAGGTTGAAAGCTACTGCTTGCCCTCATATAGCCCGATGTATTTCGCTAAATATTTTCAATGAGAAAAGGTGAGCAGACATACTCTTTTGCCCTTAACAAAGTGACAACTCACATGATTCATAATTACACACTACTGCAACTTGACAACGGCGATCTGCTGAGGTGCCATTTAAATCACAAATGCTGCCGAGTTGTGATTTAGCAGTGCTGAGGAAAGCACACATCTGCAGGCTGCAGGATGCCGCACCAGTTACATATTTTTTTCTCATTTTGGTTTTGACATTATACCCGGTACATGTATCACTATCTGATGACTTTTCATGCGATGGTTCCTGCAGATATGGAGTCGCTGATTCATAATGGCATCATGAAACTGGCCCTTATCATTCATGATTGAGGGGTTGATGTGTTTGACGGGATGATTTTTGTTTCTGAAGTGAAGAGATATTTCTTTTTTCATGGCCATTCACTTTGCACTTGGCACTGTATATGTACAGGACTCGTGCAATAATCACTACACCCAGATGAAGTACAAGCATGGCCACGTCCCAAGGAGAAGTGTTTTTCAGGAGGAAAACTCTCCATACCTTGACGACGTCGAATGGATACATTACTGAATGCTCAGCTATACCAGCAGCCGCGCCAGCCAGTAACTGGGATGAGATCTTGTTGGTGGGCAAACTCTCGTATTCTTCCTCCATGGCTCCGGCAATCCGATTGATTCCCAGGAACTACTAGTACTCTGGTATGAGAGCCAGTCTATTACCAAACTAAGCAGCACACAGACGCCGAAAATACACGGGCATGCGTGACTGAAAATAGTTCCCAGCTCTAGTTATTTAGTGCTTGACTTTCAAGTTTCACTGAACTAACTGTTAGTAGTGTTACTTCTGAAGACTGAAGCCTTGAAGTGAAGGGAGGTAGCTTGCTCCAAAAATTCTCAAGCAAACAAATCAAATGTTTGATCGTGACTTCAGTGATCTTGTTTCAGCTTCAGCCTGCAACTCGCATCAATCACGTTCACGTGGTGCCATGCTGCCACGCCATTTGAAAGATGACGACGCCCGTGTGCACGTTGCGTAATCAAAGAGTCTAATTTCTGCGCAGAAAGGCATTCATAGCACTGTGTGCGTGCGCAAAGTTTGCCCAGATAGGAAGCAGCGACCCCGGGCATTTACCGGTACTCGTCTCGTACTTGTACTTCCTCTTCAAATCTCAAATCAGCAGAATTACTAGAACTCACTGCATGTTGGTGTTTCACATTTTTGTAATCACCTGGGTGGCTTTTTTTGAGCTTGCTTTCGTTGTTGCTAGCTGAAGTGAATTTCAAGCAGTATGGTGACCTGACTACGATTTTGTAGAATAGAATAAAACACAATCATGCATCCAGGATGGCTTCCCATGTAATGGAATTCAATCTCCAAATCTGAACAGGTAGGTAATCAAGTGTAACTGTTTTGTTGGCTTCCTCATCGGAATGGTATTGGTCACTATCTAGTGCAATGCACGAGCTGTCCACAGGCCACACTATACACTTTAATATTACCCATCATTTGGATCCAGCACAAAACTGAAGCAAGCTTTTTTTTCTTGTATAATATACAGTTGCCAACTACTGCCTATACAAAGAACCCAGTCCGTCTTGATCATGTCTGCATCGTCAACAAACGAGAATAAGCTGCACCATTTCACCGCGGGTGCAATCGGTGGGGTGTTCTCAGTTGCGTCTGGCCATCCATTTGATACCATAAAGGTGAGGAACTCAATCTGCGCACAGTACAAACGTGTAGGTTTGCTGTATCAACGTGCTGGCTATGGTGGCTGACATTATGGTACATGTACAATGCATCACAGTTTCCAATTTTCATTTTGTGTATCAAAATTTGATAATTATTTGCCATGTACTTAAACCCTTTGGCGCCTGACTGAGCATGCGCCGCGCGCAATTTGCACGATCACATCGATCCAAACTTGAAACTTGCAAATGCAACCGCACAACTTTCTTTATAGCTATCGATAGGCCAGCTACTAATGGGTCTCTGTGAATATAATCAGGCATCTGAGATGTGCGGGACTGGCTCTGCGATCAACTTTTAACTTCATGTGCTGCAGAGGATGTACATGATGATTGATGAGTCGCAGAGTGTGACGGCTACGTAAAATGGCCTTTGTACGTAACATTACAAGAGTGCTGCATACTGCAATGAGACTCGCGTATCATGATTATACCAGTAGTCTGGCCATGTGTTGGCAGGACACTAGCCAGGAAACATCAAGCGGGTGGGGGTTCCCCCAGACTAACTATAACTTTATAGCACGATGCCATCACACACAAAAGGCTGTATCCCAGACCTTGGTTGCACACGCACACATTCCTTACCAAGACGAAGGTCACTGCTCCTATGTGGAGCTCGCGCTTCCTGCCAACTTACTTGACACTTGACTGACTCAAGACTGCCATTCAGAGCACACGAGGAGCACATCGAACCTTTCACTAGGCAAGCCTGCAAGAAAGCACCACTCTCTGCTCAGCACACAGTATTTTACTATTTTGGCCCTCATCAACTGAGCTTGAGTAGGCACATGAAATGTTGTGCTCCAGGATCACTACATATAGCACTTCACCAGGCGAAACATCACGAGGGGTACAAAATCTTACAGTGACGCTTCGGTTCTAGCGTGACAAACACCTCATGAGGCCCCAGGTGACAGCGTGGATCAGAATTGCTCATGGAGTGGTGCGAAACAGGTGCCGAGAACCATTAGCTATTCACAACGCTGCCACCTCCAACTACTTACCACCAAGTGAGAGACAACAATACAAACTTAGAAATAGCGTCTTCGGCAGTGATAGGAGACAAAGTTGGTTGCTCCTACCAGTCCTACATATGGTGCTCATATTTCCCACTGGGTTACTTGACACTTGACTCACGCGGGTATGCAACTAGTCGTTGGAGGTGATGATTTTGGGAATAGCTAATGGCTCTCGACATCTGTTTCTCGCCACACCATGAGCGACTCTGATTCAAGGTGCTACCGGGGGCCTCACGAGGTGTTTGTCGCGCTAAAATCGATGTGTCGCAGTATGATTGCATCCTTAGTGATGGTTTTGGCTGGTGAAGCACTGTAAAATGTAATGTTCCTGGAGCACAAATTTCATTACCCTACTCAAGCTCAGCGGATGAGGGGTGAAGTCCCCCAAACACTGGTATTGTGGAGGTTTGCTGAGTGGAAGGTTAGACGTGCTCCTCATGTGCTCTGCATGTCAGTCATGACTCATGAGTCAGTCAATTGTCAAGTAATGTGGCAAGAAGCATGAGCTCCACAACCTACTTCGTGTACTTTTACTGCTGAAGTCGCTACTTCCAAGTTCCGTTTTTTTTACGAAGTGATACAAATTTAAAGGTGTTTTCTGGCAACAGGAATGCACAGGTTACACCCCGGTAGGTGAATGACTGTGTGTGTGTGTTTGAATGTGCGTATGTGTGTGTGTCTGTGTATATGTTTTGCATGTATGCACTGTACTGGGATGGGACGTTGTGGGTCTTGACCTGCTCAGGTGCGACTGCAGACAATGTACCGGGCTCCAGCCCTGGGTCAGCGCACATTCACTGGTCTTGCTGACTGTGGCATGCAGACCATACGCCATGAGGTAAGATGACATCAGCCACCTGGCTCTATATCAGTATCTGATCTCATGCCTGTTGTACTGAACTCTTGTAAAGTACACTGGTATAAGGTTCAGTTTTGTCCAATAATTATCTGACTGTCCTTGAGAGATATGGCACGCGCAAACTTGGCGTATTCCCACTGCACCTTGTGCATCCTACTAAGATAATGTACCTACGTTGCATACCTCGCCTGCTGCTCACCTTTTTTCATGGTTGTTGTTGTTGTTGTTGTTGTGTGTGTGTGTCTGTGTGTGTCTGTGTGTATGTGTGCATGTGCATATACGTGGGTGTGCTTCTTCAGGGTGTGGCTGGTCTGTTCAAGGGTCTTGTACCCCCTATGCTAGCTGCTGTTCCATCCAATGCCTCTTTCTTCATGGGCTTAGCTGTTGGCAGATCTCTTTTCGGCAAAGCTCAAGAGGACATGTCGTAAGATTTATTGGGAAATTTGTAATACCAGTTAACCCTTTACCATCCGTGCGTGCTTGTATCGATCGCTAGGGATTGATGGACATGCATACACTAAAACATTCGTACCTCAGGTATGATGCCTTGAAGGCTGCGATCTTCGCGAGAAAAAGAAGAATGTGCCTTTCAAGTGCCTTGGCCCACAAACTGATCTGTGTGTGTCTGTGTGCGCGTGTGTGTGCGTGTTTGTGTGTGTGTGTGTCTGTGTGTCTGGTGTGTGTGTCTGGTGTGTGTATGTATTTTCTGCTTTAGGAAGACTGAATCGTTTCTATCAGGGTGTGTCGGCGGCTGCTTTCTTGTTTTGGTCCATACACCTGCGGAGCGTATCAAATGTATCTTGCAGGTGAGTGTATGTTTGCCTCCATTCTCCATGTCTTAACCCTTTAAGAGCCGCCCCATACTTGAATGCGTCGTAAACGACGCATTCAAATGCAAAACTTCAAAAGATCGTAACTCAGTTCAATCTCGCTCAAATCCTTCGATCGAAATATCCAGGGCGAAGGGAAAACTCTCACCTGTCGGGAAAAACAATCCGTGAAGCGCTGTGAGCAACGGTTCCTGAGATAAATCACTCGTAAGTTGAGCCGCGATCGCGGCAATTTCAAAAGCGCGCAGTGCAACTTTAGTATTGAGAATTTTGAGACTTTTCATCACGCTGGTTTACTCGAATTTGCACGGGTTTCACTGTTGATATTGTCAAGAGTACACAGCGAAAAATTCGGAGCTCCACGATCGAGTAAAATGAAATATCTGGAGCGGGATGCAATTGGACGCATTTGGGGCATTTTTCGAACTGTCGCTGCGATCTAGCGCTGGATAGACGGTGTGCTGGCTATCATGATCGACCTCATTCTCTTCCTCTCGCGGAGACCGTTCCAGGAAGCCCTAGATTGTGAGGATTGAGCGAGTAGAACTGAAGCTATGATCCGAGGAACACGAAAAAATGCAGAATTTTGAAAATTTCCTGTGGCTCTTAAAGGGTTAAAAAGTATGAGTTGACTATCCTGATGATGGCAATTTTCCAAAACGTCTATAATGATACAGTAAACTGAGGTGTGAATGTGTAGTGTCCAGGGAAAGAGCATGTGTGCTCACCACTTCTCTTTTAGTTGAATTTAGTTTGCGGTTGGTATACAATTTATTCTTGATCAATATGAGAGTACAGGGGATGAATTGTTTACTCCTGGCAATGCGGCAACTTCCTTTTCTTCTCTTGTATTTCCTGTCTGTGCGGTACATGCGTGTGTACATGGGTAGACAAGACAGCAAAACAGCAGTAGATCACAACTGCACAATGTCTGGGACTGTGCACGGACCATTGTTCGGCAAGAGGGCTTCTCTGGGTTCTACCGAGGCGCCTGCATCACAGCTGTAAGAGGTCTGTCTGCGTACGTGTTGTGTGTGTGTGTGTGTGTGTGTGTGTGTGCGTGCACGTGTGTATGTGTGTCACTCTGTGTGTGTGTGTGTGTGTGTGTGTGTGTGTGTGTGTGTGTGTGTGTGTGTGTGTGTGTGTGTGCCACTGTGTTTACTTATGTTTAGGCGTGTTCGGATATGTTTGTCAGTGTGCATGCATACGGGGAAACTTCACAGGACGTAGTCCATTGAAGACGTGATTATCATGTTTTCTTGTCTTCAAGTAACTGTGCTATGCAGGCCAACCTATGCTTGTTGTTTGTGTGTGTGTGTGTGCGTGCGTGCACGTGTGTACGTGTGTTTGTGTGTGCATGCATGCACGTGTGGTGTCCGTGTACAGATGTTCCAACGGGTGGTGCTTACATTCTAACCTACTACTCGCTGAGGAATGCTATGGGCGGCAGCGACAGCAGCAATGAGAAGGACACCGGTGGAAGCATCAGCGGCAACAGTAGCAAGCTGTCCCAAGCTGGCACCATCATGCTTGCTGGTGGACTGGCTGGAATGGTGGACTGGACATTGTCGATTGCACCGGACACACTGAAATCACGTGTACAAACAGGTCAGCTGTGCTCACTGCGTTGTCTGTGTGTTGTGTCAGTCGCGAGATCTGGACAAAAAAACACTTTCAGACCAGGTCAGGCGGCTTAGCCCGAATATCCATGCCCCTGGCTGTGTGTGTGTGTGTGTGTGTGTGTGTGTGTACACGTGCCCATGTTGTTATTGATGCCCTTCGCTGTGTTTGCGTCCATGTTGTCCTGCAGCGCCACCAGGGATGTATCCCAGAGGTGCACGTGATGCCTTGCGTGATTTGGTAAGCGCAGAGACTTGTTAGCTGTTCTTCTTTCAGTGCTAAAGCATCCAGAAGCAAAGTGGAGTAATGCTTTGATCAGTCCAGAGACGTGGTGTCTTGTTCCCCTAGCATTAACACTGGTGCAGTGGTGGTGCCATGTCGCTGTGCATCGTGTATGCTTTCTTTTGGTGCGACTGCCATTGTCCTCCGTGTGAATGGCTGCGGTCCCCCAGTTTCGGTTTTTGAACCAGACCAGAGACCATGTTTAGTGCAGTGCCAGGTGTTTTACCTCTGACTGTTGTCCAGAATGGGATTGTACTTGCGAAGAAGGATCGTATTGAGGATAATGCTTGACTATGTTGTGTACAGGCGTTAGCTGATCGGGGTTTGTGATGCTTTATTCCTTGTTGCTGAATCAGATGGCTACGGAAGGTCCCAGAGGATTGTTTCATGGGCTGTCAGCGGTGTTACTCCGGTCATTCATATCCAACGCTGTAAGTTGTAATGTAGAGTTGTGCTGTTGCTGCTGCTGCTGCTGTTGCTGTTGTTGTTGTTGTTGTTGTTGTTGTTGTTGTTGTTGTTGTTGTTGTTGTTGTTGTTGTTGTTGTTGTTGTTGTTGTTGTTGTTGTTGTTGTTGTTTGAATTCTTTATTCTCGCGATGGTTGTTGTTGTTGTTCTTGCTGTTGTTGCTGCGTTGTTTTGTTTTGTTGTCCGCTGCCAGTTCAGATGAAGTTGAGCAGATTTATTTTCTGATGCTGTTGCATTCTCTCTTTCTTCCTGTTGAACCTGCAGTTCTGCATGTTGGGATATGAGTTCACTCTCCGTCTGTTATCACATGCTAATGGATGACATGACGTACACATAGCAGCTGCAATGAAGAAAGAAAAAGAGCTACAGAGGCAACTGACTTAGTGTTCTGGAATATTCCCAGCTTGTGGTGAATCTTGCATGACCTTTCATTGTACTCAGGTTTCGTTCCTTTTATTCTAGTGCATGCTGCTGGCGCCTGATGTATTGACTATTGTTACCGCAGGCCAGTCTCAACCTTTGCATTGTCTGAGATTCAAGTAGCGTATCGTTTGATGCATGTGCTGTCTCCATGCTATCTAGTCGTAATATATTCACTCGTCTTTGCATTTGTGCACAGTCCTGTGGATACTCGCAGGCTGCGATTGCGCTCTCGCTTTGGTCATTCTAGAATGTATACTTCCATGCCTTTGAAGTTTTTGAGTTGTCAGTTTTGAACTGTAGGAAGCAGTTTACAGTTTTTGTTCTTGCAGTTTTATCTCAGAGGAGAAAGTTCTTGGTCTCATACTGTTACGAGTTGCTGTTGTATCTGGTTGAACGCATGCCGGGGCAACAGAGGGCAGCATGAGTAGCCATAGTGGTCCTATTCGAGCCGGATCTCAGAGCCAGATCCAAGAAGTCCTGCGCGACGACGAGCAAGTCCCAGGCGCTGAGTGTAGACGGAGCTCGCGGTCTACCAAAGGGAGACCGCCGAGCAGATACGGGTTTGATAACTGGAGTGACGTTCCGGACAGCGTGAGCTCTGCAGGACATGCGCCCTCGAAAGTTTCAGGAACTGCTGCGTCGCAGGCGTCACTTCGTGCAGAGATGCTTCGTGTAGAACTTGAGGCTGCAAGGCAAATCGCTGAGCTGGAGGAGGAAGCCGAGACACGCAAGTTGGCTCGTGAGACAAGTTTGGTGCAGAGGGAACTGGAGGTTCGAAGAGCCGAGGCTGAATCTGCAGCTGCACTACGATCCGGGTCAGGGAGCAAAGTGTCGTCTCGCAAATCAGAGACTGGAAACGCTGCATCCAGTGGCAGGGCAATATTGACTGCCAAGAGTCTTGCTGAGCACGACAAGTTGGCCGGACCTGGTCGAAAATTCGTATTACCACCGCGTGAGCACTTCAGAACGATGAGTGATGTCGGTGGAGTGAACGGACAACGCGACCACGGCAAGCCAAGGAGTTTGCAAGGTACGTTTCGTACTGTGAATGCGCCCACACAACCTGTGGCTGTATTAGGTGTGGCGGAAGACAGCCCAGCTCAGTCAAGTACATGTAGTGTCAATGCGTTTGGCGTGCCTGCCCTGGGGCCAGTGGTGCAAGCATTCATGCGCGCGCCCGCTCAAAAGTCTGTGACCAGTACAGTGCTGTCAGTAGTGCCAGCCAAGAAGTCAATGACCAGTGGTGCGCCTGTAGGACGTACTACAGTGTCCATACAGGCAGCTAGTAATGCAGTGCCTGTACAGCCAGCAATAAGCAGTGCAGCAGTACAATCAAGACTGCCTGGCAGTAACAAGAAGGCAGTATCAATGCTGAATGCAACACCACCATGGCATACACCACAGAAGCATACAGCAGTGGCCAAACAGCAGCCACCAACACCAGTGGCAGTGCAAGAACACTCCAAGCAGGTGCTAAACCCGCAAGCAGAGTCCTTCATGCCCTATCCACCTCAACTGCAGACACTACACCCTGCTAGTTTCAGCTTTCACGTGAAGCCACTGGAGCTACCAAAGTTCTCTGGCAAGACTAGTGACTACGACCGGTGGAAGCAGAACTTTCGCCGCGTTGTTGACGAAGATCCACTAACGACTGAAGCGTACAAACTTGCACAACTGCGTGAGTGTCTCATGCATGGCACGGCCAGCGACCTTGTTGATGGCGTGCTTGACGGTCCAGGAGCCTACCACACCATCCTTAGGGAGCTAGATGCATGGTATGGCGGCGACAATCGCACTGTTGAGCGCCAAGAGAAGGAGATTTTGCAGTGGCCGAAGCTAAAAGAGTCAGACGACAACTTTGCCAAGTTTGTCCTCAGACTCCGGACGATGCTCATGAATATGGAGATGTGTGCAGTAACACCGGGCCGTGAGTTGTACCTATCGGTTACGCAGAAGTTGCCGAAATCGCTGTTGCTTAGGTACATGGAGAAGTATGACGATGCTGACTGTGATATTTACCAGCTAACACAGTGGCTCCTCAGACGCGTCAACACACTACGCCGTGCCGATGAACGACTCCGGTCGACAGAAGTCACTGCCTCAGCACCAGCACCAGCAAGATCATGGTCGAAGCAGAGTGCTACAAAGTCTGAACGAACATTTGTGGCAACTAGCAAGGATGCAGGTGCCGACAGAAGCTGCCCCTCGTGTGGCAAGGCGCATCAGCTCCACCGCTGCCCCGATTTCATTAAGATGGAGGTCAGGGACCGATGGAAAGTCATCAAGTCCAAGCCAGATGTCTGCGCCCTATGCTTCGGTCTCAATCATCGCGCAAAGACTTGTACCAGGCAACCCTGTTCAAAGTGCAGCCGCACGCATCATGACATGCTACACTACAACATCCGACGCTCGGATTCCGCTGCAGACCCATCAAATGCCGCAATCAAGGCCAACGCAGCTTCGGCCAGCAGTGGCGGTCCTGCCAAGATTGCTACAACACATTGCGCAAGTCATCAGCCAGAGATTGACAGTGGCGAGTCATTCATGGTTGTGCCTGTTGTATTCCGACACAATGGTGTGAGCCTCCAAGGTAATGCACTCCTGGACCCAGCATCGTCCACGAGTTATGTCCAGCAGTCCGTGGCAACAGCCCTCAATGTGCGTGGACCCAAGCGGCAGCTCGTCACTTCCGGAGTAGGCGGCAAGCAGACCGCAGCAAGACGTGAGCATGTACAGATCCAAGTGGCGGCTCTGGGCGACAAGACCATGAACAAGCTTGAAGCTTGGGTTCTGCCCACCGTCACCGTGCCATTACCGGCAGTGAACTGGAATCAGCACAAGAGCAGCTGGCCGCATCTCAGTGATATTGACTTCCCATCCATCAAGGGCAGTCAGATCGACGCGCTTATCGGCCTGAATGCCATCGAGCTTCATGCTACTCTAGAAGAACGGCGAGCAGAAACAGCAAGAGCGCCCATTGCTCGACGAACTCCTCTCGGGTGGGTGTGCATTGGTACAGGAGTCGACACCACTCGTGCAATCACAGCTACTACACCAGCTACTGACACAGTGCTAACTGATGGGCTGACCGAGCTAGTAGAGAAGTTCTGGCGAGATGAGTCGGCGGGCACAGATAACCCACTAGAGGAGACGCCTTCACCCGATGACAGAAGAGCGGAGGAGCTCACGAGCCAATCAATCAGCTGCAACGGCAACCGGGTAACTGTCCGAATCCCATGGGTCAATGACAGCGGTAAGCCACGTGTCAGGTCCAACAGAGCTCAGGCTGAGCAGCGGCTCCGCAGTCTACAACGCTCGCTACAGTCACGGCCAGCCGTGAAGCAGCAGTACTCTGACGTTATGCAGAAACACATTGCCAAGGGTTACGTGAGACGCGTGGACCCGGATGAGATAGCCAAAGACGGCAACGACCAGTGGTACCTACCCCATTTCCCGGTAGTACGCTCAGATAAATCCACGTCAAAAGTGAGAATAGTATTTGACGGTGCAGCCCGCTGGGATGGACACTCCATCAACGATGAGATGTTTACAGGTCCTGCACTTCAAAACGACATGACCAGTGTGTTGATCCGATTCTCACTGGAACCAGTTGCGCTTGTTGGTGATGTGTCGGAGATGTTCCTCCAAGTCAAACTGGCGGAACGTGACCAGCGCTATCATCGCTTTCTGTGGTATGATGACAATGGCCAAGTGCAGGTGTATCAGTTCACCCGTGTGCTCTTCGGCGCTAAGGCGTCACCGTATCTGGCAGGACGAGCGGTGAAAGAGGTCATCAAGCACCACGGTGATGAGTACGACTCTGACGTCGTGCAGTGCCTAAGCAAAGACCTCTACGTTGACGACATGCTGTCATCACTACCATCCACACAGCGTGCCATCCAGGCCAGAGAGCAAACGCAGCAGCTACTTGCCAAGGGCGGTTTTCACATGCGAAAATGGCTGTCGAACAAAGCTGAAGTGATGAACACCATACCAGAGGAAGATAGGTCACCTGATGTCGTCCGAGATGTGGACAGTGACACCAGCCTCCCAACTGTCAAGACTCTCGGCGTCAGTTGGAACGCCGAGAAGGATGCCTTCACCTTCCAGCATCAAATGAAGGACATCACGACATTCACCCGACGCTCTGTGTTGCGCGGCCTGGCCTCCATATTCGATCCGCGTGGCCTGATCTCGCCATACGTCATCACGGCTAAGGTACTCCTGCAGGATGCCTGGTTGCTGGGACAGGGATGGGACGACCTGCTGCCAAAGGAACAAGTCGTCAAGTGGCAGGGTTGGTTCCAAGGCCTCCCAGACCTGAGTAACCTGGAGATCAGCCGCTGTTTCAAGGATCCACAACAGCCATCCGAAGACGCCAGTCTTTCCGTGCACTGCTTCTCCGACGCCTCAGATCGGGCGATAGCAGCCGCTGTGTATGTCAGAGCCAGCTACCCAGACGGTACCACCCGAATAACGCTAGCGATGTCGAAAGCGAAGCCGGCACCAGTGAGGCGACAGACGATCCCGCAGCTTGAACTGAGAGCAGCTGTGCTTGGCGTTCGCGTTAGTCATCTCGTCGCTGAATCCATCGGTATCCCAGTGTCAGCTCACACATTTTGGACGGACTCGATGAACGTCTTGGGCTGGGTCCAAAGCCACAGCCGGCGCTACAAAGTGGACATTGGCAACCGAATCTCTGAGCTCCAGACCTCAACGAGAGCACACCAGTGGCGACATGTTCCCGGAAAGAACAACCCTGCAGACAAAGGTACTCGTGGTTTGTCTGCTGCATTACTGTGCCGTGATGCAGTGTGGTGGTCCGGTCCACAGTTTCTTCGCCAGCAGCCAGATGAGTGGCCTCAGATGAAGGAAGTCAGCACATCCTCGCTGCCTGGTCAGCTCAAGACGGCGCTAGTTGCAGTCGTCCCTCCACCCTCCGAGATCCTGGGTCGCTTTAGCACATGGTCACGACTGGTACGCGTGACAGCATGGTGCAAGCGATTTGTGGCAAACTGTCGGCAGGCAGTCAGTGACAGCAAGTCCGCGAAGGGGGATGCCGCATCGGACAGCCAGTCGTCCAGCACGCCAGTGAGAGTGCCAGTACAGCTTGGCGGCACCCGCTCCATCAGTGTTCCAGTTCTCAGCACTGACGAAGTATCAGTAGCAGAGCGGCACTGGATTGCAACTGCCCAGAAGGATTGCCATGGTACAGCATACCATCGTCTACAGTCTAGGCAACCGATGTTGAAATCGGATCCTCTGGCACCTCTCTGTCCCCAGTTCGATAGTGCAACAGAGTCACCCCTGATGACGGTAGGAGGTCGATTGCAAGCTACAAAGAACATGCCAAGTGGCGTACGCCACCCAGTCATCCTACCAGCAAAGCACCGAGTAACCCAGCTGATAATCGAACAGGAAGATCATCGGTGCTTCCATGCAGTTGGGCCACAGCATCTTCTGGCCAATCTGCGACAACGCTACTGGATTGTTCACGGAACATCAACAGTCAAGGCCGTTCGAAGCAACTGCGTCACTTGCCGTAAGAACCGTGCGGAGCCAGCGTCCCAGATGATGGGCCAGATTCCAGACTTCCGAGTTGCAGGCTCGTTGAAACCGTTCAGCCGTACAGGAGTTGATTACGCGGGTCCCTTCCTGACCAAGCAGGGCCGAGGTAAGACGCAGGCTAAGCGGTACCTGTGCCTGTTCACATGCCTTGAGACTCGTGCCTGTCACCTAGAGGTATCATATGGCCTCTCCACTGAGTCATTCCTGTTAGCATTTGAGAGATTCACAAAGCGCCGTGGTGTCCCGCTTGAAATGGTCAGCGACAACGGGACCAACTTCACTGCCGCGGAGCGAGAACTCCGTGAGGCCTGATGTGTATCTATATTCATTACGTCATAGTTGTACTGCATGCACGCACACACACAGATTAGTTGAGTGTGCTTCTTTTTCCGGTTGTTCTTTCTCATGACATGTTTTGTTTCTGTTCCCAAGTCTTCACGAATAAATAGTAACGTATCATGGCGCAGTGAACTTGTTCTTTCCTGTGTCCGTGCCTTGTGTCCGCACCTTGTAGTGTTTGCACGGGCCCAGTTGTTTTTTTCCGTATGAAGTAGTAGTTTCCGCGATCGAAACTCTGTCTCAGTTGAATTATTTTAGTAGTGTATTTGTTCGTACTCGTGGACGAGTGACTAATCGTAATGGAACAATCACAGGACGATACCGGATTTGACCTGTCCTCCGCGACCGAGCGACAGCAGGAATCTCAAATGGGTGTCCTGATGAAATTTATGGAGCAGCAGATGCGTGCAGCTGAGGCTCGTGATAAGGCGATGCAAGATCTGTTCAAGAATGTTCAGAGCAGGTCGCTATCACCATCGCAGCCTCAGTTCACTCCGCAGCCCTCAGCACCAGTTCAGTCCACCTCGCAGACCTCAGCACCACGGCCAGTGAACAGTGTTTCCTGCCCACACCTATTGTCGTCTGCGACGCTGGCTGATTTTCACTCCTTCGTTGAAAGCTGGAGAGATTTTAGTGTTTGCCAGCATTTGGCCAGCCAGGCTCGTGAGGCCAGAGTGGCAACACTCCGTCAGTGTTTCGATGAGGAGCTGCGACGTTTTATCCGAGAGGATATTATCTGCATACCAGCTTCAGCTGACGTCGACCTGATGCTGGAGCGCATTCAGGCGTATATCAGACGGCAACGTAATCCACTGTTGGACCGCATAGAGTTTTACCAGCGTGTCCAGCAACCTGGAGAATCATTTGATGCGTTTTACACAGCCCTGTGTGAACTACAAAGTGCATGCGACTTCTTGTCACACAGCCTATGTGGAACGTGTGATGCTCGCTGCTGTGCGCAGTGCAAAGGCCTCGGCCGTACCCTCAAGGAGGAATCTCTGCGCGACCGCGTCGTCATTGGTGTGCGGAACGATGAGACGCGACACAAGTTGCTCGCAACTCATGGTCTCACGCTTGACCAGGCTGTCACCCTCTGTCGGACGGAGGAAGCAGCATACCACACCAAGGCACACATGCCCAGTCCTGGCCTCCAGGCAAGTGCTGCCAAGCAGTCGGCGTACAAGCAGCAGAAACGTCACAAGCCAGCTGACTCTAAGTCAAGTGCGACCAAGTCCACTTGTCCAAATTGTGGTCGTTCTGACCACACGAAATCTGTATGTCCTGCCAAGGGCAAGAAGTGCAACTCCTGTCATGGCATTGGGCATTTTCAGCGAATGTGCAAGAGCCAGAAACAGCCGAAGACTAGCTCTGCTGCCAAGCTTGGACAGCTGAAGCTACAGCGTGCGCGCGTGGACCGTCGCACAGTACCTGTTTCGACCATGCTGCAAACAGAGGATCAGCCATCCCAACTGTCCTGGACACCAGACACAGGCAGCGACGTTGATGCCATTGGTGAGGAGCACCTCACGCAGATCGGTGGGTTCGTCGAGAACTTAGATGACGACCACGACTGTGTGCAGGCTGTGACCGGTGAGCCGCTACGCAACCTGGGCAAGATACGTGCGACTCTACGAGTCGGTGAGACGCAGCATGAAACCGTCATCCATGTGTACAAGGGTCTACACGATGCCCTGCTCTCTCATACCTCATTGCGTGCGCTGAAGTTTCTCCCACCTGATTGGCCAGTCCAATTCACCGCTGAACACGAGGGTGCATCTTCACCCAAGATCTGTGCAGCTGTTTCGTCATGCGCTCATCCTAGTGATGCTGAGTTAGCGCGAACACGTGAGCAGCTCCTGCAAGAGTTCGCTGACGTTTTCTCGGATTCCGGTCTGAAGCCAATGGAAGGTCCGCCAATGGAAATTGAGCTACAGCATGATTCTAAGCCTTCCTGTGTGCACACTGCTCGACCAATACCGTATGCATTCCGTGACCAGATCAAGACTCAGCTCGACGGCATGGTCAGCGACGGGATTATTGAACCAGTGACGGAGCCCAGTGAATGGTGCCATCCGATTGTCATAGTAGACAAGAAGGGCAGCACTGAGAAGCGCCTCACAGTTGACTTCAAGCGGCTGAACGACCAAGTCCGTCGTCCCGCGCATCCCGTACATACGGCACGTGACGTTGTCTCTGGAGTTGGCTCTGCTAAGTTCTTTACGAAGCTCGATGCAAGGCACGGCTACTGGCAGATTCCTCTCAGTGACACTGCTCAGGAATTCACCACGTTTATCACCCCGTACGGCAGATATCGTTATCTACGGAACCCGCAGGGTCTAATATCTGCTGGGGATGAGTTCAACCGGCGCACTGATGCTGCGTTCTCTGCCATCCCGCGTCTCGGCAAGGTAGTCGATGATTGCCTAGCGTACGACGACGACTTTCTGTCGCATGTCAGCCACGTGCGCGAGATTCTGCTCTGCGCCAGGGAGCATGGTATCACGTTCAGCCCCGCCAAGTTTGTGTTCGGTACGCAACGTATCCATTTCTGCGGCTACAACGTCACGCCTGATGGCTGGGTCGTCGACGATGATAAGACGTCCGGTATTCGCCAGTTTCCAGTACCCGCCAACAGAACCGATCTCCGTTCGTTCCTCGGTCTAGTGAACCAATGTGGCGAGTTCACTCCACATCTAGCCGAGTTGACCAATCCTCTGCGTGGCCTGCTCAAGACCTCCCGTGAGTTCATGTGGGACGCTAGCCACACTGCAGCGTTTGAACAGACACAGGAAGCTCTCTTGTCTCCTCCGGTTCTCGCTTTCTATCAAGTTGGTCAAGACCTCCGGCTTGAAACCGATGCATCCGCTCTAAGAGGTCTCGGATTCGTGCTTTGGCAAAAGCAGAATGATCAGTGGCGTATTATTCAGTGTGGATCCCGCTACCTGTCTGATGCTGAAACCCGTTATGCTGTCATCGAGTTGGAAATGCTCGCTGTAGTATGGGCCGTGCGCAAATGCCGCATCTACCTGTCTGGTGCGCCATTTGAAGTAGTCACCGACCACAAGCCCCTGATTCCGATCATCAACTCATATTCGTTGGATCAGATCGAGAACCCGCGTCTTCTACGATTACGCCTCAAGCTCCAAGCCTATCAGCTGCAGGCATCTTGGCGACAAGGTTCTGAAAATGCCTTCGCCGATGCGCTGTCCCGGAATCCTGTTGGCATTCCTTCCACCACTGATGAGCTTGGTGAAGCCCCGTCGCTTCATTGCCGCAGCATTCAGATCTGCATGGTGCACTCGGACACTGAGCCGAATGCGAATCTCAAGGTTGCAGAGCTGCGGGAAGCTGCAGCTGCAGATGCCACGTACCAGTCATTGATTGAGTGTATCTTGACTGGATTCCCTGATCGCCAGCAGAAGTTGCCTGCTCCGTTACGTGCGTACTGGAATGGACGTGAGCATCTCTCCGTCGACCATGGCATTGTGTTGAAGGGCAACCGCATTGTTGTTCCTGAATCATTGCGTGCTCAGGTATTGCACAACCTCCACGCTTCACACCAAGGCCTAGTGCGTACTAAGTCTCGTGCGCGTCAGCTTGTATACTGGTCCGGTATCACCAAGGACATTGATACACTCGTTCGTTCTTGTCCTGCTTGCCGCGAACACCAGTCGTCCCAGCCAGCTGAGCCCCTGCTGAACGACCGCACCCCGACACTACCGTTTGAATGTGCATCTGCCGATTTGTTCACTTGTCAAGGTCACGACTTCCTTGTGTATGCAGATCGTTTGACCGGTTGGCCCTGTGTCGCGCGTACTGGCCGCACCACCTCATCGCATGACGTGATACTCGCATTCCGTCGCTGGTTCTCTGATGTTGGTGTTCCTGCTGTGCTGTGTACAGATGGTGGTCCCCAGTTCTCCTCGCATAAGTTTGCTGAGTTTTGTAAGCGCTGGCAGGTAAACCATGTCATGTCCTCTCCCCACTACCCGCAGAGTAATGGGCACGCCGAAGCTGCTGTCAAAGCCATGAAGCGTCTTATCACCAAGACAACCGTGAATGGCAATCTTGACACAGATGACTTCCGCCGAGGGCTACTGGAATGGCGAAACACACCTGGCTCCTCTGGTCAGAGCCCCGCTGAGCTCCTATATGGCCGCTCTCTCCAGTCATTCGTCATTGCACATTGGAAGGAGTTTGATTCATCCTGGCTCTCCAAAGCGACGACACGTGATGAGACTGCCATGCCATCCGACGATTCCGTCACAGACAAGTCGTCAACTCGTCGCTCGTTGCCGCAGCTCCGCCTCGGCACCCACGTGGATGTTCAGCATCCGCGCACCAAGCAGTGGTCTATTCGTGGGGTCATTGTTGCTGTCGGTAATCATCGGGACTACCTAGTGAAGTTGCCGAGTGGTCGCATTTATTGGCGGAACCGCAGATTCCTGCGTCCGTATCGCCCACTTGTGCCTGCACCGCTTGTTGTCCAACCGGCTGCTGCTGACGCCTCTTCCCCGCCGCCGCCGTCCCGCCGCAGCGCACGTCAGCGCAAGCCACCCCAGCGTTTAAACATTGGTTCGCATCATGGACAGTCCTATGATTGACACTCTTGATCACTAATGTCAATTTCTGCTGTCTCTGCTTTGTTGTTTTCATTCTTCATTTTGTTTTATTTATGATAGATGTTGCTGTCACAGGTTTCGCAACATCTCGAAGGGGCGTGATGTGTATCTATATTCATTACGTCAT
This sequence comes from Sycon ciliatum, assembly GCF_964019385.1. NCBI lineage: Eukaryota > Metazoa > Porifera > Calcarea > Leucosolenida > Sycettidae > Sycon > Sycon ciliatum. Next base: position 3,684,318 of record NC_088646.1, read on the forward strand.
AGTTGTACTGCATGCACGCACACACACAGATTAGTTGAGTGTGCTTCTTTTTCCGGTTGTTCTTTCTCATGACATGTTTTGTTTCTGTTCCCAAGTCTTCACGAATAAATAGTAACGTATCAAGGCCGTCCGGGCCATGGACAAGGAGAAGATCGAGAAGCGACTGGTCAGTGATGGCGTGCGATGGCGCTTCAACCCACCTAGAGCACCACATTTCGGCGGCGTATTCGAATCCCTCATCAAGACGGCTAAGCGCGGACTCACAGCAGTACTTGGGAAAGCGGACGTCACAGATGAAGAGTTAGTGACTGCTATGTGCCAGGTTGAGGGCATGATGAACTCGCGCCCGCTGACAGTTGTAAGTGCCGATGCAGCTGATTTGCAGCCTCTAACACCAGCACATTTCCTCGTCGGACGACTCGACCCACCAATGGCTCTGGAAGTGAAAGCAGACGAGCACCCCAGCAGAGACCCACGCAAACGTTGGTTGTATGTTCAGCGGCTTGTAGCAGACGTGTGGAACAGGTGGCGAGATGAGTATGTTCCCTAGTTGAATGTCCGTCGTAAGTGGCAACGTCAAGGTCGCAATGTAGCCGTAGGTGACATCATGCTGTGTCTTACATCAAACACTCCCCGTGGAACATGGCCCATGGGTAGAGTCACAGCAGTGCATCCTGGTGCAGACAAGCTCGTCCGAGTAGTGGATATTAAGATCGGCGACAAGATCTACCGACGGTCTATCCACCATCTAGTACCTATTCTGGACACCGAGTAGTTTGTGCCTTGTGTATCTGAAGTGCTACAGGCAGCCCTGTGACAGTACTCTCTCTCTCTCTCTCTCTCTCTCTCTCTCTCTCTCTCTCTCTCTCTCTCTCTCTCTCTCTCTCTCAACCTATGAAGTTTTTCTTTCATCATACAGTACCGTAGTAGTACTCACTCGTCACAGTTTGTTTGCTGACCCTGTGCTCGTGAGTGAAGGGGGATATGTTCTGGAATATTCCCAGCTTGTGGTGAATCTTGCATGACCTTTCATTGTACTCAGGTTTCGTTCCTTTTATTCTAGTGCATGCTGCTGGCGCCTGATGTATTGACTATTGTTACCGCAGGCCAGTCTCAACCTTTGCATTGTCTGAGATTCAAGTAGCGTATCGTTTGATGCATGTGCTGTCTCCATGCTATCTAGTCGTAATATATTCACTCGTCTTTGCATTTGTGCACAGTCCTGTGGATACTCGCAGGCTGCGATTGCGCTCTCGCTTTGGTCATTCTAGAATGTATACTTCCATGCCTTTGAAGTTTTTGAGTTGTCAGTTTTGAACTGTAGGAAGCAGTTTACAGTTTTTGTTCTTGCAGTTTTATCTCAGAGGAGAAAGTTCTTGGTCTCATACTGTTACGAGTTGCTGTTGTATCTGGTTGAACGCATGCCGGGGCAACAGAGGGCAGCATGAGTAGCCACTTAGTGTGTGCGATGTAGACAATCAGTACCCGTATTGTACTTGCCGTACATCTGGGATTGGCTAAGAGAGTACAAGTGGAACTGAACAGGCAACACCGTGCACAGCTGATTACATCCAAGAATCCTCTGACGAATCCAGTGGACAGATCTATGCCAAGCAGCTTGGTTGCCAAGAACCCTGTGAAAAATCGATTGGGCAGGTCCATGGGAAGCAGTTTGGTTGCCAAGAGGACAAATCCAGTGGACAGATCTATGTGAAGCAGTTTGGTTGCAAGAAGCCGAGCAGGCGCGATGAGGCGGCTCTGGAACAGCTGAGCTTGCTATCGCAGCAGAATCAATACTGCGGCTTGCATGCAGCATTCTTTGCGAATATCTGCGCTATACGCCAACCGTGCAAATCATTCAGGTAGCAGTGGTGCGGCCAACTCTGCTAGCCTTTGGGACAGCTACTCCCAGCACATGGTATTGGGCTAGTGAAATTACAAACGGATCTAAAAGTGTATTTGTGAATGCTATTCTAGACTATTCGTGCAAGGACTGACTGCTTTATTGGCGTTTGTTTGCCAATCTCTTTAAAGTTTGAGAACAAGATCCTGTCGGAATTTAGCTTATTATCTTGCCAATGCTTCCCCACTGCAAGACTTCAAACTCACTGGTACTCGTCAATGTACAGCTTGCCTTTATTTTCAATTTTCCATATTCCTCCCACATCGAGATGAAGACAATAATTGTGCTATTTCGTACTTCAGTGTCCACCTACACTTATGTAGCGCCATAGCCACTGTGGTATGTGTAACATGTTTGCGCTGTCTACCGGTCTGTGCATATCTTGGCAATGTGGAATACATCAGTAACAGTACAATCGGACCACTTTCTAAAATTACTTGCCTGAGAAGTTGTGAACTGTCTTGCACATCCCTTGCACACATGAGAACTGTGTACTGTTGGCTTGACTTTTGGATGGGTACTGTACCGTGTAAAAAAAAAGCTTGCTACTGTGTACCGTATCCAAAAATTGAGCTAACAGTACACAGTTCTCGGCCAAGTAACTTAGTTGCCCGGAATATAATGAGCACTTCAGAACAATGGACCCTTCGGAGGATGATAATAGAAACAGGGGGTAAACGGTTGTTTACTATTCCCTGTTTCAACCCATACTTTTCCTATCCAGAGTACCCGTATACAATACAATGTACACAGTCAACTGGTCAACCTTACTGGGGTATAGTGTGCAGTGTAGATGCACTACGCTGGACTCACTGTGGTATACATGTGCAGTAGCCAAAAAGAGATGGAAAACACAGCTTTGGAGTGGATTCGAGGAAGAAACGGAATAAAGACTGATGTACTAAAGTTCAGCGATAAACGTCCTAGTGGGAAATGTCGAGACCAGCTCAAATGATAAAACGACAAAATATTCAACGGTGATAGCCTGTTGTAAATCTACACAAGATGAGTATAAAACAAAATATCCTACCACGTTGCATGCAGTGAAGTTTAGGCGCGCACAACATCAAGAGAAGGGGAAAGCCAAACACAATTAATTAATACTTTTCACATGACAGAAGAAGAAGATGATCAGTCACGGATGTACAGGCAATATTTACTCACGGAGCACACGGGAAAGCACACGCGGGTGTGTGGTGCTTTGCTCTGTGCGACTCGGTTCAACACTTACTCGTAATGATACGGTGCAGTGTCTGTCATGTTTGCTTTGAGTGTAATGTGTTGACTGGAGCAGCAGCAGCACACAGTGGCACTTCCACTGCATGCTGCACAGGGAATACCTCCACTGCTTCACACACTTAGGTCAGCTGGAATAGGAAAACGTACAGGGATGTGGCAATGAACTCAATCAGACGAACTGCTCCCTGACCGGCTTTTTGGGTGTTCTTGCTTCACACGCTCCTATACTTCCATCCCCTCTTCCTCGTCCTGTTGCTCGTCGTCGTCGCCCTCCTTCACCTCAGCTTTGACATCGACCGCATTGCTTGTACAATCCTTGCCTACGGCCATCACAACACACAATCAAGGTGCAATGCCGGCATAGTGATCAATAACATGCAGGTTATTGAGGTATACAGTATATACAGCTGAGGCATGGGCAGGAAGGACTGGGATGCCACCAGGCTAGGGTGTCAACACACAGATGCACATAATACTGATGTACAGTCAAACCTCGTTAGGACGAACACTGATAAGGTGAACTTTCCATTAGTACGAACACGGGCCAATCCTATGATTGGCCAGGCATCAATTCAAGTCAAAATTATTCGTTTACGACGAACTTCTGTACTGCGAACTTTCGCGAAGACGAACTATTTTCAAGTGTGATTTGAACAAAATCAGTGTGGTCATGTACATGTAGTACGAACTTTCGGTCCACGAGCGCGCGCTGGCTGCCTTTTTTCTTCTTCTTTTTTGCAATAGTCGAAGCCATATCGTACGTACGTACAGTGCAAATTGCTTTCAAGCGTGTTTTGAAAAAATAATCAGTGCGTTGTATGAACTTTCAGCACAGTCGTGATTCATTGCACATTGCCATTGTACTTACCTGTTTCTGGCTTATGCTAAGAATAAAATGCTTCCCATGTACAACAGCATGCACCTTCACGTAAATACAATCTATATTATATGCATATGATATGCATACTGTATAGATTTTTTGTCAGATCTGGATAAGAAGAACTCCCGATAAGACAAACAAATTCGTTCAGTCCCTTGAAGTTCGTCCTAACGAGGTTTGACTGTATGTATTGCTGTGGTCTACACTCTACAGTCATGTACTGTAGGCAGCGACCACACTAAGCCACCTTCGCGCGAGGGTGAGCGATCAAGTGGGATACACGGTGCTGGCCATTAAAGATTCAGTTCCTACCACCCGGACCCCAATACAATGTAGCCAATGTGCATGGCCAACAACAAGCTGACAAGAACAAGAACAACAACAACAACAACAACAACAACAACAACAACAACAACAACAACAACAACAAATCTCTTATTGGCAACTGGCTATCGTGAGAATAAAGATTTGAAACAACAACAACAACAACAACAACAACAACAGCAGCAGCAGCAGCAGCAGCAGCAGCATCAACAACAGCAGCAGCAGCAGCAGCAACAGCAGCAGCAACAACAACAGCAGCAGCAGCCGGGACAAGCTGCTGAGCACACAATATCAAACGAAAGTATTAAAACGCGCCACTCACCAGCTACTTCTGAATTGCCATTAGTACCGTTCTTCTCCGTGGAAAGTGCTGGATTGGGCGGTGCTTGAGTACCAACCAGGACACTGGCTTCCTCTGCCTGCCTTTCCACCTTCAACAGGCGCTCTTCGTGAAGGCCCTTCTCTTCCTCCGCAACTTGAATGCGCAGAGACTCCACTTCCCTGGATAGCGCATCTAAGTCATGACCGCACTCGCCAACGCTGACCGCGGATGCCTACAGCATACAGCAGCAGGGCAGTGGGCAAAGAAGGACTCAACATCCATATGCATGGAGTGCATCACAACCACAACCGAGTAGATGAACCGTGGGCCAGGGACGCAAGGATTGAAATGGTTGAACAGTCAATTCAATTTAAAACTGTATAGCATTCCTGATGGCGGGCGGATATCACTGAGTGCACAAGGAGACATACAACAGGGACCGGATGAAACATGGGATAGCAACTAGGCCACAGCCAACGGCTGCTATTTTAAAAACACACATACAAATTACGAGCGCACGCACGCACACTTGACACACACACACACACACACACACACGCACACACACCACACATTGTACAGCGGTGGCAAATGAAATCCAACAGCTCCAGCGCTATGCAGCCACGCACCATATATGCGCACACTGTACATGTACCATGCAGCGTGCACAGCTCTACTCGATTGACAAGACTGGATTTCACTTTCCACAACTGTACTTGTAGCTGTACAATATGCATCACGGAGTAGTAAAATACCAGTATTTTACTACTCCGTGATATGCATGATAGCAAGAGTACATAACCCCCCAGAGTGTGCAACGCCTGATCCAGCTCTGCATAGGGTCTTGGTCGAGCGGAATCGGATCTTTGCGTCATAATACCGTACACATCTGAGGGGAACCCGGGGAGTCGCGGGTACTCTTGGATCAAAAACAATGGTGCCCTGCCTCGAGACCGGCCTTGCGCTGGTGTGAAGTGTACGCATGACATCAGAAGATCCGATTCCGCTCGACCAAGACCCTACACAGAGCTGGATCGGC
>NC_088646.1:3692524-3760024 GCF_964019385.1 Sycon ciliatum
ATGTGTCTCATTTTGAAACAGTGATTCACAGGCATCAGGGTTCACCACACAATTGTTGACGGCATTTAGAAGAAAGACAAGAACAAGAACCACTGACGTACCCGACGGTGGCACAGCAGTGCAGCGTAATGCCAGTGCTTGGTGAAACGAAGTCTCTCTGATCGTGGGCACTTCTCTTGTGTGCCGCCGATACCGATACCATCCTACAATTCTCTACACACACACACACAGGCAAACACACAGACACATTTGTACGTGCTCACTACCAGCCACACAGTCTACTAAGAGAGAGAGAGAGAGAGAGAGAGAGAGAGAGAGAGAGAGAGAGAGAGAGAGAAAAGGGAGGGGGGGGGGTGGTGGATATATATATATATAGAGAGAGAGAGAAGAAAGAGAAAGAGAGAGAGAGAGAGAAAGAGAGAGAGAGAGAGAGAGAGAGAGAGAGAGAGAGAGAGAGAGAAAAGGGAGGGGGGGGGTGGTGGATATATATATATATAGAGAGAGAGAGAGAAGAAAGAGAAAGAGAGAGAGAGAGAGAGAAAGAGAGAGAGAGAGAGAGAGAGAGAGAGAGAGAGTGTGTGTGTGTGTGTGAGAGAGAGAGAGAGAGAAAAGAGAGCACAGAGAAAAGCACATGACATGAGGAAGCAAATAGCTGGGGGCATGAATGCCTCAAGAAGACCACTTTGCAGAAATACACTCACGTCACGTGCTTCTTGAGGTACCGTTACGTCGAAAGCGTCTTCATTGATGCTGCCATCTCGATACCATAGGCTGTCAATCAAACCCCACACACATCAGGACAAATTATCAGAGAGAAATGAGGCCAAACCTGCTAGCAATGAGGTGGGAAGAAGAGAAGCGTTTGACCGCAGGCACAAAGCTTGGCTATTTGAAGTATCAGTCATAGACTCACCCGGAGATATCATGGCATGTCGCAACTTCTTCAATTACTGCACACAGCAGATGTGTCGTCCAGGTTCAAACACACACGTACACATACGCACACAGAGCACGGACACAGAAAACATCAGTACAGAAAAAAATGAATGTCGTGAACGAACACTTATGACTTGATTGTTGATTCGATGCCTGGCCAACCGTAGGATTGGCCCTAGTTCGTACTAGTTGGCCTGATCAGTGATCGTCCTAAAGAGGTTTCCCTGTACTTCAAAGTAGTGGCACTGATCGCTCTACAAGCCCCACACTCTCAACGGTAAGAACATGCAATTTGATCTCTCCTGGCCGAGAATCAGTTGTGAGCCTTGTCACCCAGCTTGAGTCAATTAAGAGTGAGATATGCGACAGATGATCACCCTAAGTTAGTTGTTTACTTGCTTTCTTACACAGGTACTGCTCGATGATACCGATTGGCCACTTTGGGCTTCAAGAAAAGAGAAAGAAACGCACCTGAACAATTTACATGACCTACCGAGGACACACGGAATACCAACCAGCAGAGTACTTACTCATTGTTCGCGTCACTTCCGTTGTTGTCACGTCGCTGGTGTCGCTGACACTGGAGACCTCACGGCTGTCCACGCGGCCCAATAACACACCGGCCTGTAAAGAAGAGCCGGCACAACCGCCGATGCACGAGTGGAGAAAAAATAGTCAGATATGAGATTGCTGACACACATTTGTTTTCACTGCACTGTATGCTGATAGCGGCAAGTAAACGCATTGGAATGATATTTTCCTTTTTCATCTCACTCATGAATATTGGAACAACGATTTCCTTTTTCAACTCGCTCAAATTAATGAATATTGGAACAACGATCTCGGCGACAACATCATCACTGTGATTACTAGGACCAGAAACCGGATAATCGAACACACATACTGTATGTATGCATGGCATTTGCTGTAAATCGGTAACCAACGATTTTCTTCCGGATGGCGAGGGATCCGGATAAGCGAGGTCTGACTGTACTGTCTCCTTGAGTCCTTAGAATTCATTCGTTTAGTGCTATGAATCGTTCACTGATGAGAGAAACACGAAAGTCGAATATGAACATTGTTGTCCACCAATAGACCTATACAGCCTCCATCGCTATGGGTCTTAAAGGGGAAGTTCACCCTAAAATCAAAACTTCACAACCTGTAGCGAACGATGCACTGATTCCAATCGTGAAAGTCCCACATTGATTGGAGCAACCGTTCCGGAGTTATAGCATCTTCAGGTTTGGCAAAATTCTGTGACATCATGATGACGTCATAATTTGCCCATCCCTGTGACGTGACGTCACAGAGATAAACTTTGTATGGGAATAGATGGTGGATAGCCAATTTCTCGTTTTTCGTTGCTGCAACAAGCTTTCTGGGGATATGTTTCCAGTTTAGATACCAGTAAGGTGTCATATATCCCATATCAGATTTTGAAAAATCAGTTTATCTCAATGACATCATAAATTATGATGTCATCATGACGTCATTGAATTTAGTCTAAACTTCCAGATGCTATAACTCCAGAACGGTTGCTCAGATCAACCTCGGACTTAAATCTTTCGCCATTGGAATCAGTGGATTTTTCCCTATAAGTTCTGAAATTTTGATTTTAGGGTGAACTTCCCTTTAACAGTTATGACATCAGTCTTCTGAGTTATGACATCAGTCTTCTGAGTTATGACATCAGTCGTTTGCTGCCATTTGGTTCACTGATGCCATCATGCATATAGAGGTCAAAAGTGCAAAGTAACTAAGTTGTACGAGTAGCAGAAGCAGTACAACAGACGGTACATTCATGCGTCATGAACCTAAATGAAGTGACACCGTATCTAGAAGACAAGCACAGGAAACCATATGCTCTTGACCGTACAGTTGAGTCGCGCGCCGAAGAACGTTGAGCCCAAGCACATCCAGCCTGAAATGCTAAGAAAGCCGCAGCCTAAAGCTAAGAACGGCGGTGCTGGTTTTCCGGCAGCTTTTGGGATACATGATCCAATACGAATTGTTTCTAGGAATGTGTTATAAGAACGCAGCCAGATTGTAGAAAAATAAGAACACCCCAGACTCACCCCTTGGAAACAACGGTCTTGGACGTGCTACTCTTCTGTACTTCTTCCAAAAAGTGACGCGTTAAAAATATTCCGCCATATGTGAGTCCAGTGCAGCTCAAGATAAGGAGTTGCACACTCTTGGTTATGTACTCTTTGCCCTATCGATATCAGTGGCAGCAATAAATATTTTCTTCACTTTAGTCTTTTGTTGAGAGTACAATTGTGGTTCATACATTGTACTGGCAATATTAATACCTACAAACTACTAGTCTACAAGAAGAGAATAAGAGCAGCTATGCCATTAAAATGCAATATATACTAGAAGTTAGCTTTGGTTAATAGTGAACTATAAATATAATAGACATATCTACAACATTTTTACTTCAAAGTAGCTGAAAAGCTGAAAAGCACCTACAGTACGCTGACTTCCAATACTCACGGTATCGCTAGCGCAATTCGCCAGCTCATACATTATCGTCGCCAAAACCGGACCTGCAACATGGGTCTCCATCTTGGATGCGTCTGGACCACCAAATGCAGCACTCGATGAGGTATTCCGTGTTTCGACAGATTGTTTTCAATGGATAACTGTAAGCTCTTCGCAGAGGCGAAGTTCTGGTCAGACAACACAATACTTGATCACTGGCAAAAAGATTCCAGATATCAGGTCGTGATTGATAACGAGCAGTCTCTTGCAGACATTCAAACAACCAAAGATACTAGTAACAACAACATCGGCCTCACTTGCAGTAAATAAGTAAAATAATAATTATTGAGTTCCTGATACTGTACTGTGATAGTTTTTGATTTTTGGATTTGAATGGCATTAATTTTTTTGTTTTGTCGATTATGATTCACGTCTTGACGTCATGCTTTGCTGTTGTATGCAACGGCTTTGATGCCATGCCAACTGCCAGAGCGGCTTGTTTGAAAAAAGTAAGGAAGGAGAGTGTGTAAGCGTGGCAGCACACATGGTCGCGAGTAGAAAGAGTCACGAAAGGACGCATCAAGGACGCGTAGTCGCGTACACACCTGGAAGCAATCCTTCTCATTTGAATCGTTCTCTGTGAAGTGTCATGTCCAGTATGCTACTTTGAGCTGTATTCTCTGGACGCCGGTCAACATCGAGTGAAAGTCATTGCTCCCAGTACTGCGGTGTTACAGGGGTAAGTGGCGGGGGAAACGAGGAGCAATTATTTCCATTCAAAGGCTGTTATGCACATGCAATTTGTTGACTTCAGATGATATTATCAATATCATTTCTCACTATGCGTATCAGATGATAATTAGTATTCATATTCAGCGTTTGAATTCAAGCGTGGATTCCCATGGACTCGGACTGTTGTGCTCCGTGTTTTCTGGTACTGTACCCTAGGAATTGAAGAAGTCCCACAGAGCCAGTGGCAGAGGCAAGGTGGGGGGCAGGTACTGGGTGCACCATGAGTCTGTCTACCCCTGGAAAGACCAACACCAAGGCCAGTCCGGCTAGAAGCCCTCTGCTCAGTCCCAAACACAAGCTGACGTTGCCAGAGCTAAGTCGAGCAAGGTCAGTGGAGTCGGTACCTGTCACAACTAGATTTGCATCTGATTTTATCATGAACAAAGTGCGTATGGATCACACACTATTTTTTGTATACATGTACATGTATTTGCAGTGCACTCTCCAACGAAAAACTCAGGGTTCGGACAGACTCTGGTTTTCCAGAACTTCTTTTAAAAAACCACCAAGGTGGATTTAAAAAGTGATTCTCAGTAAAGGACTAATAAGTTACGAGTTGCGACTATCAATCCACCAAGGTAACGAGATGCTATGCTGTAAGATACTGCGACAACAAGGCACAAAACTGACAGGGATATTGAGACATTCAACGACCTGGCACCTACCTCCAAAACATCTACGAGGCGCAAACCAACAACCTTCCAACTTGGAAGGCTCAGGTTAGAAAGGTTCAAAGAGGGGAAGGAAAGCGCAACGAAGATGTTAATACTATTGACTCAACATTCGAGTTTTAGTAAAGAGACTGTTTTTGAAATTGGGGGAGTGAAGCAGGGGCGTAGCCAGGATTGTGGCTGAGGGGGGTGCTCACTGGAAGTGTGGGCCTGCGGGAAAAAAGGGGGGGGGGTCCGGGGGCCCTCCCCCGGAAAAATTTTCGATATTGAGTGCCAAATCCTTCATTTTTGCATCTATTTCATTATTTTCCATTCCACCAATGATTCAATAAAAAGTCAGATAATCGTATGAAACGCACAGTACTTTGCTACAGAAGTTGGATGGTAAGAGATTGACAGAGTGTGGTTAGACCCAGAATATAATACAGACAATTGTTGAAGTTCGTTCAATCCACGCAGACTCCGCCGGAAAGCGAAGGGCTAAACACCAGCCATGGCTTGTATACATCGAGCCAGCGGGGCTGAAAAGACCGGCCACCATTCTTCGGGAAAACAAACGAACTATCCGGTTGGACATGGTCCTTTAGCAGGGCAAACATCACGTCGTCGTCGAGCGGTGCACCCTTCGCAATGTCCTCCATAAAGGTACCGATGTCATTTCGGACGACTGCTACTGGTACAGCCAAGGGCGACAACTGCGGCTCTTCCGAGTCTTCGACTTCGACAATTTCGCAATTAGATTCGTCAGATTCGGAAATGGCACTGGCACTGCTGCTACTGGTATCTGGTCTCTTCGACTTCCCTCGACTGAAATACTTCAAGATCGACATTTTCATAAGAATCCATTCGACTTGCGGATCACAAAACGACGTTGCCACTTCTCTTTCACTTCTACCAAGTCTAGCTACACAAAGTGCGAGTCTATACCGGTAGTTGTACAACGCACGTGCAGCGCAGCGTCTTGTCGACGTCGAGTCTCGATCGCGGGCGGGCGTAGATCCACAGCAGTACGAAAATGGCACCTGAAATTTTTGAGGGGGGTGCTTGGGCACCCAAAGCACCCCCCCTGGCTACGCCACTGTGAAGCTTTATTCAATGTGTCATGTGTAAGTGGCCGCGTTGGAGTTTACGGACGATAAGAACGGACAAATTCAACAGATAGGAAAGGCCTGTAGTGACAGACTGCACAGCCACAAAGCATGCATGGCATGGTTATGCAAATAGCATGTGCAAGAGCAGCAGTGCACAGATGCAGATTGCTTTCCCCCTGTCAACTAAAACTTGGCTCGTTGTGAATGATGGCCCGTAGAAAACATGGTGGATTTTAGTTTATGGAGTACTGGTAAGTGTACTTACCAGGTGGAGAACACTCAAACTGTAAATGGTATCGACTGAATGTATAGATCCACTTGTGAAACGGGTCTGAAACTCTCATCTCTTCTACGGTGGGGGTTTTCATCTCTTCGCATAGCTGCTTCATGACCCCGAGTCTTGTGGTCTGGGCTCTGACTGCTGTGACTAAATGAAGCTGTAAGCCATTTAATTGCCGACCCAGCACACTACACTATGGTATGGGGGTGGAGCTGCCAAAGCGGACAGTCATGGCCATACTGGGGAGTTGCACTTGGGATGTTCTCAGAAATTTAATTTAATTAATTGCCAACATCTAGCAGGGACACTTTGGTGACCGTGAGTGAGTACGGTATGCTGGCTCCTCTACATGACAGTATCAACAAAGTCTGACTGTTTGTACCCATTCTCTACTTACCAAATACCGTAAAGTACCGTTGATCCCCCCCCCCCCCCCCACGCCGTGTCGCTTCCCAGCTGGTTTTTCGGCCGGGGGCGGGAATCAGATCAAGACTGTCGAGTGCAGTACGATGTACAACAAAGCAGAAGATCAGACCTGGCATGCTGGATTGTGCACATTTTCATCCTGCACTCGCACGTATCGTGTACAGCAGTACAGGTGTCGGTTCAACATCGTATTTCGTTGTATACGCCAACGTCGCTTCACAGGCAGACATTCGACAGGGGGCAGAAATTAGAGCGGGGGCGGATCAACGGTACTTTACGGTACTGCTGGAAAATATCATCTAACATGCACATTAGTCCTAGGGCCCATTTGAAATTTCTCACTTTTACTTGACACATGTTTGCTAACATAGATTTTATTATCATTCCTGGATGGTTTTTGCCTCCTGAACACGATGGCATAGGTTTCGATTGCCGGATTGTGTCCGAACATGGTGAAAAACATCAAAATAGAAAAGGCCGTTATTACCATAGCAACCCAACTAGAATTGCTCCTATATCCATTTTTACTGACACGTATATGGCCAAGTAGCACCTCATTTTGCTCAGAATAAGCAGTAGATACAGTACGGCAACAAGTACTGTACTTTAACAGTGTCAAAACAAAATTTCCAAGGTGCAGTGAAACTTGGCTATTGGACATGTACATGCACAGTACATGTCGCGTCGAATGTTAGCATTGAGGTACGTGTACATGTACGTGCAGCTAGCAGGTACATGAGACTATTTACAGGCATGCATTACTATAATCAGACTGCAAACACGAGAGAAGCGTCAGACGGTTCGGCGTTACACTTCAACTGAGAGAATAGGTATTGTAACCCAAATACTAACAGGAGAAGGAAAAGGTGGTAGGAAACTGTCAGAGTCTAAGGAACGAAGTGCTATAGGACAGTTTCAACCTGAACTAATTTACTCGAAGTACGTGTAGATATTACGATAGATCTTGCAGCAATGTAAGAAGGACAACACTACTTGTATGCGATGGCAGTGCTGTAACGAAAAATGATGAAAATGAAAATACCAAAATCCTTTGCATAAAACAGTCCAAACATTGGCTAGCTTGTCATTCAAGGCTGCAGTTGGACAACGCTCACATGTGAATAGCTGCAGTTTAAAAAGCTGATCGATCCCAACATTGTGATGCGAATACTTTCGCTTCCATGTGTTTTGGGAGAATCGTACATCGCAATCGAGCTATGTCGTTGCTGTGTCATCATCTATGTGCCATGCGCTACTTGATGTACCAGCCTGCTATGCCGGATACCGCCAGCCATGCATCGACCAGGCGCCAGGCGCGAACTGATGGTGGTGGTGGTGAGAAGGAGAGCTCTGTGCCAGAACTTTGCAGCCTAGAGAGCGTGTGTGGGCAGGCGTGTGTTTACCGCCATATTGCCAGGTGTGTCTTTACCACCATATTTAGCAACCATAAGTACAGCTGCAGTGGTGTCTTCAACTTCATTCTCCCGAGTCAAGCTCCGTATGAAGACATCCAAGAAGATTGCCTGATGAGTCCAGCGGGGACGAAACGTACGTCGCAATCGAGCTATGTCGTTGCTGTGTCATCATCTATGTGCCATGCGCTACTTGATGTACCAGCCTGCTATGCCGGATACCGCCAGCCATGCATCGGCCAGGCGCCAGGCGCGAACTGATGGTGGTGGTGGTGAGAAGGAGAGCTCTGTGCCAGAACTTTGCAGCCTAGAGAGCATGTGTGGGCAGGCGTGTGTTTACCGCCATATTGCCAGGTGTGTCTTTACCACCATATTTAGCATCCATGTGTTTCACTTTAACTGAAGTTGTTCTTCCGTCTGAGCTTCGGAAACTCTACGCCGTACAGCTGAGCCCATCTCTACTCCGCCACCTACACCATCACTATTGGCTCTGCAGTCAGGGACAATTCTTTAGCCACTAGTTCATGAGGTATTACATGAACATGTTTTCCCTCTTCACCACCGCTCTTGAATCGCATCAACTACGTGCCGTGATCAGTTCAGGAGAGACAAGCCACGACATTGGACATCGGACTCTTTCTTGCAGTTAGTGTTTTATAAGTATAACTGTAGTTTCACACTGCCTAGGCCCAGCCATCAAATTCTGCGACAAGGAAATGATTCTTCTACTGCTGGTGTTGCATATTGGGATAGGTTACCTCCAGGTACTCGGATTTCGTTTTTGTAACACTCCACACCACATAGCTACTCCCTCTCACTGCAGCATGGCACTCCTAAGGCAGTTGTCCTAGAGCTGTTGAGCTGGCAAATAGGCTTTGTGATAATGGTGGCTGATCACCACGGTCGGTGTGTTCAAATCATGGTACTAACACTAGCCGCTCTTGTAGATTCGAATCAAATGCTCGTCCACTGTAACACCTCCTGTGCAGCAGTACTCACAAAGTAAATGCCTTCATTCCAGCCCGATGAAGTTAGCCAGGTCTGAAACTTTCCACGGTTGTAGATTAGTCCTACGAATACAAGTAGTTACAACTGGCTTGGCAAGCTATGATGACTTTCCCCTGCTTTCCACACATAATTGTTGTGCTGCTCCTTGTTGGAATCATGCCTACTTTTCCGGGGAGCCAAGATGACATTGTAATGAAGGTTCTGCTGAATTTAGCATCGATCCATTCGTGGACGTTCCGACAGCAAAAGCACCAGCGAGTCAATGCAAAACTTTGAAGAAAGTGTCCAAACGAGGTAACACATTTCTGGTATGTCACAACTACACTACGGTACTTGATGCTCAATCTTTCCAACTCTCGCACAAAATCAGTGTACGCGTCGGTTCGCATCCTGTGTATGTACGGTGTTACTATAGCTCCTGGCACATAAAAGGGTAAAAACTCCCAGGTCCAGTCAATATAGTACCGAGAAAGTCTTGAAAATGCTTGAATATAGCCGATGAGAACTTAGTTTTTTCGGCAATTTTGTATTCCTATCGAGGGTGATTTCGGGACCTTTGGACGCGATTGGACTCGCCATACTGGGCCAAGATGCTCTTGAAGACATTATCTATCAAATAACACCGAAAAATCCTTGTTAGCCAACATGT
This sequence comes from Sycon ciliatum, assembly GCF_964019385.1. Lineage (NCBI taxonomy): Eukaryota > Metazoa > Porifera > Calcarea > Leucosolenida > Sycettidae > Sycon > Sycon ciliatum. The sequence goes on from NC_088646.1 coordinate 3,702,277, forward strand.
GTCAAGGCATGTATTTTAGAGGTCGATTTTTTGAATTGGCCCCAGTACTACATGTATTCACATGTATTGTAGTCCCGTCAATCAAACTGAAATGCATGTATAGTATAACATGTCCATACTGTTTGGGATGAGTATGGCACTACCATGAGTATAAATACTAAATCTTGTTCCATGTTTACCTGCACTGATTGCAGGTCCGGTTTACGCACGGCGTTGGGAAAATGTGTGGAGGCTGCTATGAATCGCCTGGACATCATCTGGACAGATATTGGCCTTGGCGAGGAGCAGAAGTGTGCCAGAACAAAGGTGGTCTTTGAACACATGCAAACCCTGCTGGATGATATGGCGAATGAGGAAGAGGCGTGTCGCACCAAACTGAAGGACAGCATGACCGAACACTTGACGGAGTACACCAAGCTTTGTACCGAGCTGCACGTGGAAATGGTCGAGGTCAGTTGGTGTGTGTATGTGTGTGTTATTTCTCTCTCTTCTCTCTCTCTCTCTCTCTCTCTCTCTCTCTCTCTCTCTCTCTCTCTCTCTCTCTCTCTCTCTCTCTCTCTCTCTCTCTCTCTCTCTCTCTCTCTCTCTCTCTCTCATAAGGGTACTTATAATCTGCTTCTGCTAAAATATAGTGAGTAGCATTTTGACAGACTATTCAAAGACAGAACTCTTCACCACTCGTGTAGTGAGCGTGTATGCAGTGTTCATGTACCTGTCCTCTTATGGCACTAGTGAGAGGAGCATCAAACTATGCCACCTTGTATAGGGCTTTAAAGTGCTACGTCACAGTCAGCCCACAGTCAAGACAACGCTGACTTTTGGATCCAGCTTTCGTATGGATTCATACATGTTTAGGTGGTTATCTTTCACAGGGTGACACATCCGCTGGCAGTGACTGGACTGGGCCCTCTCGCGGTCAGGGCGCCACTTCTGGTGCAGAAATTGTTTACACCTGCATGCGACACGAATGGCCTTCCCACCACATCCTGCATTTCGCTATGGGTGCATTGGATCCAAATTTCATTCAGAAATCGTTCTAATTTATTTTTACTTCTGACGTCATCACATTCAAGCCCTATTGTGTTTTCCGAGTGGCGAATTCTTAGAGCTTATTGTCGCAATTGTTGTTGTCACCGTCATCATTCTTGCGATCATCATTGTTATGACTGTTGTGCATGTAGGTCAGCGAAGAGAGTACGCTGCTGGAAAAGGAACAGATGCTGCGTGGCATGTGCACCGAGCTGGCAAAGGTATGTACTTTGAGTAGAACTATTGGCAGCATGTCTATATAGCTAGGGATTATTTGCCATGCAGTAGCTCTGGGCACAGTTTTGAATCGAACCTTTTGAGACATGCAGCAGATAAGAGACATATGGTATGAGTTGCTGCTCAGTTTCCAGTGTCTTTAGGTGCACGTTCATGCATGTCTGTACATTCCGTGCGATGTTTGCGCATAGCCAAGACAGGTAGTGTTCTGGATCCACACGACCAAGGGTGAGCTAGTATCAGCCTCCACTGGATGCTGACCTGTGTGTGTGTGTGTGTGTGTGTGTGTGTGTGTGTGTGTGTGTATGTATGTGCATGTGTGCTTGCGGGTGTTTGTGTGTGTGTTTACGGCCGTTAGGAGAAGCACACACGCATGAAATGCCTGAAGGAGCTCCTGTCCAAAGAAGAGCAGCTGTGTCAGGTGTTATGCCGGCCAAGATCCTTGCCCCAGGATACGGCCTCCACAAAGAAGGACAGCCTGTGTCCGACATTGAAACAGCTCGATGAGTGGAGTAAATCAGTGGAGGAATTAGCCAAAGAACAGGTGAGTTGTCTGGCAACGATAGCAGATCTAACACACAATCCAGTTATGGTGGCAGGATTCTGATGGGTTTCCAGTGTGTAATTTCATGTTGGCATTGGTTCTGCTCTACGTAGTGGGAACGCAAAGATTTCAGTACTCACATACTCGGGTTTTTCACGTGTCGTAAAAAAACGTGTTCATAGACATAGACTAGGTTCACGTAAAGAAATTACCAGAAATGTGTAGTGGGAATTTCCCGTTCCAAATAAGACAGTTTTCTGACAGCCTACTGCCAAATTTGAGTTCTACTCAACAGATCCACACGCATTTATTTTGTCTGTGCCACAACGTCGAGATTCCCATGTAGACGTAAACGACTTTCGTGTGAAGCAGAACCAATCTTTTATTACTAGGGTTTCTTGTGGGCCTTTAGATGGTCAGTGTAGATATTTTTGTTGAGAACAGACATCCTTTCTGCTTATAATTTATATTTATATTATAAACTGTGCTCCCTCTCTGATGTTTGTACTTGTTTTCTGCCACAGAAGCAACGCCTTAAGGAGCTCAACGCCACGAGAAAGCAGCTAGAGGCGTTCTGGTCAGAGCTGGAGCATGAACCCAGCAATGAGTTTGAGCAGGAGCTGATGAGGGGATCGCCGGAGAAACTACAGCTCACGGACACAACACAGAGTCGAGCCGAGCAGCTGTGCTCCGATGTAAGAAGCTGCAAAGAACTGGCTTGGCGTTGCAGTGCTGTACAGTGGTGACCGTGCCTGTCCATATTCGTGATTCTGTTGTCTCCTCTCGCCTGGGAATTCCTGAAGAAGCAATGCAAACGAAGAGAATAGTCTTGATTACCTTGTATTATGCAGTTGAGCTATGTGCATTTGTCTTGCTATTCGTTTTGATGCCCCTAGTAGTGCTAGCTAAGAGCTTTATGTATTTCGATTTTAATATCGACTCTTGCTTGTGCTACCTGTAGCTAGGAAATGAGGGAATTGTCAGTGGTGCTCGTGCCTGTCTGACGTATTATTGCTGCTCTTTGATGTTGGTGTGCTGTGAGATGAACGAAACACATGCACACACGCGCTCACACATGCACACACACACGCGCGCGCGCGCGCGCGCACACACACGCATGTGCTAACTGGAAATGTTATCTTGCTCCCCTACCACCAACCCCAGTGCGAGTTCCAAGTGGCCGAACGGAATCAAGTAGCTGAGGATTTACGCTGTCGCCTCGCACCGCTGTGGGATCGTCTGCAGGTGGACGAAAATGACCGAGCCAGTTTCTTATCACGACACCAGGGCTGCAAGGCATCCATAGTACAAGCGGTTAGTAATACAGTACTTGATTTGTGGGGAGTTGCAATTCTCTCACGGTTGATGTTATCATTTGAATTCGAGCTTTATCTTGAACTTGAATTTGTGTCCTGTTTATTCCATGTGCATGCATTGCAGCTACGGCATGAGGTGGAACGACTCGAAGAAATTCGACGGCAGAACATCGGGACGTTCATTACGTCGGTCAGGTTGGTGCAAAGTAGGGGTGAAAGTTGGCACTGAGATCCCGAGTTCGAGTACTCTGATTTTCTCCGATCGAATATTCGAGTATTCTTCATCTCCTAAAAATTGCACACCAAGGGCCTTAAAATCACATCATGATACAACCCTGATTGAACCGAGTAGCGGTCATTTTTCTCGGGTATATTGGTTGGTGGGTCATTTGGGCTCTCTCTACTCGTGAACAAATGTTCACCACACAGTCTGCACATCAATATCTGCCGACTGCTGCTCTGAAACTGCAGATTTCTGTGGTAAATGCATGTACCATGTATGAACGAGTACTCTGTTTTATTCCGAGTACGATTATGTTTGAAAAAACCGAGCGAGTACTCGAGTATTCGGTATAATTGTTTCACCCCTAGTGCAAAGACATGCATACGCTTCTCGTCCGCATTGTTTTACAGTTGCCAGGAGAGCAGGGATACCAAGCCAAAACTGGGCGAGGCGGCTTGGCGAATGCCATCGCCGCCGTGCGGATACATCAGCCGTAGATGAGTTGGGCAGGTGCAAGCAACGTTGATTGATGACGACTACACCATAGCTTAGTCACAGAGCATCGCTGGCCATAAGCGAGGGTCCCGTGGTTCAAGTCCTGGTGGTGACAGTTATTTATTTCTTCAGACTTGTCCCGTTTGCACCTGTCCCTCAAACCAGTGAATATTTTATATGCTGGGGCTCCCTGCATGCAAGTTTGTACATGAAGTGTGTGGGTTACAGTGAAGGCTGTGTCCCACCCGCCTGTGTGGATTCACAAGAAGCGTGAGTTCCGAAGTAAAATGTTGAAGGGTCGCTGCTTGGATGACGACTACACCATAGCTTATTCATATTGGTAGAGCATCGCTGGTCATAAGCGAGGGTCCCTGGCACGAGTCCTGGTGGTGACAGTCAATTTTTTCTTCAGACTTCTCCCGTTTGCAACTTTCCCTCGAGCGAATGAATATTGATTTGATGTATAGTCAGACCACGCTTATCCGGTCCTCTTTTATCCGGATCCCTCGCCATCCGGAAGAAAAATCGTTGGTTACCGATTTACGGCACATGCCATGCATACATACCGTATGTATGTGTTCGATTATCCGGTTCCCTCGCCTATCCGGATATTTTTTGTGGAAAACGGATGTGTGCGGTTGTGCGAGGTCTGACTGTATCATGTTTTGGGAAGGTTGTCTTGTTATTTCAATGGCCTGTTGTGAATTTGTCTGCTTGATTTAGGCAAGAAATTCATCTACTCTGGGACCAGTGTCAGTTTGGCTCGAAGCAGCGGCAAACGTTTCGCCCAGCGTACTCAGGTGTGTTGATGTTTGGTGATTGTATGACTGTGTACCTTTTGCTTTCACTATTGCTGTTATGACTAGTTGTTGTAGTCCCTGACCAGCTATACTCATCAGGCGGTAATATTCACACATGCACACACACACACACACACACACACACACACACACACACACACACACACACACACACACACACACACCTTGGACCTTGGACGCGCTGCCATATTCTGGCTATGCGGACCCCATGGGGGGTTGAGCAGGTTCGGAACAGTAGGGGCGATGACGGGATAGGACCTGCGGTCTACTGAAACGCCGACCGCAATTGCAAACGATGCAGAAGGAGCTACGGTCTGTGTTGGTTGCTCTGGCCGAGCCACGGCTGCACTTGTGAAGCTTCATGCCTTAGCGCGATAGCACACAGCGGTTGCAGCGGGCGCAGTGGAGCTGCAGCGTTCGCAGGACATATTGCACACACGCGCACACACACCACACACACACACACACACACACACACACACACACACACACACACGCACACACCACACACACACACACGCGCGCGTGTGCGCGCGCACTTGTGCATCGTGCAGGATGATATTCGCCGGGATCCCCAAATTTCCATTCTCAAGTGATTGTATAATTTGCTTCCCGTTGCAACCAGGCTTTGATATCATAAAGTATGAATATTTAATGTCCTTGTCCATTGAATCTGTTGGTACTTGTAGATGACTTTACAGAGGAACTGCTCACACTTCACGAGGCCGAGCTTGTCCGCTTAAAGACATTCGCTGCAGACAACAGCAATCTTTACCAGCTGGTGGAGCGAAGAGACAAGCTCTGGCATCGTCTTCAAGAGCTCGTCGTAAGTACTCTACAGCCACAGAGTTTGGCAGGTAGCAACAGGTGTGTAAAATGGTGCTCAACGCACTGGGTGCAGAACCGTCACACACATGGAAGACAGGCGAAGTACAGTGACATTTCAGTATATCGCCTCTGAGGATCATCGAAATCTGTACTTTTTAGTTTTTACCAAGTTTTTCGCCGATGTGCCGTATATCCAAGGTGGGCAGACTGCCACAACTTACAAATTTGAGCTCTGGCGGTATCCCAGCTGAGCGGACTCTCAAATGACTGTTACAGTGTAATGCTGGATCATCAAAAAAAGTACAGTGTATCCGGAGTACTCTATACAGGTCTGCTCTCGATATAACAACTCTCACTTGTACATAAACCTCGCTAGTAAGTAAAAAAATCAAATCCCGCGCCGAAACAGCATCACTCCCATACAAATTTTGTTCTACACAACATAATCCTACATAACATAAACCTCGACATAACACACGCTACGGCGCGGTCCCTGACGTGCGCACTCTCGATACAACATAAATTCACGTGCACGGTACGATCAAGCGGTAGCTGTAGCTAGGCACTTTAGTCCTACATAACGTAAACTTCGGCATAACGCACCCTGTGGCGCGGTCCCCGACGTGCGCACTCTCGATACAACGTAGATTCACGTGTGCGGTACTACGATCAGGCTGTAGCCGTAGCTAGCCAGTTTAGTCCTATTGTGTATATTCTGCGGCTTTGATGGTATCTGATGTCGATGGTGGTACAGTGTGTATATATTTGCACGGTTAAACCCGCCTTATAATACCCTTCATTTTGAGGTACATCTTGTATTTTACACACGGTTTTCTACATAACATAACTCTCAATATAACATAATTTGTGCGTGGTCCCAGAGATTACGTTATATGGAGAGTAGACCTGTAGTAGTCTATACTGAACTGGTTCACAGTGTTGTAGTCTGTGGCAAGTTGGCAACCTAATCTTGAGTAGCTTTGCCTTTCATGTGTGTACTACTGTACAGTACTGTCGGGCGCTGAAGAACGACCAGGCTAGAATTTCACCAAGTACAGCATACCAATGTAAACACGGTGACTCAACCATGCATAGACTGCAATACATGAAAATAAGAACGGTCTAGGCTAGGAGGCTGACCCCCCCCCCCCAGTTCTTCGGCCACCGACAGTACTGTATATTAGCAAGTAATGTTAGTTAGCAGTTTTCCACGTGTGCAGTCGGTTTGAACAGCAAAGTGCAGAGTACACACAACATGCCGTGCGTGTCTCTCAGCAGTAGCAACTTAGATGTATAATGTGTCTACGTGCATGCTTCGAAGTGCCACTGCCTTGTATCTGCCTTGTATCTGCCTTGTATCTGCCTTATATCTGCCTTGTATCTGCCTTGTATCTGCCGCACTGTGTTGAGCGTGTAACGTTGTTCATATTCTGATGTGGACTTCATCTCTCAACGCATTTCAATGTGCATGTACCTACAGCTGAATGCTACAATCATACTGGGAGCAAAGCCAAACAAGTTATTACCGGTAGTTGTTACTCTGTGTGTCACACTACAGGGCGAGCATCAGACAACAATATTATCTGAATACCACCCCTGGTGTCCACGCCTCTGCTACAATTGCCAATGCGTTGCATGCCGTTCTTTTGCTTTCCCCTCTATTTATGTGTAGAATAATGCGAACAACCCGGACCGTCTCAGCAACCGCGGTGGGCGCCTGCTGAAGGAGGAGAAGTTGCGCAAACAAATCAGCAAGGAGCTGCCCAAAGTTGAGAAGGACCTGCGGATAGTCGTGCAGGATTGGGAGGCCTCGAACAAGCATTCGTTTCAGATCAATGATGCCAGGTACCTGGACTCCATTGAGATGCAGTGGGACAGCCATGCTCAGAGGAAGGAAGCGGAGAAAACAAAACGAGTAAGCTGCGTACCTAATTGGGTGTTTCTTCCCCTCGTGTTACATGCCTTTATTTGATGTGTGTGTGTGTGTGTGTGCGTGTGTGTGTGTGCACGCGTATGTGTGTTTGTATGTGTGTGTATGTATGTGTGGGTGGGTGGGTGTGTATGTGTGTAACCTGTCGGAAGGCTACCTTCTTGCCAGCATTTGGAAGTTGGACTAGTTTCGGCTCCACAATCCAGTGTGTCGTTACTAGAATAGCTTTCATGGCTGAGGTTGTTGGTATGTCTGTTGGTTCTGGGTTCCCAGTACTGAGTAGCCGAGGCTGGTTGGTAAAGTAACTCCAATTTCACTTCAAGGTACCAGTGCATCTAGTGTCTGCTTCTATCAAAGCAGCGTGCTGTCTATACTGGTTACCCCAGCAAGTGTAGGGTGTGCATAGGTAACTGCCTTGGCCGTTTTATGCCGATGTAGTCCGTGTGGTGTAGACCAGGTGCACATTGGTGGTCGATTCACATGGCTTCGCCAGTTGTGTGGATAAGACAGTTATCTGGCGCAAGTCTTGATCTGTCTCATTCAGATCTTGTTCGCTATCGTTGCTATAAGAGAAAATCCGTGGGTGCACATCCAGTGCATTTACGGATTTGCGTGCTTCTCTTGCGACGGGCGTATACATGGTACATGGTGTGTACGTGCATGTGTGTGCACGCGCGTGCGTGCGTGAGAGACACACAAAGAGAGACAGACAGACAGACAAACATACAGACGGAGAGAGCATGTGCTTGTCTGCCACTCTGTGTGCTTGTTCATTGCTCTTGGCCTTATACCCGGAGCAAGACAAAATCTGTATCCACATTCCCTAGCACCACTCATCATTTCTGCCGTGCGCTCTGCTTTGTGCAATGTTCAGCTGCAAGACAAGAAGGCGATCATCGAAGAGGAGATAAAGTATGGCAGCCGAGCCACTACCCCTCTGAAAAGGTACACATAGATGATGCATGTACTGCCATGCTGATTATCTAGTCGTTGCCTTTGGGTCATTTCATAATAATAATAAAATAAATCCGGCCAATGCCGATACAGTGATATGGTATGCGGACATGGCGGCGGTACCACATGGTAGACGGTCTACTGGTAGCGGTATGCTTTTACCAATGTTTGCTATAGATCTAGCACTGTGGCACTGTACTGGCTATGCAGCTACAGTGTACGTACATGATAGGTATGTGCCGTGGTAGTGTACGACTACCATGTACATGTTCAGCATTGGCCGGATTTTCTTGGCGACGATTATCTATACAGACTGCTTGGCCAAACCATACTAGAAAACAAGACGTGAACTGTTTCCTCGGAGATGTTGCTCAAGAGCCTGAAGTGTTTCCTTCTTAGAAACAACACAGCTCCCCTGAATGCTACCGGTACAGCTTAGGCGAAAGGAGTAACCATGGTATAGCATCCAGACTCGTATCTATTATTAATCCTGTGCCGGTGCTGTAGAACGGGTAATTTTAGCGACGTAAAAACCCTAGCGAATTTAGCGATCGACTCATTTTCGCTAAAGTTTCAAGTCGCTAATCCGTTGAGACATTAGTAGTGCGCTGGTGATCCGTGAGTAAAATCGCTGCAAATCGCTAAAATAAAACGTCGCCAACCGGTTGACAATGGGAAAACGTTAAAATTAATAGTCGCTAAAATTACCAGTTCTACAGTAGTGCAGCGGAAAATTTGTTATTGCCGACCCGGTACCCATGAGTGATTACACGACCAGTAGTCACCAGTCATAGATGTACATGTAGTCAAATGTCTCTCTGCTAGATGCGGTTCGCATAAGGGGCCATCCGTAAATATAGATATGTATTTTTAATTTAGAAATGAAAACCAGTCGTTTGGGGGGGGGGGAGAGGATGGGGGAGGGGGTTGAGCGCCTGTTCGTTTCTTGAAAAATATCGATGTACAGCTTATATGTGTGAGCACGTCCAGAAAAAAAGGAAAAAATATCGATACTATTTACCGTTTGTATGTGTTCCTTTCTCGGGGAGGGGGGGGGGGGGGGGGTGAAGGGTTGAAGAGAAATGACTAATTTTCGTTTCTAAATAAATATCGGTATTTACGGATGGCCCCTAAGAAGTAATTTGTTGGCCCCTCGTGCCACTGTACTAATCAGTAGTTCTGGTCTTCAGAAGGTACGCCAAAGTAGAAGGCAACGAGCGGGCTCTGGGACAGGGGCGCCCTGCCCCAAAATGGGGTATTTTGTAAACATGCATTGAGTGTTCGAGTCTCACCTGTGACTTTATTCAGTTTTGTTTTGACACGTGGTGTCCTGCCCTACATGATTTCGAAATGATAAGCGATTAGGTGTGGACCGAAAAATGTATGAAGAGAAAGGAAATTTGAAGATCAAAATACACAGAAAGGCTTGTCTGGGCACGGCAAATAGTTCTGTGAAGGTTTCGGAACAATCAGCAGAGATTCAGCCAGGTTTAGGCATTTTCCTATGGTTAAGGAAATGTAGATAAAAAGGTAGCAGCGGCTTTCGGCCTGTTTATCAATAAAGCAATTCCACCACATGCGCTCTCTGGTTCTCTGTTTTCTCTGTCAGTATCTACAACTTGGTGTTATGTTGCTGGTGTGATGAGGTCAGCCAGAGAGCGCATGCGGTGGATGCACTCTCGTCTTGGTTGCTACTGATCATACTTATACATACTGATACACCACACACACACACACACACACACACACACACACACACACACACACACACACACACACACACACACACACACACACACACACACACACACACACACACACACACACACACACACACACACTTGCACGCACTTGCACGCACTTGCACACACTTGCACGCACTTGCACACACTTGCACACACTTGCACACACGCATACATGCAAACACACACCTACATGTCATGGAACAAAGGAGTGCATGACCACGGATGGGCGAACAATGGGGCACCCGTACACCCGAGGAGACTGGTCTACACGCCCACATGCCCCTCCACTCTGACCAGCACAGGACACGCACTTCCCCACACTCAACGGAACACATTGCCATTCATGCTATCATCTTTTATTTTCAACAAGGTCGTGCATTTGGTCTTCCCCGCCGCACGACTACGCCGACCTAGACATGTACAGAGGCACAAAAGACAGCAGGGTATGTTTCAGGATCAAAATGGTGCTTCACAAACATTCCGTCATTGTCAGCTATTAGTTCTAGTCCATGGCCCGCACCCTTGTCGAAGTTCACAAGCAGCGGGTGCGGGTATTGGTGAAGTTGTCTTGTACCACACCCTTCAACGACCCCACTGTGCACACACAGGTGTGGATTACTTAACGCAGAAGCCATGACTAGGGTGCTTCTCCAACTAGCGCCTTACCTCTCCACTTACGGGCACGTCCACGCCCACGTCCCCGACCCCGTGGCTGCCGCCCAGTGAACACATTCCTGATGTTTATTCTGCAGATGAACACAGAGCATAGCACATACATATATGGTGTGAGTGTCAGTGCACATCCGCCACTGCCACCACAGGTTGCACACGGCACATCACTCACATCTGGCCGTGGTATGAATGTGTGGGCGAAAACATAGGCCCTCCTGCCCACCGCCGCCGTCTCCGTCTCCGACATGTCGAGGGCCTTTAGGCACCCAATTGCCGTTTCCGTGTCTGTAGTTCAGCAAGCACAAGAAACCAGGACACATTCAATTAGCAACGGAACGCATGGGATGTTGAGAGGATTCCCACCAACCATCCATCCTCACTATTGCAGCAGGAGGACACAGTGCGTTACCTCAGCATCGACCACAAGTCACTGGGAGCGAGAATAGTGGCCTCTGGTTTGTTGTACTACAACCGAGACCGCGCACACATTTCAAATAATGACACACAGCGTCATTCATTCATAGTATGCAAGGCACACATTCGTATGGTCAACAATACTCTCGTTCAACGACACTATACTGTCGTTCGCATTCCACACATTACCATGGCGGCACACCCGAGCTGTGTAGTGACCACCCGTGAGCCCACCATGGTGATTCACACTCGTAACACGTGACAGATTTCTATCATCAATATCAAACGAGGCGGGCAAAAGGAAGCGCGCACTACTCTCCTCACGCACACCTCTGAATATTTCCATGCAAGCACCTGTACGTGCACGGGCCATAGTGGAGGTGCGACATATGTCGTGATTTTCACCACATGCTGAACATTCATGGCGCCAAGTGGGTCAAACACCGTGGCTAGCTTCTTGAGAAACGATCTCTTGGTGACGGACTGTTCATTCACAGGACTGAAACTGAACGAGAACTCATCATCTTGAGCAGACCATGCCACTCCAAGCGTCTTTGTGGCTCGTAGCTCGTTGCTGCTCAGGTTGATCACCGACGCTCTGTCTTCGATCGGCACCTTCATGACCGCCTCGGAGTTCGAAAGCCACTTGCGTGCCTTCATCGACACTGAACTCCGCAGCTGAGTGAGCTGCTCATATAGCTGCATGGCGGTGACTGGCGGAAATGTCTGTACTTGTCCGTGCCTTGCACGATGGGCCTTGGGTGCGACTGAGAGGATCCGAGACAGGCTTCTAAAAATAACGGGGAAGCAGACATACCACCCCTTACCGACTCTCGCGTCATCTCCATCCTCAACATGAAAACAGACTTGAATGGGTGGGGCTGAAGTTCCTCACGGAGAACCTGCCTGAGCTCGTCATAATGGCTACTGAAAAAGGCAAGAGGATGTGGCCTGCATTGACCCCGGCAAAGAGAACTTTTTCAAAAGCCCGTGCACCGCCCTCGTTCACGCGTGGCATGCATTTCACGGGATGCAATGTGTCGAGTCGCGCGGCTGAAAAATAAACGGTAGCCCTCTCACAGCGTACTGCTACGAAATCAAAGTTGTTTATGGTGTTAACGGACACATGTAACCTAACGTGCAAAAGTGCACTTTTACCACGTATAGCAAGAATAACTGTAAGGATGACATTCATGGCATGGTGGGGTCAAAGGTCAAACCCCGGGGAGCTAGGCCACGCACAGGTGTTTCTGACATTGTCATGTGGAGTCCACATGGCATTGTCTGTGGAGTCCACATGACATTGTCAGTGGAGTCCACATGACATTGTCTGTGGAGTCCACATGAATATGCTATGTGTTGACAGATCAATAGTATGCCGAGACATCTCCTTCTGATACAGATCGTAAGATGTGAACTACTAGCTGTTGCTGGCTAGCCTTACAATTGCTAACTCCATTTATGTGTGTGTGTGTGTGTGTGTGTGTGTGTGTGTGTGTGTGTGTGTGTGTGTGTGTGTGTGTGTGTGTGTGTGTGTGTGTGTGTGTCTCTCTCTCTCTCTCTCTCTCTCTCTCTCTCTATCTATCTATCTATCTCTATCTATCTTTATCTCTATCTCTCTCTATCTCTCTTTCTCTCTCTCTCTCTCTCTCTCTCTTTTTTCTATATCTCTCTCTCTCTCTTTCTCTCTCTCTCTCTCTCTCTCTCTCTCTCTCTCTCTCTCTTTCTGTCTCTCTCTCTCTCTCTCTCTCTCTCTCTCTCTCTCTATCTATCTCTCTCTCTCTCTCTCTCTCTCTCTGTATGTGCTTGTGTTAGGAAATGCACGGTATCATCCAGCGCTGCTCCAGCCAAGAAGCGCAAGGTCACTGTAAGGACACTCCACTGCATGCTTTAGCGGGCCGCTTAGTTGAAGTTTTGATATGCACATGCCTGACCTTTATCCCGCTTTTTTCATCTACTGCTTGACTTGACCGTACATGTACAAAGGTGCATGCGTATCCTCACAGGACCGGCGGAAGCCGTTTTTGATTGGTCCAGCCAAACCACAGCCCTTCATACAGTTTGTGCATGATACGGCGGGTACACAGTCATGATCTCATCAGCAGTTAATTTAACACGTGCTGGTGGCCAAAGAGTTGATCCGTCCATGGCCAGAAACCTGGCTGGTTCTGCCGCCCCTGCCTCACTGATAGCAGTGTTGTCTCTCGGTGTATTGTGTGTGAGCTGGTAATGGTGCTGCTGCTGCTGCTGCTCATCACACCTCCACGGGACATACAACACCGCCGTACTGTATAGCCCAGGCACCTCACATGCATACTCAACATTAGACTCCCTTCTAAACATCCAATGAGTCTGGTATAGTGTATAGTGCAGGCATGTATACTCAACATCCCATGACTGGTATAGTAGAATGTAGGCTACAGTACAGCATGTTATGCATAGAACCTTGCTTGATAGGTTTGCATGTTTTCGAAGTCGACAGCATGTTACAAGGTGAGGACGCATAGTGCCCCTGACTACAACCATAACTCGGTTGGCTAAAACATGTCAGTACAGCATGTTGTAGTCCACAATAGTATGCCATACCCAGGGTACTTCATCCTGAAGTTTCTCTGTGTACACATACAATGTAATACATTCTAGCTGCAAGTTGTAAATCATGTGAACAGTGCTTCTAATCCGAGGTTGTGATTGTTCATTTACTGTTTGTGTGTGTGTGTGCGCGCACGCGTGTGTGTGTACGTGTGTGTACGTGTGTGTGTGTTCCTCCGTTTGACATCCAGGCAACATCGTCAGCGGCGCATGCTTCTTCAGGTGGACAAGGCCGAAGGCCACTCGGAGCTGCCAATTCAGCAGGATTAGGAGCGGGCTCGTTCAAGGTACACAATGTGCTCTTTGTACGATGCCGTCCATTGGGATCTTGTTTAGCATTGTGTGCTACCTTCACATCATTTTTGTAAAGTAATGTGATGGAAGTGTGACCAATCCTAAGAGGTATTGTCAGTACAGGGAAACAGCTGTCTAAAACGACCGCTCAAGGGACCTTCAAAACGTGATCTCTGTTACCAGGGTCATTTGGCTGAAAATAACATCCCTTGGTCCTGGTATCAATGGTCTTCTTGGACAGACTCATTTCTACACGTTGGGTCCTTGGCTTGCTGCGTTCAGGGCATGATAAACTCAGGTTATCTTTATAGTTTTTACCTGTCGAGGCCGTGCATACGCGCAGGTACACGTATGGTAGCAATTAGGCCGGAAAGAAGGCCCGAGTTCAGCTGATCTACTGCCAGCGGGACATGAAATTTAACTGCAGATTCTGATTTGTGCTCGGCTGTTTCCTGGTCGTGTTCTGCAGATGGCAGCGACTGTACGTACGCCCGTCAAGTCGTCAGTGCGGCCGGCCGTGTCGCGGAGCGGCAATCAGGAGAACCATGCTGACGGCACCTACTTATGCTGACATCTGGTGAGTGGTACACAGCGGACCTTCTAATCCACCGTCGACATGACAACCAATGGGACGGGGGGGGGGGGGGGGGGGTAGGCTGGGGTAGACAAAGATACCCTACGGTACTGTCGGTCACCGAAGAGCTGGGGGTCAATCTCCTAGCCTAGACCGTTCTTATTTTCATGTATTACAAAGAGGGAATTTACAGTCTACTGTAAATCAACAAATTTTCGCTGGCGATTTAATTTCGCTGATTTCGCCGGTCTATGTCAATCGGCCAAAATTAATCGCCGGCCAAAATTTGTCACCCGAACCAAATGTCAGTTTGGGTCACACTTATGCTGCCAGACTCTCTGTAAAAACTGCGTACAGTAGACAGGGTCTATAAACTACACGGACCTTTGTACTACTGTACTACTAGTATATGCGCACACGAAACATCGATCACTTTTTTGGACTCTTGCACGCCTACGGCGAAAGTTTAATGGCGGCGAAAAGTGTTTGTTGGAGATTGGCGAAAGTTTTTCACCGGCGACAATTTGTTGATTTACAGTATGCACAGTTGAGTTACCGTCACGTGTATGCTGTGGTTGATGAAATTGTGGCCTGCTGGTTCTTCGGCACCCGGCAGTACTGTAACCATGGTAACCGTGTCGGTATAAAGTAGTGTAGTAGAAATTGATTTGAAATCGCAGCAAAGAGACTGATATTGGGGTTGAGCAGTGAAGTGTCATACATGAACAAGAACTTGGAAGTTATACGACTCCATGGCACTATGCCTTTGATGAGCGCCCGTGATCTCAGACTGCAAACCATCCCTTCAAGTGCAGGGATCATAGCAAGTAAGTACTGCCATATGAAAAACTCAGCTGCTGCAGCAGTGCTTTTGATTCCATGAGACTTTACCCACTCACCACCACTCTGTGCATGTAGTTAGCATGTCAACTCTGAAGTGCACATTATGGGAGGGTGCAGGGTGCAGACTAAAGTCAAAGTACATGTACAACATTTGCATGCTGTTAAACATAAGCTTAACCCTTTATGGACGGATTTCTAGCACAGTATGCACCAGAATTACAAAATGTCAGTACAATTTTCAACTTTTCCATGTCATAACTTTGGTGTCCTTCACTTGATTTTCACAATCAAGGGCTCATTGGAAAGCTCTTGGCGAGAGCTACGTCAGGGTACCAATCTCCATTATCCGGCCGCCACAAATCAGGCGATGTAACACAGCAAAGTCATCTCCAAGCCTGATATGCAAGCAAATTCGTCCCATCAACGCCATTCCACTCTCCTTCATCGCAGAACGCTCAAATCTGTTTGAGACGATTCAAACTTCAGCCGGCTACGTCATTATCATGTGCTCAGTTGCTCAAAGAGCACACGAAAAGGGATTTTCCCCCCAAATGGCGAAATGATCGATCAAAAATTTGAATTTGCCGAGGTAAGAATACGGCGTGCGATATCTCTGGCGTCCGACATTGTAACTCTTCGGCGATTGTTGCATTGGACAGCTTGGAGTTCCCGCTACCACGTAGACCCTTCGATTGTGGAATTTCCTCAAGAAACGATGGAGTTAAGAAGTTACGAAGTTTCGATCTTATTAGATCGAAACTCGTACAGTCCGTCCACAAAGGGTTAAGGAATGCGTCGTCCAGGGTATGCTTTAGGAGTACAATGTATGCTAGAGACTTGTGCAAAACAGTCCTTCTGAATGGAGACTTGGCTCAGTCTGACTACGCCAGTGACATGTGGCCGTGCACCAGTATACTCCTGCCGGGATCTATACAGAATGTTTCACTCTGATCCGGATAACACGCCGTGTGATGTGCTATGCTATGCTACAGGAACGGACCACTGCCACGCCGATATCTCAGGCCTTCTTAGACCTGCCGAACTATGTACATAGCTGCCAACTTCCTGCCTACCTTTTCACCTATCAGTCTGCTATTCTCCTCGGACTGGAGACAATTGCAATAGATCTTGATAAAAAAGAAATAACCCGAACAATCATGGACGCCACTTCTTACAAGAAGGCGCTGTTCGCTTTACAGGCCATTTCAAGCACATTGCTTCATCACTTCAGTATTATCCAGCACCGACTGCCATATATTCTCATCAAATTACGCCACTATTCGCTCGATACGCAGTGTATGTGCCAATACCCCCATGTGCATGCACCTAGCATGCTGCATACTTATACCCGGCTTCACTGCCTCCTTTCAGCTTCGGCTGCTCATCCTCACGAGAACGTGTGGCGTTTCCGGCATGCATTCTAGGCTTGCCGTGCTCGTGCTCGTACCATTATCACATAGTATCACATATCATATATCTAGCATTAGCACGAGTACAGAGCAAGCTTATACCTCTGCTATCGGCTACAAGCTTATGTACTCCTGCTATGAGCAGTAGCAGCAATGCTACATTACGTGTCTAGCATTTCATTTGCGCATTCGTCAGCGGAGTCCGTCAAGAACTCTCGCCGGCAGTTTTGCAATCATAAAGTATACTGTTGCTTTGGAACTCATCATACCCACACATCCTCCTCCTCATCATCATCCTCATCATTAGCATTACTAGTGGTAGTAGTACTTCCTGTAGTGGTATCCTATCCTGTAGCTCCGTTCTGTGCTTGTATCCTTAGACCTAGACTGTTGTGTGCCCAACTGAGTATGTCCCCTATGATCTACAACAGTTACTATAACTTTGTGTCCTGTATTATACTGGTTTTAGTGCCCTTTCACTGACTGAACACAGCTTCTCTCTATAGACCGCGTACGCAATCACCCTTATTGTGTCTTTCTGCATGCCTTCGGCCTGGTCTTGTGGATGCAGTGTGAGTTTGACTCGGACGGCACTGTTACGCGTGTGCAAGCGTCTGTGTGTCTACACTACTAGTATCCGCATAGCTGTGATGATGTGTTTGGTGCACTTCCCATGCATGACGAGATCGTGCATGTCTGCATGGCGTGGAGCCACCGCTCCACCGTAATTGGTGTGTGTATCATGTATATCGATGTACCGCATTACTCTATGTTTCCGCAAGTAGCTTTGAAGACAATCTGACATAGTACAGAACATGCCATAACTACCCAAGCCTCGGAGGGACAGTATCTTCTTGCATGATCATGCATGCATAGTATAATCGTTTGTGTATTTTTTGGATATTTTTTATATGTACAGTATATTCAGGAGCCATGGCCAAGGCGTCTAAAGCCAGTAAGAGGTGTGTATGCACGTGCATGCAACTCTCATAATGGGTTGTACAGTCAACTTCGCTAATAACGACTGCGGATATAACGACAATTCGCGAATAACGACAGAATGTCCATGCCCAGAGCAAAGTTCCATCCAACTGTGATACATATAATGAGACTTCGGGTAAAACGACACTTCGCGAATAAGGACACTTTTTTGATGCCCCGCCGAATATCGTTATAAACGAAGTTGACTGTATCTACCCAAAAATGTTTCTTTGTGTGGCTTGACATGACCAGCCTGGCCAGGGCCCGCTCTTCCTGTTCAACATGACATTTTTTTTACAAAGACCACTTAAATGCCAAACATGAGATGCAGCTAGGGGAAGCACGCACAACCTGAATTGTGGCAGTGGTGGTGAGGTTTAGGGAGCTCCGCCGACCTAGGGTCTCGACTTCATGGCCACCTAGACGCACCAAGAGTGGGTGGGGGAGGGAGAGAGCGAGAGAGAGCATGAACTGCCAAGGTGTGCCCCTAACCCCCCCCCCCCCCCCCCCCCCCAGGGGTTATGTGCTCTTGGCTAACAACAATGACATGGTAAGTTCCGTTGCGCCGGTACATGTACAGCATGTCGGTAGAAAAAGGCCTTAGCAAAGGGGCTAGGCCCAGGCGAGGATCAAGATTCTTCATTCAAGAGTCAAGACCGAGTCAAGAGTCCATGGCTAGCGGCGCTAGGAGTACGAGTAGGAAGATAGGGAGGAGCTAGCACCCACCCACCCACCGCGCGCCACGATATTCGGTACTCGGATGACGACTCCTCAGTACGAGTACAGTGTTTTGTAATAAGGGAGGTTCTGCTCTACGTTTCGGGAACGCGACGCAAAGAATCACGCGAACTCTCTTCGCGTTCCCGTAACGTAAAGAAGTCCTGTTCTGCTCTACGCTTCACGTAGAGAAGTCACGTGGAATGTGTACTGGGAATTTCCCCTTCCATATTTGGCAGTTGTTCTGCATGCAGTTGATCGATAGTATTCGATACCCAGCAAATCCGTACGCATTTTCTCTGCGTGTGCCACAACGTAGAGAACCTCATCTCCGCGTAGAAATCTGGAGCCAAACCACGAGTTAACGTGAAACGTAGAGAAATCACGTAGAGAGCAGGTGTCTGGGTTAGAGTCTACGGCTTCGGGTGTTTTGGCTCCAGATTTCTACGCGGAGATGAGGTTCTCTACGTTGTGGCACACGCAGAGAAAATGCGTACGGATTTGCTGGGTACATGTATCGATCAACTGCATGCAGAAAACTGCCAAATATGGAAGGGGAAATTCCCAATACACATTCCACGTGACTTCTCTAGGTGAAGCGTAGCCAGCAGAACAGGATTTCTTTACGTTACGGGAACGCGAAGAGAGTTTGCGTGATTCTTTGCGTCGCGTTCCCAAAACGTAGAGCAGAACCTCCCGGCCCTACTATCAAGAGTTCATAACCCCCATATGGCCATGAACTCTTGCTACTATGGTAAACTTGTGACGGCTGAGGCGACAGTCGAGTCGCCTTCATTGATCGCCGGGTCAAGGAGGATCCATCGTCATCGATCGTAGATCTACGATCGTGTGATAGCTACAAAGTACAGTCGACATATCGACAGTCTGTCAGTCATCATGGTCATGTCACTCATGAAGCCTCGAGTCACCTGGTCACGTCGAGGAGCTCAGCATTGCATGCATCAACTAATATTTTATTACTTAGACTGTTAGGGTACATAACCCTTGCAAGGGTTATGTACTCTTGATTGCATGCAGTGCGGTTTTTGTTGGTCCGCAAAATCGACATTACTTTGCGCATGCGCTGCCTTCTTGAAAGCGAGTTGGGCCTGGGAAGTGGGATAAGTGCTAGCCTGTGCGCTCGCTAGCGCTAGCATAGTCCAGCTAGCATGCTAGCAGTAGCACGCGCCCGGAAAACAGCAAAGAAAAAGATCGTGAAAATCGTCGTTCATACGTTTTGGTTCTCTTGACTGAAAATTTTTAGATTGAAAAAATTGATGTCCTGGTGAGTTTCCTAATTTACTTGCCAGGTTACTTTGTTGTCCTGCTCGCCATGGCGGAACATAAATTAAAGTTCAAGGGCAAGGGACCTGGCTTAGCCCCAATTGTCCAGCCCAAACGGCAGGAGGTGAAGCCACCACGAGATCTTGATTCAGTCGGAATGTTGAAATTTGAAGATGGAGGAGAAGTAGAAGTGAGAGCAGACGATTTAATCGAAGTGAAGGAACTCGGACGTGGTACCTATGGTGCTGTGTATGAGATGCACCACAATGCCTCCAACCATACAATGGCTGTGAAACGAATTCGCTGTACAGTGGACAGCAAAGAGGAAAAACGACTTCTGATGGACTTAGACATTTCGAAAAAAGCAGCGAAATGTCCCTACACAATATTCTTTTATGGTGCATTATTTCGAGACGGCGACGTGTGGATTTGTATGGAGAAGATGAACCATTCGCTGGACGTTCTGTATAAGAGCATGCGGGCGAATCTGGACAAAGTGATTCCGGAAGATGCAGTGGGTAAGGTGGCATTCTCTGTCGTTTCAGCACTTGAGTACCTGAAGAATGAGCTGGATGTCATTCATCGTGATGTGAAACCAAGCAATATTTTGATAGACAAGACGGGAAGTATCAAGCTCTGCGATTTCGGCATCAGTGGACAGCTTGTGAATTCTGTGGCCAAGACACTCGATGCAGGATGCAAGCCTTACATGGCACCAGAAAGGATTGATCCGACGAAAGATCGCGAGTATGATGTGCGCTCGGATGTGTGGAGTCTTGGTGTGACCCTTATTGAGCTCGCCCTGGGTAAGTTCCCTTACCCGCCGTGGAAGACGGTGTTCGAGCAGCTCAAGGCAGTTGTAAGTGGTCCTGCGCCGGAGCTACCAGATAACGGCACATTCACGGACTGCTTCATCGACTTTGCGCGCGTCTGCTTGATGAAGAACCCGGACTTGCGGCCAAAGTATGAGAAGCTGGAGACGCACGCGTTCTTCCTGAAATATAAGGAGTCCGACTATGACGTCGGCACTTGGTATCGTGGCATCCTGGAAGAGCTAGAACGTTTCGACGCGCAATCTGGCGCGACAGCAGGTACGTCACCCAAGCATCAGACATAGCAGCGCGGGACCGTATCTCACATATAACCGCATCATGAAACTCCTATCATACCTTAAAAATTTGCTCCGACCGGGGCTCACCGCAGAATAATTTACCTTTTCAGCATGTTCAGAGTTTTGATGTCATGCTCGATATTCCGTCCATGTACCTGTAGGTTGAATAAAAATTCCAACTCATGACACTGTACTGTCTTCATGACATTGTGGTTGTAGTTTTCCTGCTGCCGTTTCATTTTTATCTCTACTCCCACGATCGATGTACGAGTTTATTATATGCATCGACGTACAGCTGTTTAGTCGCGTGTAATGTTATTCTGTTTATATATTAGCGCATTCATATACCTTGATAACAGCTGGACTTTGCCCGTGCCGTGCCGGAAGCGACATACGTACATAATTTTCTCCTCCTATCGTTATCTAGCTTTGTAACAAATCGCGACGGCTGCATGTCGTTGTTTTTAACCGCCCAACTGAAATCAGCCTCCTGTTTTAATTCTCCTTTTGTACAGAGTAAGTCTGTGCCGTCCATATTTTGTGTGCCGTTTCCTATTCTTTTCTCAATTCATCCTGTGCCTTGTACCTGTTGATTCTCTGTCTTCTATTGCGTTTACGAAAGGCGTACGCTTGTTTTACCATTTTCTCCTTGGTGGGTATGTTGGCGTTGTAGGGCCATGGGTGGTGTGGTGGAGATTGGATATAACGGCACTCCGTCGGCAGAACAAACACATTTGGTCTGTCAGTTTTTCCCCCAATCATTGGCAGGTACTTATTGTGACACGTGTATGGGCAACAGTCATTAGTCGTGACTGTGGAGCCCTACAAGTGGTAATATCACGTGTAGGGCTCCATTATGTATGTATGGTCAGACCTCGCTTATCCGGTCCTCTTTTATTCGCATCCCTCGCCATCCGGAAGAAAATCGTTGGTAACCGATTTGCAGCGTATGCCATGCATACATACAGCATTGTGTGTTCGATCATCCGGTTCCCTCGCCTATCCAGATATTTGTTGTGGGAAACGGATGTGTGCGGCTAAGCAAGGTACGACTGTATTGGGGCCGTGTATACCGAATTAGAACTTAGTCCGATAATGTGATATGCACCTTGCTGTGGTTACGGAGGTTTCAAACGGATCGGGCGTGTACAGTGGAGCCTGTCCGGAGGTATAGTGTTCGGATTTTGAATCTGGGACCAGGAGTACAATGTGCTTTGTCCAGAATGACAGTACACTGTAGCAGATACAAATTTTATTGGGCCCCATGCGTTTTGTCCAGTTCGAAGAACAGTCCTAGCTCTGCCAATGTGATATCGACTTAGTACACTAGTATATGCCCCACCCACTCTGTTGTTATCAACAAGACAACACTGTCAAGTGTAAAGTAACACAATCAACAGAGCACTGGGTAATGAGACAAGGCACTAGTTGTACTGCAATCTACTTCAAAGTAGCACTAAAGTCGGCATCAAGCAAGAACAATTTCAAGATTTGTTTCAATGTATATACAAGCCTACCAAAGCTCTGAATACATTACGGATGTCATCTACTATACATGTACCGCGGTATATGCAGTATCTGTTGGTAATTGGTCAGACATATTTGTGGGCAATGCAGGACATCTACGAACTATCGGGGTAGCAGCAGCAGCAACAGCATGGCTATGTACAGATATTGGCGCTACCCTACAACACCCATGTACGCAAGTAAAAAAGAGGTAGGAAGAGCAGCAAGAAATAGCAAAAGCAAAAATTCCTCTGAGGAAAACGGCACACCGTCATGCACATTTCCATTGCAGTCAGTGACTCGCATTCTAGATCTTGAGTAAGAAGTAGGCGCCTGGTATGGAGGACCAAACCCTATATGTACAAGTAGTACTATGTACAGAACGGAATTTCGGAAATGCATCAATTTCTACAAGCCATGCAACAGAACATGTTAGGATGCACATTGCCCAAAGGCAAAATATAGATCACTTGAAGAAGTCATACTTGGCAGGAGGCACTGGCGGTATTTCCAAGTCTGGGTCGAAGTGAACCGGTCGCCTTTCTTTGCCTGCCTTCAGCATTTCCTCTTGCTATAACAACAGGCAAGCACAAGCAACACAGTCATCATGCAACAAAACGGTGCAACATATTGTGCTTTCAACTTTCAAAGGTAATTGCAGTGCAGGGCGACAAGGGCAGTCTACTGTAGGTTCAACACTGGCATACACAGCAGTGACAGCATGCAATGTACTGTGTTCTGACTTCAGACTCCGGTTTGTTGTTGCAAACCCGGGCTAGCTTGGATATTGAACCATCATTCTACAAAACAAAAAGCACTACTGTAGTAGCAAATTCATAATGGACCTTCAATAGTTGTCTGATGATTGCCTAAGGGCATGAGGAGCCAGGCGTTGCAGTGAGTCAGAAATGTGGTACTAGTACTCGGTACTAATGTGTAAACCTTTCACACATCTCTCAACGTAGACACATACTTGCATAACGTTACAGAGTTTCCTGATGATTCATTTTTAATATAGAGCGACGCAACAAGTACAATCTCCAAGAACAGCTATTTCCCTCCAAGAGAATTTTATTGAAATTCTAGTCGCCTGATTTCTTGTTGATGCTTCTCTGACAAGCTGGATACCCTATTCAAGACCCTCATCTCTTGGAATGCTCCGTGTATTCTAACATTCGCACCTGCTCTAGGATTGGGTCAAATAAATAAATACAATGTATTCATTTATTTGCCATATAAATATAAGATATCACAATGTACACACAGAACAGTGCCATATATGGACAAGGTACTTACTAGTCGTCCTTGGCATTCCTTGGCAAGGAAGTGGAAGTCACGACACTCAATCGCTGCCCGACCCCTATTCAGTTGGCACTCTAGCGAGGCCCGTAAGTACTACACACAGCATATGCAGCAACACAAAATACATGTACAAATAGACACAAAACACAAGTGATCAGGCGGCCTGTTCTTGAATCCACGGGATGGGGCTTTGCGGCAGGGCTTAGCACAGCTAAACATACCTAGACCCATGTTCTGATTATGAAAATATGAGAGTTCATTCTTGTAGGCAGGATAGTCTTTTACACGACCAAACTATAACTGGTACGTACTGTATACACCTGTATACAGGTGCGCCACTGCAAGCTCCACCAACTCAAGACAGTGAACAACACTTTGTTTTTTGTTTGTTTTTCTCACGTTGATCTAGGTGCTGGTTGGACTTTTGGATGCTCTGGTTGGAGCAAGAAGCTTGCTTGGCTGCTGAATTGCTTGGTTGCTGTTTGGTCTGGAGCTGGCTGGGGCTGCTGTTATATCTTCAGGTTGGCTGAGTTGGCAGTGTCCTGCCATTGGATGAAATCCTGGTCCAAGTCTGGTCTAATCCTTAGCGCTAGGGCTGGGTTGTACGTTGCGTTTAACTGGATTACCTACATCGCTACATCGCTGCATCACGCGCTGGATCACGCGCTGGAGTGGAGTGCTCGCGCCTCTGTTCACACTGCTGGCTTGTCTTTACGACGCTATTTTCGAGACTTGCTGCGGCCGTGTCTGCGGTAATCTGGTGCAGGATGAGCCTGGGTGACGTCGTAGACTTGGCCATTCTCACTTTCGAGGAACTGCGAGGTTTAGCTCGGCGGCATAGCATTGATGGCCTGGACAGTATGGCTCGCGCGGAGGTGGTTGGGAAACTTCGCGAGGCTGGTGTGGGTGTGTTGCACTCATCAGCTGCTGGGGTCGTTGAGCGTTTGGATGAGATGATGCGGATTGTCGCTAGCATCAGTGACGAGTTGGCAGCGCTGAGAGACGACCGGGGGCGGGAGATAAAGGCTGCAGAGGAGAACAGAGTCCCCTTACTAGAGGTTGAAGTTCCACCGCCTGCTGCTGACAGCGTCGGGACGTACAGTGCGGCAGTACAGTCGTCACCATGGCCACAGGTACGTGATCGGGACAACGTACGGGGACGCCCCAGTACGAGTCGCACTACGCGATACCAAAGTCACCCAGGCACTCAGGTCACGTCACATGTCACAGTACCCACGTCAACGACACGATCCACAGCACACTCCTCCGGATCTAAGACTGCCGTGAGTGCCGTCACATCCTACTATCAGCGCCCACCAAAATAATCAGCAACCCTACGAGCGGCATCCAGAACAAAATGCAAAGCCCTTTATGTGGGAAACGTCCACCCTGGATGTTCTGCGGAGAGCATTGAGAAGTGGTGTAGCGACAGGGGAGTCTCCGTAATAAAATGTTCAGTTTCGGAAACGAAGTACTTCGGACTGGCTTTTGCCCACGTGGTTCTCCCGGAATCCGACCTTGAACGATCTATGTCTGCCGACTTTTGGCCAGAAACCCTGCGTGTACGAGAATGGCGATTCGCATCTGACCGCATTGCTACCTCCTACAACTAACTACGACTTCACCCACTCTCTCTCAGCCACCACATTTTTGCCCCGCTGTGGAACCCATGCAGCATGATTTTATAAGTAACCTTGTCTTCCCCAACACTACTGGAACACTGAATCCACTGGCCCGTCCCTTTTATCCTCCCATCCATACTGCCCTTACCATCCTTTCCCTCAACTGCCGCTCAGTGGTCAACAAAGTAGCGGAACTCACTGTTATGTGCAACATCTACTCTCCGGAGGTTATATGTTTGTGTGAAACATGGTTGTCCCCTGCCAACCTCTTCTCATTGGCAGGCTACACAGTTCATCGACGGGATCGTCCCACCTCTAATGTTCGATCGGCCAATCCTACCAGAGGTTATGGTGGGGTAGCCATACTGGTGAAAGATGGCCCCTTTACATCGGTGAAGCCTCTGGCGAATCTTCAGCAACCGGGCTTGGAGGCCATCTGGCTTGAGCTTCGCACAGCCAACTCACCCCAACGTCCACTCATCGTCTGCGCCACCTACCGACCTCCTGGTGGTACCCTGGCGGATATCCAGGCCTATTCTGATGATCTGGAAGACTGCCTTCTGTCACTTAATCTATCTGTATCCACACTACTCCTCACCGGTGACTTCAATGCCCATAACTCGAGCTGGTTGGCTGGTGATACAACCCCGGTGGGTCAGTGCCTTGAAACCGCCTTCAGGTGCTTCGGATTAGAGCAACTGGTCAACTTCCCTACGCACTGGAGCCCAAGTGGCCGGTCATCTTGCTTGGACCTCATCGTCACAAATTCACCCCAGCAGTTCCTCTCCGTTGATTCAGCCGCTCCACTGGGTAGCTCTGACCACGTGCAGCTCATCTGTCGAGTCTGTCTCCCTGTCACGTCCAAAATCCAACCCTACAACATCACTTCCTCCCAACATCTACCCCTACACCCCCAGGTTACAATTTCAAGTTGGTGCCACGTTGCGTATGGGGTGACCTGAATGCTGATGTCCACTGGAAATGTCACCTCCGCAGCTCGCACGTGGATGACGCTCTTTCGTCTTTCCACTCTATTCTTAGCAGGGCCATGGAGAAGCACCTCGGGTACTTCTCCCGGCGTCCACTCTCCCCCTCATGCCGACGTTTAGGTCAGCCACCTTGGGTTGATGCCCCCCTCCGTGCCGCCATTAAGGCAAAGCACGATTTCTACAGTGTGTGTAAGAAATACCCAACCCAGCTTAACATGCATGTATATCGATCTCAACGGAACTTGGTGAAGAGTCTGACTCGATCGAAATACCGGGGATACATTCGGTCCGTACAAGCTACGCTGCAGGACAAAAACCGCCCATCACTGTTTCAGTTCGTGAACAAATTAAAAAATCATAAAGTATCTCGTGACATCCCGACACTCACCATTAGTTCTACGCAGCAGGCTACTACCTCTTCAGCTAAAGCCACTGCATTGAACTCTCAGTTCACCTCAGTGGCCGTGCCTGATGACCCTTCTCTACCCATTCCCCCCATTGCCGAGGAGTCGGGTGAGGTTGACCGCCTCACATCTGTCTTTACTACGACTGCTGCCATCCGACGTTACATTCGAAAGCTCCCGTCTGACAAGGCGCCGGGCCCAGACGGCATCACTAATCTGGTATTAAAGTCCCTTGCGCCCTCAATAGCATACTCCTTATGTCTGATTTCCAACCTATCATTCCGCACTGGTCGTTTTCCCTCTGCATGGAAAACAGCTAATGTAATACCGACCTACAAGAAAGGGTCTCGCCACGAAGCATCAAACTACCGTCCGATATCTCTACTGTCCTGTGTTTCCAAACTCTGTGAGCGCGTTTTCTACGACCAATTGTACTGTCATGTCTCGTCACGTTTGAGTTCAGCTCAGTCCGGATTTCGCAGAGGCGATTCTACCACCCTCCAGCTGACGCGCCTGGTGCAATTAGTGTGTCGACATCGGGATGCTGGAGATCTAGTCGGGATCTGTTTTTTCGATCTTGCCAAGGCCTTCGATACCGTCTGGCACCGGGGACTTTTGGCCAAGCTTCGTGGATCATTTACTGTAGACGGCAATCCCCTGCTATGGCTGACATCTCGCCTAACTGGGCGAACGCAGTACGTCACGGTACATGGGACGTCCTCGGCCGACACAACAGCACTATCCGGAGTTCCCCAGGGTGCCATCCTCGGCCCCCTTCTTTTTATTTTTTACGTCAATGATCTGCCTGCAGCTGCCCCGGGCACATCACTGTTCGCAGACGACACAATGCTCCTACGGGCATCTCCTAACATCACTGGCCTGATGAGTAACCTAGCTAACGGGATTCAAAGAGTAATTTCCTGGATGTCGTCTTGGCGGTTATCGCCCAATCATGCTCTTTCCTTCTCAGCCCGATGTTCCGCCCCTCCTCCATCCCACTTTCCCCCAGCCTCTAGACATAGTCTCAAGCCATAAGCATCTTGGCATTTTCATTGACTCTAATCTTTCATGGGAACCCCACATCGATTACATATGTAAACGATCAAGTTCATCTTTAGGAGTCCTCTCTTCTCACTGTTACCATCTCCCAATCTCTTGTAAACTCCTCTTTTACTCAGCTTACCTACGCCCCATTTTTGATTATGCAGATACTGCTTGGGCTGGAATGTCCACAACCCGTGCTGCCAAGCTCGAAATTCACCACAAAAAAGTTCTCAAAATCCTCCTCCGAAAACCCCGCATGCTTCCATCCTAAGTGTATACCCTTGCTGACACTACCCCTTTGTCTAAGAGACGTAATTCACATCTTGTCACCCTTATCCGTTCTCTCAAACTCAATCTGTGTCCACCTCACCTCCACTGTTTCAACTGGTTCTCTTCCCGTAGCACGAGAAACTCCCTTTCCCTTCCGAAACCTCAGTCCTCCTTTCTACTTCACTCTCCCTTTTTCACTGCGTACTCTGCGTGGCTGGCACTTCCCCAAGAAGCTAAGGACCTTTCTTCCCTCCACCTTTTTAAGAGCCTTGTCGCGCCTTGACTTTGATTTTGCGTTTCTCATTTTGTTGCAATCACTGCTTATCCATGCCGGTTCCTTTTTCTTCTCCTCCCCTTCTCCCTTCCTTGCCGTGGTTGGCTAACACCCTCTCTCTTTGTATTGGCCGGTGTTCTCACTGTGCTATGAGATGCTGTAATAAATAAATAAATAAATAAAATATTAGTCGATTCAATTACCCACCCCTCCCAAGGAATTATGTTCCTTTTAAAAGATATAACGCTAGTACCAGTGTCTGCTCTAGGATTGTAGGACAGCCGGGTACACGTGTACCTGGCGCAACCATTTCAACCGGGTCGGAGCCGGGTACACATGTATTCGACGCGCGCCTCTGCATGATCTGTCACACATACAAGCCATGTAGTCAGTCCTTTCAAAGTTCGAACGTGTAAAGTACCAACCGGGTCACAGGTGACCCGGTACTATATTTTCAACCGGGTCCAAGCGCCGCCCAACCGGGTCGATTACCCGGCTCACCCGGCTCTGGAGCAGACACTGAGTACATGCATCATTATTTACCAACGGGCCTTCACATCTTATCTCCTTGTCAACTGCCTGAAATTCATGTTCAAGAGTAGATAAACAAGAGTGTGCAACTCCGCATCTCTTCTGCAAATCTGCAAATACCCTGGCCCACGGCGGAATTTTTTGTTGACGTCACCTTTTCAGAAAACATGACGTGTGTCTTCCCAAAAGACTTGCAGCGCGTGCGTCGTACGGTATGACTCATGATTTCCAGAAAATATGAAGTCAACAAAAAAATTCCGCCACAGGCCAACCCATCCGGAGTTGCACACTCTTGTTTTTCTACTCTTGGTAAATACGCACACTCACAAACATGGCAACCAAAGTGTGTTCCACTAGGCGAGTCACTATGTGAGTCACCATGACCAATTTATAAAACAAAAATCTTCACCGCGGGATGATTCTCCCAGAGCTGCACACTCTGGTATTTACTCTTGCTATTGCTTTCCCTTTTCTCTTTAGCCACAAGATTCCATTGAAAACTGAGATGAGAAAACGTGCTGGAACACACCTTTGGTTGCCATGTTCTGATATGAGTGCGCACATTATCTTTCTCATTGCTGTTCAGTACTCACCTTTTCACATGGATTCAGCGATTGGCGTTTATCTTGCATTAATTTGTTAGAAATGTTGAGATTTTTGACTCTCAACGGTTTCTTTTCTGACGAATCTCCAGCATCCATTGCTGAGGTGATGGACTGATTCAACAGTTACATTTCTGTTACGATACTAATGACCATAGCTGCATGCAATGCAGGCTTTGTTGATGAGTGAACCGGGTACACAGAATTCTAGAACTGGGCTCAGAGTTTCTTTCGTTCACCTTTTATCGTTTTCAGTTTTAGTTTGAAAAATGAACAGTGAACGTGTACCAGGTGTACGTGAAAGATGTAGATCTACGTACAGTGCAGTCGACTAGTCATGTACAGTACTACAATAATTTATATACAAAGATTAGAATCTCTTGATTTGATGTCATGCACGTGATTATCCACGTATCGTTCACGCTCAAGATGTGCCCGGGAACTTCAAATGAAGTGTTTCAGTGGGAAGCGTCCTCTGGCATCTTCATTCTTTTTTAGAACCGTGTACAGGTGCCCATCGTCACGACGTGCGTGCCAGTGGCCAGACTCCATTGGTCTCTCGAGCAGCTCGTGGTCATAATTGTTGACGTGGAGGTTATTTCAGAGATTTGTCTTTTAGCTTGGTACCTTTGCTCTGGTGTTGCACATTTCCCCGAGTCACTATCCAACATGAGGTACGTTTTCATTTTATAATTATTTTATTCTCAACTTAACTTGAACTTGAAGCTGGAATTGGAAGAGCAATGACATGATGTCAATATGTGGTCTTTCTTGAGGACCCTCATCAAGCTACTATTTGTACTCAAAGAGTACATAACCCCCAGAGGTTATGTACATGATTGTACTCTTGATGTACTACATGATTGTACTAGTAGTATTTTTTGTGTGACAGTGAGCAACATTCTGCATGTATGCTGCATTGCATGCATGTGTGACATATGGGAGCTGCATATGAAGTTACATAATCGCCCAAAGTTCGAATTCAAATTTCTCTATCATATTTTGAAAAATTATTTTATACAGTGAACGCAGTATTGAGAGCCAGGAGGGGCCACCCCAGAAGGTCTTGTGCGATGCCAACCGAACGTTGGTCGAATGTTCACAAGGTAAGAAGTTTTACATAGATTACATACCGTATTTCACCGAATATATTAAAGGCGCACCTTTTTACACTCAACTTCAGGGCCAACAAAGGGGTGCGACTTACAATTAAGCATGATCTATTACTGAAGTGAATGTAATACTCATAAGTAAACAGTTTCCTCTGAAGTGAATGTACCGAAACGATAATGACAGACCTGGAAATAGGAGTGCGACTTACAATCGGGGAAATATGGTACACTGGATATTAGCAAAAAGTACTGAACAACGGCTGCAGCGCAGGATAGCCGTCACAAGTTGAACAAGGCTTCATGAACTGGAAGGCACGTTAGAAAACGATAGGGCTATTAAAGTATTATCGGGCTAAGGCACAATGAATGCGGCAATCGAATCACCCATATCCAGGTGGTGCTGAACCCACACGTGCTAGTATAGTATGGCTGTAGCTTGGCGGACCAAATCTGAGAAGTACCTTCCATACATGGCGACAGACAGGGGAAGGACTATGACATGAATGGGTGAAAGGATAACATGATACAGGATAGGACAAGTGCAGTAGCTGCCTGGTTATAACGTACATGTACGTGGCGTGGAGGCCGCGAATGACTTTTTCCCAAGCCCGCTAGCCCTTTACCCCTCGCAGGCAAAAGACCAACGCAACAGAAAACTCGAAGGCACCATTGCTGTTACTTGAGCGAGGAAGAACTTCTTTTGTCTCCGCACACTTTTAAAGCACACCGGTCACAGGGTCAGTGCAAGCAGACACAACAGACACAACAGACACAACAGAGTGGAGTGGAGTCGGTGTCAGGTACAGCAGGGTCAGTGCCAGACACAACAGAGTGGAGTGGAGTCGGTGTCAGGTACAGCAGGGTCAGTGCCAGACACAACAGACTGGAGTGGAGTCGGTGTCAGGTACAGCAGGGTCAGTGCCAGACACAACAGACTGGAGTGGAGTCGGTGTCAGGTACAGCAGGGTCAGTGCCAGACACAACAGAGTGGAGTGGAGTCGGTGTCAGGTACAGCAGGGTCAGTGCCAGACACAACAGAGTGGAGTGGAGTCGGTGTCAGGTACAGCAGGGTCAGTGCCAGACACAACAGAGTGGAGTGGAGTCGGTGTCAGGTACAGCAGGGTCAGTGCCAGACACAACAGACTGGAGTGGAGTCGGTGTCAGGTACAGCAGGGTCAGTGCCAGACACAACAGACTGGAGTGGAGTCGGTGTCAGGTACAGCAGGGTCAGTGCCAGACACAACAGAGTGGAGTGGAGTCGGTGTCAGGTACAGCAGGGTCAGTGCCAGACACAACAGAGTGGAGTGGAGTCGGTGTCAGGTACAGCAGGGTCAGTGCCAGACACAACAGACTGGAGTGGAGTCAGTGTCAGGTACAGCAGGGTCAGTGCCAGACACAACAGAGTGGAGTGGAGTCGGTGTCAGGTACAGCAGGGTCAGTGCCAGACACAACAGACTGGAGTGGAGTCGGTGTCAGGTACAGCAGGGTCAGTGCCAGACACAACAGAGTGGAGTGGAGTCGGTGTCAGGTACAGCAGGGTCAGTGCCAGACACAACAGAGTGGAGTGGAGTCGGTGTCAGGTACAGCAGGGCGAAGAACAGCAATGAGCACATCATGTATACGCAGGAGAACAGTAGGCACAACCCAAAGTGAGCACTGAGTGTGCACCGTACTGACTAAGATCTAAACGGGTACGCCACCGGCCCGAGCCAGGCATCCATGCGCTTGGGCACAGGTAAGCGTGCTTGTATACAACCACCAGTAGCACAATGGCAATGAGACCATCGGGGCATGTGATTCTATGGCAACTCATAGCGCCGTGAAGAGACTCATTGAGAGCAGCTGCATGCCTCATACTCAATATGCTTCAATACATGAGACCATAAACGCCGTGGAGACAATAGTTTAATTAACGATGGTGATTTTAATAAAATTACTAGTAGTTGTGCTGTGTACTGGGAAATTCCCCTTCCATATTTGTCAGTTTTCTGCTTGCATTTGCATTTGAATGATACCCAGCAGATCCGTACGCATTTTCTTTGCGTGCGCCACAACGTGGAGAATCTCATCTCCGCGTAGAAATCTGGACCCAAAAGCACGCGAAGCCGTTGACTCGAACCCAAACACCTGCTCTCTACGTGATTTCTCTATGTTTCTCGCAGAACCTCTCTTAAAATATTACAGTGTAGTAAATGTGTGACAAATAGAAAAAATGTAATATTGCAATAAGGAGGACGAGCTGACGTGACATTGGATTACTTTATTAAACAATGCCAAGCGATGGAGACGATGCGAAAACAATGTAAAAAAGAAAGGAGAAGTACATGCAAGAAGAAAAAGCGATGGAAAGAAAGACTCCAGAAACAAGATAATAGAAACCAACGACAAGAGGACACACGGGAAATCAAGGAAAGGTGTAAGGGTGGCAACGCTGTCTTTTTGTTTACACAAATCAGGTTTTAATTTACGGATGTACACAGCCTCCGACACTTTTCCAGACAATGACAGCACAACTAATTTTATTACTCGCCATCATTAAAAACATAAGACCATCCCAATAATTCTACTGGAAGCACTTTGCATTATCGTTCTCTCACTATTCCTGTTTACTGTAGCCTAGAAAAGATAACAATTTCACGAAGCAAGACCATCATGCACTTTCACTAGTACTATGTGCTAACTGCTACAGTCCATTCAGAAAAAAATGAACTTCTAGCTTTTGGCCATAAATGGGTCAAACGTTGAGTTTTTTTAGAATTTTTTTCTGCAATCCCATATGGAATCCTCTTCCAATTATGTTTCTGAAGTTTTTTTGTCCAAAAAGCAAGCCATAGCAAGAATAGGATTTCGGCCAGGTTTTGCCCCAAAAGCACTGAATTGGGAAAAACCATCAAAATCCAGGCCGTTTGACCCCCGCCTGCAACAGTGCATTCTGCGGTTCGAACCCCAGTTCAGGCACCCTTTTTGGACCCTTTTTCAAATTTCAAAGTTCGCAGCACTGCACTGTGTACGATGAAATCACAAAAAATCGCCAAATACGGGAGCTCGCCAGAGCCAGGACCCATTTTTTTATGAATGGACTGTAAGTGAAAAACAGCCACAGGAGTTATTTTACCATCTTGTCCGCACAATTCAGTCCTGCAAATTCGTTTCTGTTGTTGTGTCTAGACTTGAAGACTGCTGAAGTTCGAGGCGCCGAGCAGGTGCACGAAGAGACACCAGCGACTCGGTCTCCAAGTCTAGGGTCGTGGGGCATGAGCAAACAGCCAATGCCCAGGGAGTTTATTACCTATGCCATTCTGAGGTTCATCGACGGGGCGGGCTACTCAAAGCCACGTCCTGCAGCCCATGCGCTGTATAAATCGGGTGAAACGCTCGCGAACATCTTCCTGCCAGCCGACCAGCAAGTTACCAGCATGCAACTGCACAACTATTTTAGCCGAGCAAAGTTTGGAAAGGGACAGCTTGGAAAATATCATGGTAGGGCCAGGACAGCACGATTCTGTGCACATGTAAGAGGATTGGAAAGTGAGTGCCACGCTATATTCTCCAAGGCATCTAAAGAGCCGGCTGATGTGGACTGGGAGTCCATCAGCGCCGTCCAAGCAGCTGCCACAGCGGCCGTAAACCAATGGCGAGCAGGTTTAACCACGCCTGTCAACTCAACTGAATGCAACTTTGGCCTGGTGGAGATCTCTGATCATGTTAACAAGTAAGAACCTGTTACACACTCAATTAGATTCTGGACATAATGTGAACACATCTACAGTGAAACAGCTGTCAAAGACGACCGCTCAAGGGACCTTCGAAAAATGTGGTCTCTGTTAACAGATGGTCTCCTTATGCAGGGTCATTTGACTGAAAAAAGAAAAAAAAGGTGGAAATAGCGTCCCTTGGTCCTGGTTTGAGTGGTCTTCTAGGACAGATGGTCGCCTTATCCGAGTAGTCTTATCCGAGTAGTCTTATCCGAGTAGTCTTATCCGAGTAGTCTTATCCGAGTAGTCTTATCCGAGTAGTCTTATCCGAGTAGTCTTATCCGAGTAGTCTTATCCGAGTAGTCTTATCCGAGTAGTCTTATCCGAGTAGTCTTATCCGAGTAGTCTTATCCGAGTAGTCTTATCCGAGTAGTCTTATCCGAGTAGTCTTATCCGAGTAGTCTTATCCGAGTAGTCTTATCCGAGTAGTCTTATCCGAGTAGTCTTATCCGAGTAGTCTTATCCGAGTAGTCTTATCCGAGTAGTCTTATCCGAGTAGTCTTATCCGAGTAGTCTTATCCGAGTAGTCTTATCCGAGTAGTCTTATGCGAGTAGTCTTATGCGAGTAGTCTTATGCGAGTAGTCTTATCCGAGTAGTCTTATCCGAGTAGTCTTATCCGAGTAGTCTTATCCGAGTAGTCTTATCCGAGTAGTCTTATCCGAGTAGTCTTATCCGAGTAGTCTTATCCGAGTAGTCTTATCCGAGTAGTCTTATCCGAGTAGTCGCCAACACAGGTTTCACTGTATTATTTTTCGAGCATCAATAAATAGTGTGAAAATGAAAACTTGGAAGGCTCGGGTTAGGTTAGGAGGTTAGGTTTGTCTTACTAGTTTCATCATCATCATCTAGTAACTCTCAGCATTCTTTGTTGCTGTGGGCCATAGCTCATGTTCATCTTCGTTGCGCTTTCCTTCCCTTCTTGGACTTTTCCGAACCTGTTGGTTTGCGCCTTGGAGAAGTATTGGAGCTAGGTGTCAGGCCACTGAATGTCCCGGTACTCCCTGTCAGTTCTGTGCCGTGTTGTCGCTCTCGCTGACATGTATATGATCTGGTTACTTTGGTGGACAGTTACAAGTAGTCATAAGTCGTAGCATTTTACCCTTCCTTTTTGCCTTTGTTGATAATTTAAGGTATTCTATCTTTTCATGCAGGTCACGAGGCGGGGTGCAATTCTGGAGAGCAGTTAAAAAAGGCGAGGGTCTGGCACTGTATAACTACGGACCTGGATGGTACCGGTTTCCGCGATGTACTGTGCTTGTGGACGGAGAACAATTGTCACACAAAGTCCAGGTGAGGGATGCGTTCACTGACCTGAAGAATGTGGTCCCAGAGGCCCCAGAGTTGCTGAACAGTATGGATAATCTTAAAATGGCCATGTCAATTGTTGAGAATGCAGTGGTCTGCGATGGCTGCAGCTACGCCAAGTATGAAAAATGGATCGAGGAGCGTTACGAGGGCGGGGATTTCGAAGATGAAGATGGAGACTGTGTTGCAGAACTGGAGAAATCGTGGGTACCTGGTCGGTGCATACGCACTCTCGCTTGCTCACTTCTACTGCCGGGAAGTGGTCCGTCGGTCTGTGCGGCCTGCGAGGCCATGGATGGCACACTGCAGAGCGGTCTGTCACACCACGAGAGCATGGGCTCGCCACACTGGAAGACACAGTTTGATCATCTGAGCCGTGAGGAGTTGATTGAGAAACTGGAACAGCAGGAAGCTGAGACTAGGCGCCTAGAGCAGGAGATAGTGTTTAATGCCTTTATTATGGGCATCTGCGATCCTAACACAAAGTGGCGTTTAATGAGTGAGTACGAGTAAAGCCGTGAGACGTGGCTCAGAGTTAGACCAGACTTACTGTTGCACTGTTCGTAAGTAGTCGTGTGCCTGTGAGCCGGAGTTGAAGGCACTGTGAGTAGTCGACATGTGAGTTGTCACACTGTGAAGTGTCTCCGTGTTGAATGTCGCTTGTGAGTTGTGTCTCCTCCGTGTTGACTGTCGCTTGTGAGTTTGTCACACTGTGAAATGTGGTGGTGTTGACTGTTGCTTGTGAGTTGAGTCACCGTGTGAGTTGTCACTCTGTGAAGTGTCTTGGTGTTGCCTGTCAGTTGTGACTTGTTGTCCAGTGAGCTGTCACAGCGTGTATGGTAACCCCTAGACGATTATGGTCAGCACAGTGAGAACCCTGCTTCCCAGTATGCGTTTCTTATCCTTCAGATTGAACTGGATCATGCTTTGCCCGTTACTGGGTGATGCTGTTCTCAGGATGTGCAGACTTCTTCGTCAGGTCCACCTCACTTTTTTTTAATCTATTATTCTGATTATGGCCCAAGCGTGCTGGATTTATTCATTTATTTATTCCACGAATATGGTTCAAATACACTTCTTTATCGTGTCAAATTCACTGGGTTGCACTTCATGCAGAGAGCCGTGGAAACTAGGGCTGAGCGATCATACCGAATACTCGAGTAGTAAGAAAAGGTAGTAATCGTCACAAGCATTTGAAAAAGTTTGATGATTCCTAAATACATGTACTAGCTAGGGTACGTAGTCCTAAGAGTATGCTAATCTGCATGTGGGGTCTGGCGTCTGCCCACTCTACGTACATACGAACAGGGCAATCAGCTGCGGCATTGTGTCATACCGGTAGTTGACCCACTGCCGTTTTGCTAGGTCGATACTGTGGTACATGATGGAGCTGAGTAGAGAATGAGTTCGCTTGGTTTGATATTCAACTTCAACAGACTGACTTACGGATAGACAATGTCCATGTTGCCTGTCCAGACAATGTACAAGTAAGAACACCATGACATGGTATTGTATGGTTGAGTGTTGGTCAAATGCCATTGATACACGTACACCGTACATGTACCTGACTTTGCCATGCATGCATGGTGCAGTCTGTCACCTTCCCTTGCACTTACTTAGTTGTAGGATAAGCCTGGCTAGAGGCTGGGGCAAGCTGGAAAGGGAGATGATAATATTGTGCCCGTGCTGGCTATGGCTGGTCTAGGCCAGATAAGGGAATCTTTCCTAAATCCTAACCCATGATCCCGTGCAGGTGTAGCTGAGGACATGTAGCACCACTTGTGAAAGTGCATTGTTTGGATTATATTCATGTAGTGCTACTACAAAGTGGCTGTACTATGCAGAAACAGTTCCAGCCAGGCAATCCCCCCCCCCAAGAAATCCTACTGAACGACATAACTATGTAATTGTTGTGATGTTTTCAACTCTGACACTGTAACTATGGTTACCACCTAGCGTGACTCAGTGAGTGGCATGATGGCAAGTACAATGCATAGTTACTATGCATGCACATGTACTAATAAACATATGCTCTTTCTGGTGAAGGTATGGGTTGATGTATTGGTTTTGCGGCAAGGCGCAAAGCACCTAACTACCCCTCACACACTGTTTGCAAAACAGGAGCTAGGCACCTCAGGCAAGATCAGACTGAACGTGTTAATTTCCACAGACCAGTATCTACATGGGCGATAGATTGTGAATGTCGGTACGGGTTTTCTGATTTCTTGAAACATGATCACACTAGACAGCTGAGCATTGTACACGTTCTGTAGAACTACACGTTTGTGTAATCGCTGTGTAGTGTGTAGATCTACTGCTGCTGATCAGCTTTACTGGGCAGCATTTAACCAGTACTGCAGACTAAGAATACAAATGAATAGCGAGAAAGGCAGGGTATAATAATTATAGGGTGCTGCTTGGCTGTGTGCTATCCATACAGTGTGGCTGGATCACCATGACCATGTGACCTGTGACCTGTGACCTGTTATTAAATAGGAGTAGACGAGAACCGAAGATGCTGCAAGAAACTCAAAAATGATCAGAAGCGATTGGCGGCTAGTTTACCACCTCAATTGATTTTCAATGTGTAAAATTGTCACAACTAGCCAGCGGTCAGTCAGTGTAACATCTCAAGGAACAAATCCCACGTTAAATTTGTAGAAAAGGAGGAAGATCAGCAGTCA
This sequence comes from Sycon ciliatum, assembly GCF_964019385.1. Classification (NCBI taxonomy): domain Eukaryota; kingdom Metazoa; phylum Porifera; class Calcarea; order Leucosolenida; family Sycettidae; genus Sycon; species Sycon ciliatum. Next base: position 3,740,691 of record NC_088646.1, read on the forward strand.
GTCCATGCCACAGCCCCGGCACACCAGCTATAAGCAGAGGGTCAGAGATAGTTAAAATGGAACCAAACGGTCACTAAATGCATGGTATTCGTAGACCTAGGGTGGAGTCGGCTGCACTTCGGTGCACGAAGCCGCGTTTGGTAGTGCAGTGAGTGAGGATTTGCCAGTGTCCTGTTTATACAAGAAGACTATCACTGGCTGCAGGGTGTCAAATCCTTACAAAGTGGCAAGCCCTATCAACCTATACAATAGTATATACATAGTGTACATGCTCTAGTCCAGCTGTGTAAGCTTCCGGTCAGATGTGCGATGAGAGCTATCTCGGTGTTGCCGTCTCCTTCCTTATCTTTCCCACACTACGCTCAGGCTTTGGCATTATAGCATCGATGTAGCTGGCTAGGAACTATGAGCCTGTGTTAGGCCAGTATCGCCGACTATGAGCCTGTGTTAGGCCAGTATCGCCGACTATGAGCCTGTGTTAGGCCAGTATCGCCGACTGGCTCAGCAATCACTGATGTCATGTTTGGCCGCTGATCTCCGGTCTCGCTGACGTCATTGTCGTCGCGGCGGCGGCTGCCGTGGTAGTTGTTGTTGTCAGACTGGGCTGTCGGTCACTGACCCACTTGTCAATAAGCAACCGTAGTGTTTCCAGGAGAATGGCCGCCTTACCACTCTAGGGAGAGAACACAGAAAAAGACAAAGGGAAGTTGTGAACAGAACAGAGCAGAGTGGGGCATGCAGCCCAAGGGCTGAGGACTGATGGTAGCTTTGCCACACTATCAATATTACATAGGGTTATGAAACACAGTCATACAGACATTTCCTGCTTTACTGCCATTGGACATGGGTGCATATCCTTTCCATACATTGGGTACTGTGTGCAAGAGAATGCCCATCTCGGCACTGCCTTGTAAGTACAGAGAAAACAGGCTTGTCAAAGATAGTTTTAAACCATCATGAGTTTGGAGCACAAGTATCTTACCTTTGCTGGTCCCATGAGTAGCCAGAGCTTAGGGCTTTTAGTCGGTGGCTCTGTGTCCACAGCTGCCTCTTGCTCAGCATGTGCTGTATTGCACCTCAGTCTGCACCACATTCGGTAGTACGCTGTTTCGTCTGCTAGCTGGTCGCCAGCAAGAGCGGAGCGCTGCTGGCTGCTGACTAGGGGCCGGCGGTGTATGCCATCTAGCCACCGCAGTCTCTCACAGGGCAGCAGGTTCTGAATGCCGTACAGGATGTGTTCCGGCGCTGGTAAATCTGACTTTGAGCCAACGACAGCACTGACTGGCAGGAGCATTGCTACCGACAAGACTGCCATGCAGGGCAGGTGATCATGAGTCCTTGTGGGGGTACTGCTCGACCTGCTGACACTTGTCGGGGTAGTCGTAGACGGGTGTGATGGCTGTGAGTAGCCATGCATAAGGCTGAGTTCTTCCTGGATATCTGCCCGCGTCAGGTAGCTGCGTCCATGGCCACGGTAGTCAATGAAGCGAACATTCCTGGATACACAGTGCACATGCATCACATCCAGGCATACTATACTCAGCAACGATTCCCTGATTTTCAACGGGACAACCTTATCATTTGACAGATACTATCATGACTTCCACAGTGCGCCTTTAACCCACTATTTCCCATGTGCTTTACGCAAATCAAGGCTAGCACTTGCTTTACCTTGAGACTGATCAAAATGCAGCATGTACACCTACAAACAACTGCAAACAACTGCATGAATTCCCGCAAGACTTGCACTGACTTGTACTTCATGAATATTTGACTCATACTTGAGTATTGTGAACGTATTGTGTAGCAGTATGCCCAGACTTGAAGACCCCAAGAAAGGTGTACGTACATGGGAATATGTAGACTAGTCACAGAGCCAGCCAAGACGAGCAGCACACGACCAGCGGGTAGACTGCGCAGCGATGACACCTGACTGAAACACTGGCCGCCGATCGATGATGCGGACGGCGGACGTGGGCTCTCTGGACTGAGAAAGCTGGTACTTCCTCTGACCTTCTGGCACACTCGGATTGGCCCCTGACCATCATAGAGAGCTAGGAGGATATCGTCGGAGAGATTGCTACTAGATTCCCTGTGTTGGCCATGGAATACACTGCACAACTGATTCCAGAAGAAGAGGGCCAGTGCCTGGTGGGGAATGCGGACAATGCTACTAGCTGGCACTTTGCTGTGCATTAGGTCACCGATGATGTCGTCGGTCACTTGCGACACGCAGCGTTGGCGCTGGTGCTGGCCAGAGCGTAGGTGGTCCCACGCTAGGACATACTCCTGTAGCAATTGGAATGTTCGCAGCTCACTCTCTGACATCAGATGTGCGCTGTAAAGGAAACCAACAATTGTGTACCAGCAGCAGGATACAACAATAAGCCATCAAAATAACCATAAACTCCATAAGCATGGCATTGCCATCAGGCCTGGTCACTCTTGCAGGAAATAGCCTAACCACTGTTCATCCCAGATCGTCATTGAGAAACGTCACAAACTTGTCTCAAGCCATGCCTATAAGTATCATCGTGTTATAGTTGTACATGTATTTTGTTCTGGAGCTGGTACTGGGGTAGGGACTGAAGACTAGCCGGACCACCTTATAACAGCTTCCAATGAGCCTGCCTGGGCAACACAGACTTCTCCAGCATGGTCCCAATCATCCTGCACGTTGTCGTATTAGTATTGTGATACCCCACCCCATACATGTCCAAATGAACTCCCGGCTCGTCACCCAGGTCTTCAATGATTTCTCATCCAATCCAGTTAATCTATCCCCTCTCTCTCTTTCTCACGGCCACACCCCTCCATATCCATTCAATGTTCATGGCTGTTGTATCCTCTACCGACATGACTCATTTCAATATCACCGTAAGGAGGTCCCTCAGCTTCAGAACCAAATCCACCGCATGTCTAGCCCACCTGCTTACCTGGCTGTGACGGATGGCTTCATTCTGGTTAGTGTGCTCTCAAAGGCCTCATCAACCATCCATTTCTGATCGCCTTCGGTGATGGAATTGCTGAACCAGGTGTGCGAGTGAAGCAGCTGTTTGAGGCCATGGTAGGTGCTGGCATCCGGACACAGTTCTACTATGTTGTCCTCGGGCAGCAGTGAGTTAGTGGCCAGCCATGAATAGTGTGACATCATGGAGCAGATCATGAAGGTGTTGGGCAGTGCTAGCAAGTTGTCCAGCTGACCATGTGCAGTCCCGCTGGCCACCGGTGACTTCATGCAGTCCTTGGCAATGACCAAGAACAGTGTGCGTGGGCAGCCCAGCGCGTACGCGCCCAGTTTGGCCAGTTGCATGGCCAGTAAGTGGTCCTCGCTGTCCACACAGATCACGCGCTCCCTGGCTACCTCAGCTACGTGCACTGGGGAGACACCTCGAGACTGTAGCAGCTCCTCGACTGCCCGTGACTGGATGAGTCGCTGAACCATCTCTACATACACTGGACAGCTCTGGCGTACCAATATGATGAAATCAATCATATCATAGCTCTGACCAGGAATCGATTTCAACTGCCTTACCATTTGTTCATAGCACTTGTTGGCAAGGTTTGAAGCAACCTGCAGTTGATGTTGAGACAGACAAACTGAATCCCTGCTCGGTGATGGTAGGTTGAGTGGACCAGCTGGGTCGCTGGGTTGCCCATACGTCCTCACAGGAAGCTGTTGCAGTGGAGAAGCACTGCTTTGCTGCAACATTCCAGTCTTCAGCTGCATTCCTACAAAGACTTCATACAGGTCGTGAATGCCGGTCTCCTTTGCTGGCTGCAAGCCATGCTCATTATCTTGTAGTTTGGCCAGCAAGTCCATGGACTGCAGCACGACACAGACTTGCATATCAAACACAGAGTCACTACTGGAATAGATGCAGATTGTGAAGTCAGGCCTGCATGGCTGCTGTTGGGCGGCTGTCTCCGATGATGCCGTGCTATTTCGCACGCCCTTCTGAACGGCGTCCATCAAGGACTCACTGGATGTGCTGACGGACAGTACATCATTGCTGCTGGCGGCCAGTGATAACAATGTTGATCTAACTGCTATACAGTCCATGGGCCTGTTGGCCGTCTTCAGCTGTTGCTGCTGCTGTTGTTGCCTACTTGCAACTAACCCACGGTGCATGTACATTGTGAATGCTTCTCGGAGGAGGATCTTGAAACTTGTGTTGGTCAGCAGAAAGCTGCCTAGCAGAAAGCAAGCTTCACTGACGAAAGCAGCTGCTTGTTGGTACTCTGTATCACCACCTTCCAGCCCGGGACTAGCACCCCGGTAGCGATGGCAGAGCTCATCAACAGTGGATAGAGGTTGCTCGAAGAAATCCCACACACACTCCTGTGGTGGTGATGGTGGTGGTGGTTGGCCACTTGCTTCACCTGTGCTGGCAGCCATGGGAAGTAGACTGGCAGAAATATCCTGTATGATATCAGCACTGTGACCAAAGCATGGTAGGAGAGCTGGTGACTGCCAGCGTTTGGGAGCCATTGCCGATGTCATGCCCGAGCTGCTTGCTAGACTGTCGCTGGGCTGCTGGCCTGTAATAGGCACACCAACATATACACAGTGCATCAGCTGTGACTGTTGCTTCTTTACGTCCAAACTGTGAGTCACAGTTCATAAATATGGAGCTACATTATAAGTGCTCCAATACAGAACTCAGTGAAGACACTGCATGTGCTGCCATTCATGCTTCTAATTCTTCTAATCCATCTCAACCCCACAGCCTCAGTTAGTACTCGCATGGCATTGTATGACTGTTACCGTTATCTTTCCCCTGCTTTGTCTACTTTCTCTTCCATTTGAAAGTATTATTCCATTATATTGTTCCTTCTAAGTTCCTGCAAAGTTCCTCAGACTTGTCAAGACATACTGTTTGTGATTCTCATGAGCTAGGAGACCGTAATGCAGATTCCAACCAGTGTGACATTGAACTTCAACAGCTAGTGTGTGTAGGTGTGAGGTCACGGTGCTCTACGAACGTTTGCCCTTGCAGACCAGTTGGCTTGTCAGGAACTATGACCTGTAGTGATGCAACATTGGGTAGGTAACAGTAGCCTATGTGTGTGCTGGGAGGATTTGATATAGGTGTAATATAGGTACTCTTGCTTACCAGCAGTAGGCCTTTGCGCCACAGATTGGCTCTTAGGAAGCGGCGGTGAAGTTGTCATTTTCTGTGGTGTGGCAAGTTGAATGCTAGCCGGTGCAAGAGCAGGTGGATGATCGGCTGGCGTGCTGGTCATCGGACGTTTGGCTGGTGGCTCAATGCCGGCATGCGGGCTGTACTTAACAGCCTCTTTGCCGGCCGACGACCCAGAGTGTATGCTGCCGAGGTGATCAGGTGATGTAGCATCGTCAGATTCACTACCAGTTGTGCCTCGATTAGCTCCGGACGTAAAGAGAAGTAAGGTAGAGGAACCTAGACAAGAAAACAAACAATGCAAAAGGTTACAACAATACTAAAGCTGGGCAAAAGCCAACAACCACTGGTGTGACACGTGATTAATACTGTCACACTGCAAAAAGTATAAGTACAATAACGATCTGGGGTATAACAACCCGCGAATAACGACACAACATTTGGACTTAATGACGATTTGACTGCATACTACCGTAAAAGTCCGTAAATAAGTACGTATTTACTTTCGAATTTAGTGACCACACCCGTACTAACTTTCGGGCGGGTACTGACTTTCGGGCACGAACTAACTTTCGGACCTGACTTGTGTGTAGTGGAGAAGTCATTTTCATGTCGATGTACATGCTACGTGCTGCATGTACGCACCGTACCGGTACTTATTTCGGGCAGTATGTTTATCGGGCTCGACTTGACTTCAACAGACAGAGCCAAAAGAATGAAGGGGGTATTTCTTTCGGGCAGGTACTTATTTACGGGCTTTTACGGGTAGTACTTTCAGCCTCGTGAATAAGGACACATTTCTCGTGCACGGTCGAGGGTCAATATTCACAAGGTTTAATAGCAGCTGTAAATAAGATATAGCTAACCTTTCCAAGGCACCACCGTGCCCGTCTTCAAGCTGCCGTTATCATCCATGTCAATGTAGTAGCGGATGTGCTTCTGTTTCTTAGGCTGTGTGTTCAGTCGCAGGTTGATATGGGTGCAGAAGTCCGTGAAGAAGTGGAATCCCGTCTTCCCGCACCCAATGCAGTTGCCATGGAAACCTTGCACGTTTGATCCCGTGTGCGGGTCGGGTAGGTACCTATGTGTATGTTACACCATGACACGGAGTGTGTATGTGTATAGTGGGAACAACTACGTCATCAGGCTGGTGTGCACAATGCTCTATACGCTTCAGCAGAGAATACATCAGAATGTAGAGTGCATGGGTATGTACAACATGCACATCCAAGCTTAGCCCCTCTGCAGACTACGTACATAGAACATCCAGTACAAAATCACATAAAACCTAAAAGGCAACATTTTTCCAAGCCTACATTCAGACTACACATTTTACATGGAATATACAGGCAACCTTCGACCCTACGCTATTGTGCAATGGACCTGGGATGTGTGAAAGCAGCCGGCAGTCGTACCCGGGTTCAAAGTCTGTACGTTTGTACAACTACCTGATGAGAAAGTACGATAAATGCAGGAAAGTTGCCTTGTACAAGGGTTCGCACCCTGCCTGAAAGGATTGGGCAACTTTTTAGGCTTCCCGCCAGATTCTTGTTGTTGTCTTGGAAACTTCTACGTAAATGTGACTTATAGGCTGTTTTGTACCTAGTCTGAAGAGGGCCTTAGGCCCTATCCACACTACAGGTGTGAAACGTAGTAGCGTCCTCTTTCAAGTGGCGTGCAAGTGCACTTGCATCCACACTCGCAAGAACAGCCGGCGTGAAACGTGACTTTTGAGGAGCGCCCGCGGGAATTTCCCCTCATATTCAAAATTTTATCTCAGAGAGTTCCACATTGATCTGAAAGTGAAAGAGAAATCATCGACTCAGAAATTTGTTCGTGGAGGCTTTATCTTGTTGTTCCTACCTATGTCCCCCTGTTTGTTGATTCGAGTGGAGAATGCCTCCAGTTATGGACAATCGAAGACGAAAGAGGTTGCTGTTTGCGACATACCTCAGCCAATCATTGAGCCGATCAAGGTTTTTTGACTGCACGCGCGATTTGGAAATGGATGAACAGTCAGAATCGTCTTTCTTTCCCACAGCAGGACTCTTGCTGCTCCTGAGTGCAAGCACTACTTCGCTTGGCCGTCAATTGTGGACAATCGGCACTGTGATATCATTCTGAAATTTATCGCCATACAGCTCGCGGCCGAATAAATTCAACTTCACGGCAATCTCCTTCTCCTTCACCGACCGCTTTTTCATCGTCCCATGGCTCGCTTTCTGTTCTGCAGCCCACAGCTCAATGAGCTTTCCTTCCAGCTCTTCACAGAACACAACCCTCGGCATTTTCTCAAGATACTTCAACAAATACTTCAACAACTAGCTACTTCCGAAACCTGGAAAAGCTACTTGAAAGTAAAAAGTGGCCTTGTATCGGGGTTCGGAAGTTGCTGATTACGTTCAAGCGACTTTTTCACTTTCGCGCCGTTTCCCACGGTTCTCCATGACAACTTACAAGGAAAAGTGACTTGTACGCGGTTTTTGTTGTAGTGTGGATAGGCCCTTAGCAACATGTCGTCCCAATACCAACTGGATACAAATCCTTGTAGACAGGTGATCTTTGCTAAACAGGTCGAGATGTGTATCACAATAGTGCTTTTAAAAGTGTTCGTACCGTTTATCCACGGTTGCCAGCAGTGTTGTTTGACCAAGCTGTGGTGACCTGCAGCCAACCAGAGCACAACCAGCCGGGACGTGGATTTTCTGACCGCAGTGCTTCAGCTGACTAAGACGAAGCTCACCACCTGCCTGGCAATGGCCCTCTGTGAAAACCAAGAGAGAAACAAAGCAGAAAACCATGTACATGCATGTACAGATGGGTGAAATGTGTTGTTACTTGGACTTATTCTTCAAAATGACGCCCTTCCCTACTCAATGGCACCATCTATTGTGTCTGCTGACGTCTATTGCGTGCATGGTCTTGGCACATGTATATTTAACAGTTCAATTATCACTGGGTATTTTCTGGCCACTGAATGCAGCACATTGTGAGAGTTGCTCACAGCCGTACGTAAGCGAAGAATCCCAATCGGCAAAGCCTTGCCACTCACCTTCCGGTCTGGGCATCGCAGGCAGTCGTATTGCCGCATTCGTGCGCATCTCGCGCACCAGATGGCTCTGGTAGGGCAGCGTCAATATCTGCTCCATGCCGGGCGCTCCCGCCGGTACGGCAGTCGCTGCGATAGTCGTGTACTCTGGGTGCATGCTATAGCCTGCTGGCACTGCTGCTGCCGCCGCTGCGGCTACTCCTGGTGGTGTTGGTACGGCATGGGCGTGACCTCCACCGGCCACTGGTGTAGCTGCTTGAGGTGTTGGTGGTGCTGGGTGTATTGTGTACGTTTCCGGGTGCATCTCCAGTGGACCCGCTGGTCGTGGACCTACGCTCGGTGTGCTGATCGAGCTCAGTGAACCGGCCGAAGGAAATCCTGCAGCAGTCACGGAACAAATTTGAGAGGGGACTGAGTCCAGGGAAGATCACGGTAAGCATTACTGCTACTTGTGTGTACATGTAGTGTGTCGAACACTGCATAGCAGGCAACAACAACACTGTTCTGCTGCTTTCAGGTGCATCCAAGTTATAGTTATGTCTGTGGAACCTGCCCCCCCCTCCCCTCCCTTCACCCCCATACACACACATAGATTCACAGTAAGGTATAGTTAGCTGTTTGGTTGATTGATTGATTGATTTTTATTTAAGGATTGTCCAAAGGCCGCAGAGGCCTATCGAGGGGCTCTCCTGTGTGCTGTGTAAGGAAAGGGAGGAAGAGAGGCGTGCGGCGTGCCTTTACAAGGGCAACAGCACCCAACACTGAGTCTCTTCCATGCCAGTAATATTCTGTAGCCATGCAGTGGATGTGAATATCATCAAATTTCTCCTTCGGTTTTCTTGCAAGCTGTTCACCCTGATATTCCTTTTAGCAGCTCGGTGTGCTCTGTGTAACCCATTGCTCTGTGTGACCCCTTGCTCTGCATGTGTGACCCATTGCTCTGTGTGACCCATTGCTCTGTGTGACCCATTGCTCTGTGTGACCCATTGCTCTGTGTGACCCATTGCTCTGTGTGACCCATTCTATACTACTAGCTCTGTGTGACCCATTGTTCTGTGTGACCCATTGCTCTGTGTGACCCATTGCTCTGTGTGACCCATTCTATACTACTAGCTCTGTGTGACCCATTCTATACTACTAGCTCTGTGTGACCCATTCTGTACTACTAGCTCTGTGTGACCCATTCTGTACGACTAATGGTTGATACAAGTTGTAAACAGTGACAAGACAGTAATCGGTCACATACTTGTTCCTCTATGTTCTCTGGATAGATGCATGCCAGGGAAGGCCTCGGTGGCACGTTGCTGTGGCGATGGTGGCACTGTGCGATGATGGTGAGGTGAGCGGGCTGTGATGGCACCGGGTGCGGAGCCTAGCGACGACGACGTGGTCAGCTGATCGGTGGATGAAGACAGGCTGGCCTGCCGACCATCCGACCACGGCGTCGATGTTCCCGGCGTGGTGCTGCCGTAGCCGTACGCTGCTCCCTCGTGTGTTGTGTACACCGGTGTTGACACTGAGCTGGGTATCGGTGAACTGTGGGGCAGAACACGGTGGCCCTGACCGTACGCAGCCATTGGTGCTGCAAAGAACGTCCCCGGCGGCAGGACCTCTCCATGTGCCTGCATGAACACTGCCGGTGGTAGGATAGCGGAGGCGGACGGGTGCACTATGAACTGAGTGGAGAATGCCGATGTCGGTACTCTCTCCACTGACTTGCTATCAGGGTGGTACTGCACTAAGGGAGACCTCAGGTCCTGACTGGCACTGCGAGGTCTGTGTGCCATGGTAGGTGAGGTCATGGACGGGTTGCTGCTACTGGGACATGTGCTGACCGGTGTTCTAGACTGAAAGTGCACTGACTTGGTGCTGGCGTGCTGCTGTTCAGGACTGTGCGGTCTCTTGGTGGCCTTGAATGTCCTCAGTGGCGGTGTGGAGCGGCGTTCCTCTAGCAACGCTTCCTCGCTGGATGACTCCTGGTCTGCATCAGAGTCTCTATCCAGTAACGGTGGTTGACTCATTTGTGCAGATTGTGTGTGTGTCTGTAGCGGTGTGCTTCTACTGCTCGGCAGGACTGTGATTACATATTGTGCCTGGGCAGACAGACAGACAGACCGACAAACACAGACACACCCACACACCCCCACACACACACAAACACACACACACACACATACACAGCACATGAAGTATCATACACTGGAACAAGAGAAGCTGCTCCAGTGCTGAAGGTTCCCGATTCTGCCTCCACACTCACAGTCTAGTCACAGCACACAATGGGAGCAATGGCTAAATACACATGGTAATGTTATGCAGAACAACTCGGTTAGACTTTGGCAAGAACAAGTTTCAGGCTCTTCCCCAGGAATGTTCCGCAGTTTTCCTCAAGTATAGCTTTGGTGCTTTCTCATCGGGTGGAAAACCGGCAAAAAGAAACTGAACAAGCAAATCAATCTTTCACAACAGAGATGTGAGAGAAACAGGGCAGAGAAGAGATGTGAGAGAAACAGGGCAGAGAAGAGTAGCAAGAGAAACAGGGCAGAGAAGAGTAGCAAGAGAAACAGGGCAGAGAAGAGTAGCAAGAGAAACAGGGCAGAGAAGAGTAGCAAGAGAAACAGGGCAGAGAAGAGTAGCAAGAGAAACAGGGCAGAGAAGAGTAGCAAGAGAAACAGGGCAGAGAAGAGTAGCAAGAGAAACAGGGCAGAGAAGAGTAGCAAGAGAAACAGGGCAGAGAAGAGTAGCAAGAGAAACAGGGCAGAGAAGAGTAGCAAGAGAAACAGGGCAGAGAAGAGTAGCAAGAGAAACAGGGCAGAGAAGAGTAGCAAGAGAAACAGGGCAGAGAAGAGTAGCAAGAGAAACAGGGCAGAGAAGAGTAGCAAGAGAAACAGGGCAGAGAAGAGTAGCAAGAGAAACAGGGCAGAGAAGAGTAGCAAGAGAAACAGGGCAGAGAAGAGTAGCAAGAGAAACAGAGCAGAGAAGAGTAGCAAGAGAAACAGGGCAGAGAAGAGTAGCAAGAGAAACAGGGCAGAGAAGAGTAGCAAGAGAAACAGGGCAGAGAAGAGTAGCAAGAGAAACAGGGCAGAGAAGAGTAGCAAGAAACACCATTGTAGAAGTGCTTAACCTCACGCACACGCACACTCACAAAAGGAATGACGAGAAGGTGCAAGGCTGAAGAAAACTAGCAAGTGTGTGATGTATTGACATATTTATAACTGGCAATTGTTACTTTGAAGCAAAGAACCACCAGTGAGTTGAATATTCTCACCCACTGCTACCACTGGTTTGCTTGAATGTGACTTCTCTTTTCCCCGTTATCGCTACATTCATAGACAGAATGGCCATACGGTTCAGATCATAGTGTTCAAAGCACTTTGTTTCTTTCAATGTGTCCCTTGCAGAGAGATCTGTGTAAGGTTGAGTTTGAGCTGGAATGCCTCTACTGCCTGCCTTGTGAGGGCAACATGAACTTTTAACCCACTACCTATTTGGAATTATCATCATCATCACCATCAGCAGCAGCAGCATACCATTACTCCTGACAAGGTGCATGCCACTGGTCATGGTGACCCTGGCCACGGGGTTTAGGGGGACCATGCTATCAGTGCCACTGTGTAGTCTACTCTCTCTAGCCTACATGTACATCATGTATGTGGCTCACTGAACCACCAGGACTTCTTTACACGACAGTCTAAGCTAATGATGTGGTGGTACATGTCTGGCCACGAGCCTGTCTAGAGTCGGACGGCACCCAGGCCAGGGACCACAGTACACATGGTACACGTGACACCATACCAGTCCTCCACTGGCTCCTGCCAAAGATAGGCACAGGCACTGACATGTGTGATCTTGTACTGGAATGGTCAGTGTAGGCCTCCCGAAAATACCCACCTCCTGTCCAGGAAGCTACTACGGGCGCCAGCAGTGAAGAAGCTTGCCTATGCTTTCGACCTGACTACTGGCACAACATGTATGTATGCATGATATGACTCCTGTGCATGAGTTTGACATTGCCCCAGGCTCGTCTGAAAGCATGGCCCCCAGACACCGAGGCCTGGCCCAAGGGCATGTGAGGATGCCGTTCATTGAGCTGACCGTTCTTGACGACATACACACAGCTTGTCGGCGACCTTGTAGCAGAACACAAGATACTCGGATAGCTACAATGTCATGCCCTCATCTGCACTACAACACAACACAATATTGCTGTACGAGGAACAAGCTCCAATACTTTACTAGTCTTTAGAACCCTTTTGTTTTCCAGCCGGGTTATTAGCTGGCTCATTCTTGCTTTGACCCCCAGGCACAGCTCACTAACAGCTACACTACTTGCAATTATGCGGATCACGTACAATGTAGTGTTTGAGATTGGTAGAAGGCGGTGAGGCGCTAAACCATTGTAAACAGCAGGGGCCTTTGCCAGGCTTACACGCTTGGCAACACCAGCAATGTCTTCGACTTACAGAGGAATGCGAGTTATGCCCATGGTTGTCGTTCCAGCAGTCTGACGGGGGCCATCCCAAGGACGCCTTGGCCAAACGCTGACGGGGAAGGGGCAGCACCACCCAGCAGGGAGCTTCTTCTGATGTCTGTGTCACTGTCAGCAAGTGTGGCTGCCCGCAGCCGGCTTTCAAAACTGGCACTTAGACTGATCCGAAAAATATCACGTATTTCTACCCAACATCTGCCGCAGTGGACAGCGAGATCGAGAGCGTTCACCTAGTGCAGCAGTGGCACCAGCCGCTTCCCCGGGGCTGGATGATTTTCTGGCTCCCACACAAATAACTCGTCCTGATTGTGCCTATCCGCGGCGACAAGTCACAACCGACATGACGTGTGGGCCCACGTGGAGTGGAGGCGGCGAACGGAAGTACCTCAGCGCGCAAATCAATGTTTTTTTTCTTCAATTTCTCACACGCTATTCACCATCACCATTCCTTTTTCACGCTCGAATGAGACGTGAGTTGAATTTCTTATCCAAGTAGGTAACAGTATTCTACTACAGCAGCCAAAGCTTCAAAACAGCGACAACTAGCTTGACACCTTATGCCATCGACATTGCTCGCTCGCTCGCGAACTTTATTACTTTCAACGTGCTGCGCAAGATCTTGAGCCAATGCAAGACGGTGGCGTTAATGCTATCCTAGACAGAAACTATGAAAAAAGGAACACAATCAAATGTCAGAAATCCAGGATGCGTCCTAAATTGCTGGATGTACACAACGATCAGAAGCAGTAGTAAGCAGTCTCACATACTTCTGCATCGTTGTCTGCAGCCAGTCAGTCAGAGCAGACAATTCTATTTTTGGGTGTGAACTACACGAACAGCCTGGAAAACAATTATCGATCCGAGACCAACAGCAAAGAGTTAACACAACGCTAGTCAAGTTTTTACATATGTATCACCGGCAAGGGTGTCCTTGCTCTGTCCACCTTCTTACCGCAACAAGGTCCTTTGTTCCTACCTTTGGTCAGCTCGTCTCCTCCTGCAACCCTCCGATTGTGCGACGACTATCTTGGTGCGAGCAGGATTGCGTCGACAAACAGTATGTAGTGACCAGTCTGCACTGAGTGGATCCACCGTCAGTGGCCAACTGCATTTAGTGACACCACACGACCCACTACAACTACAAGTGCGGGCACTATTGCTGCTACTGATGCTGCTGCTGGTGCTGCTGCAGTGCTGGTGCTGATGGTGAGGGTAGCGACTGCACTTTGCACTGCAAAGTCTCAGGCACGATACATATCGCTATCGCAGGGCATCAACGAGGGACTCACCATAATGGGCAAGACTAAGGCGAGGAGCTGGCAAGAGCGGGCGGGAACCAAGCGGTTTTACTTCGTCCCATACGGCCCCCTAATCTGAAGAAGTCTTTGGACAGATTCCCTGGTTATGTTCGCCACACCACTATCATAAGTCCTCGACTTGAAATGCAGTGTGCAAATGGCTCAGGGTCCAATTGATTGCTACCTGCACATACCTTGTGCATATACCTTGTCCCAGTATTAGTTTTGACCAGGGTAGAATATCTCTTCTCTTCTTCGCCTGTCTACACTATAAAGAAAAACATCATAAGTTGAAGTTTCTTAGTCAAGCGCACTTGCTGACTGGATAATATCGGCACCGTCTGTCATAAGTAAAAAGGATTGGGACTTTCTGCAAGGTCAGTTTCGGCAAAATCAGCCTTGGCTGAGCGGGCTGCACAGGACTGACGATGGGGACACCACGACTGAGTGGGATCGGCTATGGAGTACTGAGACTAGACCACGGAGGTGCTGATGCCCGAGAAGGTGCTGGGGTCAGGTTGTGAGGCCATCAGTCATCACTGCTGTTTATCCAGTAGTGGGGGTACGCTCCCACAGCTGCCCCAAGTCCAGAGAGTTCTACAGCTAGTGTCAGTAGTGAAATACGCTGCCACTGGTGCTACCCCAAGACAAGAGATGAGTGATATGTCAGCAGGAATAATGGTCCACGTGACGGCTTCTGGACTGCCAGCAGAAACTGCAAGTAAGCACCAGGATGTTTTCCCTGATACAGGTGTGACGTTCCCGAGTGGTCAGCAGTGCTGGATGGCTAAGCACAGGGCTGCTGGCATACGCATTGGCCATGACTGTCGCCTGGAGTCACGTTTGCAATTCACACTACAATCGCCAGCGTTGGAGCTCGACGATGAGGGATGAGTATTGCGTACCTACTCTCTACACTCATGTGTGCACGGACGATGCGGCAGTTACAAAACGGCATGGCTGTCCTCAAGCGCCGGTTAGCGGCATCAAGCGACAACTACCTTTGAATACAGTCCGTCCAGCCTAACAATCTCCTCGAGCAGCGCTCGTAACCGCTCAGAAGTGAACGTTTAGCGGTCCACACTATAGACAATAGCCGCGCTAGTGCGCAAAGACACTGTACTACTAGCGACCTTGGTCAGCTGCACACTTTTTAATGACATCAAACTGATGACCGCCAATGTCGGCTTCATTTCCGAAGTGCAAGCGTTTCTTGGACGTGTGTAAACGGGCGGTCTACGACTCTGACACGCGTGTAGACATGCACTAGTTCAACACGGAACTAAGTTGCTTGCTAAGGAAGCTGCTCGGAGATTATGTTAGGGCCTGTGCCAGAACAAGTGCTGCAAGGGGTGGTAAACACTCATTTCTCTCAGAAGGTTTGCGTGTGGTGTTGTTGGGTTGGTCATGTGCATGGGCATGGGCATGATAGCTCTTCCAGCTTCTAATTTGTATTTTATTATATTTTAAGGATTTCCCAAAGGCTTTGGGCCTGTCGAGGGGATCTCCTATGTCCATCACTCAGAGGAAAAAGGAAAATCCAGAGTTGAATGAATTATGTGAGGCCAGGCGTGGACATCAGGCTCAACAAGCATTCATCAGGTCTGACTGAGGCGAGTACTGTTCATGTTGGGACAGTACACGTGATCTGCTACCATGGTAAACAAGATGGCTGCATCGCTGGTGTCCAAGCTAACAAACCACCACTCCCCGTGAGTGTCATAATTATGCGCATGTGCGGTGAACGAGTGCCAAGGTCAGGTCAAAGACAAAGGCAAGAATGTGAAGGTGGTGCGGACTTTCAGTTCACAGTATGACCTTAGCCATGTGCATGTACATGTAGATCTACATGGAAGTGACAAGGTCATGTACATCATGTT
Organism: Sycon ciliatum; assembly: GCF_964019385.1. NCBI lineage: Eukaryota > Metazoa > Porifera > Calcarea > Leucosolenida > Sycettidae > Sycon > Sycon ciliatum. The sequence goes on from NC_088646.1 coordinate 3,756,548, forward strand.
CATGATGTTCTACACAAGTCAATACAAATGCCTCATGCTGCACAAGGCCGTCAAGGGTCAGACCGGGGACTAGCAGTAGATCTACTCAGTCCAGTAGCACAAGTAGTAGCAGTACTGGATGTTGTAGTGAAGCTAAACTAAAATACTTTGACTGCGTTGTTCACTGAAGACTATGCATGTGTGCCGCCTACGCAGCCTACACACATTGTAACCCCTGAGCACAGGCTACTGGCACAGGGATACGAGTTATGCGTGGATGTGTGCATTGCGGTCCCACTACCTGTACCACAGTCCAAGACTGTTCGGGACCTTGGTGTTGACATGGACTGATTTGGGCCGATGGAGATGGAGAGTAAACCATAGGTTAGACTTTGAACACGGGTGCAGCGTGAATCTTTCCAAGTCACGACTGTCCAACAGCCACCCTGCCCAATCATCACTGATGAGCTTGCCTGATGATCTAACCGAATAGCGAAGACTGTCGTGAAGGACACTGGACTAAAGTCTTTACCGTTGTAGTTTGCAGTCTCGACACTTGTCTGGAAATTATGGAATATGCTGTCCCTCCAGGAAATCGCGATTCCACGGACGCAACAAATTTCGCGATTTTGGCCCAAACCCGCGATTTTCTGAAAAATCCGCGATTTCCCACGTTTTTTGTTGTTTTCTGCACTTCTTTTGACATTTTTCTGCACTTTTCACGCAGTATACAGTGCTTTCCATGATCCTGCTCGTAGGTTATTTCCACAGTACGCAAATAGCGATTCTAAGGATACAACAAATTTCGTGATTTGGCCCAAATCCGCAATTTTCTGCCAATAATTCCGCGAGTTCCTGGCAAGTTCCGCACTTTTCGCCGCATTTTTTTGTTGTTTTCTGCCGCACTTTCTTGCGCAAGTTTTCGAGGATTTTGTCCGCAAATTCCCGCAGGGACAGAATATGGGCCCTGTCGTTGCTACATGAATATTGCACATGTCATGTTTCGACCTTTCGCCTTTTCCCCACGCGTCATTCTGTCCATAGTACCAGAGCGGTGCTTGTGCCATCACGTCTTCTTGTATATCTTCATTTCTTTCTGTTACACTCTCGCCTGCCGACGATAATTGCCTCAAGTGCCACAAGTCTTTGAGGGAACGGCGAGGAGGCTCAATTGTGACTGAACGACGTGGATTTATCGTTCAATTGAGCTAAGGCACAGGAAGTAAAGACCTAACACTGCTCTGCTTCCGTTTCTTGTTGTCAGCCAGCGATTGAAACCTGACCCCATGGCTCGCAAGCAGCGGCAAGGGCTCCGCGCCAGCATGCATGCTTGGCCTTGGGTCCTCGGGGCAAACGCAGCTCCAAGCGCATGTAGCCCATGTCGGCAATGGTAGTGGTGGTGGAGAGTGAAAGACGTCACCTGTTTCGTGTAAGTCAGAGGTACAGGATGTGCTTGGTGTGGACAAGGAGTCGATCACAGTGCGGCCAGCTCTTGTTAACTGCGTTCTCCTGCCGAGTGAAGGTGAAACATGGAGGAAATTTGGAGAGGATGCATTGTCCTTGGAATCCCTTGCCTTAGGGCACCAAGTCGTGGATTAGACTCAATCAGTAAACGGAAGCCTAGCCGAAACCATCTGTAGTTTGTCGCTCTAATCCATGAGCAGATACGGGTTCCTCTTTTACCTACACTACAATCACGCCCATATCTTAATAAGTCCTAACATTTCAGTCGCACCACATAAACACAACACATGTACCTTTCTATTTTAGTTACTGTGTCTGCGCTCATACACAAAGCAAAAACACGACGCGACTGTCGACGTGTCCTGGTATATTTTTGAATCCGTTGCCTTCCATTCATCCCCATCATGCACCATTTGAACGACCATCTTGATGTTTTGAATTACTCTACCATGTCCATCAACGGTTTGCAGTACCTCCCAAAGCCTGTGGCACTGTTGCTGCCGCTCATATCAGAATACATTTGCCCTGCACAGAGAAATATGAATAAATACTATACTATACTGCACGCATGCTGATATGCAGACTACTGATTTCCCGAAAGACGCGATGAAACCACACACCGCACGTACGGTGTGAACGCTCTTCACACACAGGCACAGACTGTCAGTACACTCAACGATGGTGAATGTACATGTACATGTACATGTAGACTATGTCGAAGATGAGAGACCTCGTACCCCTGCCCTCAGCAAATTTGTAGCGATGACGATGCAGCCAAGGCAGCAACAAACAAAGGCAATGCAAAACACACGTGCTGCCCATGAGTACATGTATATACGCGTAGCGTGAATATCACTTATATCGAGAGGCCATTGTCGCCTTCACTAGCTACACGATGTTATCCCGCTTGTTCCTAACAGTCCATGAACATAAATCAGTTATTTTGACGTGTAGCGAAGGTTCTATTCACGCTGCCACATCGGGGAAAGTGTCGGCATAACATCAGACATCGCTATGACTAGTATGAGCCTTCCTACTTTCTCTGGAGAGGTTGAACGTTCGCAATGACCGGTCTAAACTGACTGAGTGTCACATACCCTGCCATTACCGTCTTGTATAGACCGCATCACAATATTGTATAAGACACAGCATGGCACCTCTGCCATGCCAGGAACACTAGCTGTGTTGATCTGCTCCTCACCATTGTCCAATGGCGTGTCCTGAGAGCGGCCCACACGTATACGGCTACTTGACTCGCCGCGCACTAGGACATACGCAGAGAGCATTGGCAATTCGGGAATGCTCAGCTTCAGGAATGCACAGGACGAATGAAGGCACATGACTTTGTACTACACTACAGGTGGTACATTTATGTGTTACTTGTGAAGTAAGACTTAGTTAGTTGTGTGACCCTGACTGGCGGTATACGTATATTCATGTACACTGCACTGTACACGCGACACGGCACAGTAGCTAACACGCTTGTACCATGTCTTCGCAACAGTGTAGCGATATCATACAATGTCATGTAGTTGAAGCCACGAAGTCAAGGTTCTTCTGTAGTTGAAGCCATGCTAAGTATGTACTATCATGTACACACAAAGTGCTCAGCTGTGCGGGAACTTGATTAGGTACAACCACACAAGTGCAATTACCGTAAAGTCGCGTATTAAAGCCGGGCTTATTCCTGTAGAGGCTGATGTAAGGGCTAGGCTAGGCTTCTATTCACATCAGGCTCGTATTCGAACCAGGTATGTCTACGTATGTGAACACTAAAACCAGGCTTACGTGCCGACAGTGTATCTTGAAAACCAGGCTTTTATATTCAAAACAGGCTAGACAGACACTACAGTATGTTACACCAGTATGCACACGATGTACTGAACATGTGCGAGATACACACCTTGTACAAGTTGTAGCTCATTATGACATCTACACCTTTTTTCCCACTACACAGATGATTACACAATCACAGTTTTGCCACTCTACGTGTTGAACAATCACAGATTTGCCACTCTAGCATAATGCTGGTGC
>NC_088646.1:3764373-4085077 GCF_964019385.1 Sycon ciliatum
TTTGACTCCACTTCAGAAAGTTCAGAAATCCAACAGCCCCCGTGCGCTCCAAGAAGAACACTCTACTCAGTTCAGGAACGACACGACACGACCATTTCATGGAATGAACACTGGCTGGATTTGTTGAAAGGCCCTCACACAACGCAATGCAATGGAAACGTTCCGTCGCTACATTATTCTATGCCAAAAGGTATTTTGTCCATTGCGTTTTTGAACTGACTTCGAATTGCATTGGTAACTGCAAATATACATATGTGAAAGTCACGTGATTAATACTGAAGTACGATACCAACAGAGATGCTCAACACTGTTATGTGCATGCACGAGCATCTTTGAAAAGTACACAGGACTTGAAAGAGAAAGGGAGGGAGAGAGAGAGAGAGAGATATTGAGTGGGTGGGTATTGGTGTGTTTGTGTGTGTGTGTGTGTGTGTGTGTGTGTGTGTGTGTGTGTGTGTGCGTGCGTGTGCGTGTGTGTGTGCGTGTATGTGTGTGTGTGTGTGTGTGTGTGTGTGTGTGTGTGTGTGTGTGTGTGTGTGTGTGTGTGTGTGTGTGTGTGTGTGTGTGTGTGTGCGAGAGAGAGAGAGACTCGGAGAGAGCATAATTATGACTGTGTGGTATTGTGCTTTTCTGCATGTTTGTACATGTAACGACATGTATGTGTGTATGTGTAGGGTTTACCGGGTGTTAGCGGCCGTCGTGAGTTCCCTTCGGGAACGGACACGATAATTATTTACTTTATTTTTATTTTTTATGTGTGGTACAAGATTTTATTTCGCTACCGCATTGTACATTGTAGGTTATACATTATAGCTGCTTTTCGGGTTTATTTCTAACCACTAGTAATGTCGGATTCGCTTCTGATGAGGTGTGGTTAAAGAGTTCAAGGCATTGTGGATACGGCCTAGGGCACAGGCAGTGATAATGACTGTAGCCGCAGGTTCACATTCCAAACCTATGGACATTTGAGGCTAGAACTGGTCCAACAGTTTGTAAGTAACCTTTAGCCATGTACTGGCTCTCAATTGCAACGCACCGAGTCTATCTCATGTGTCCTAGGCCCTGGCGTGGACAATGGTAGCTGTTGGCCCTGGTAGCCTCAAGGCGCAATACGATGGTTAACCTCGTTGACGAAGCTTGCAGTAACAAATAAGGGCTAAGTGCTTGTCGCTCAGTATGCTATCGCTGAACTGCCTCCAGATCGCCAAGAACAGCCCTGGCATGTTGACACGGGCGTCTAACTTTAGAGTCGGCGAGCTGCTATTTTTAGCCACCGGACAGCAAAAATAGCTACTGGAGTAGTAACAATAGACCAGCACTTGACCGAATTGGAGTAGGGGATAGCCCAAAACAGTCGCTCTGCTTCAGGACTTTGCCACAGCGATGGTCCACACAGCCCACCCACTCTGAACACAGTATGCATGCAACGCACTTGGACTGAAGATTGACTTAGACTTATAATTATTATACATGTAGTTCGACCTAGAGCACTCCGAACGACCCATGCCTGACAGACGCCTTCAAAGTATCTTCTGACGGACTTGGTGTCGCAGCTTCTGACGTCAGCAGGACACTCAACACCTAGTGGTGGCTGATTAATCTCTCGGCTCATCTCTTGAAAGCCAATCATCGTTCCTCCTCCCTTTTTTCCTGTCCGGAGTGTCTGTCTTCACTTGATATTCACCTACACTATAGCACTAACTACAGCTGTGCAGTAGTTACACAACGAGAACAGTACCCAACTGGGGAAACGTCTCTTGCAACTAATTACCTACATGTACTACATGTACTACTAGTACTACGCCACCACTGGCATACTGCACTTGAATTGCCATGTCATCCACGGGCGAGGTACTTGTATTCGTTTACAAAAAAAGTATGCCGCACACATGCCAAAATAGACGTCCCTGCAAGGGTGTGGAAATGCAGCTCTATGCACAAGCAGTCTGTTCACAACAGTCCGTCCGGGTTCCCATTGACTACAGCCTGGCCCACGTAACCCGCAGCACATGCATGTACGTACAGTGCTCGGCCAGGCTCATACCCGGTACCCGGTACCCATAGCTTGTCAGAGGCTGGGAGCATCGTTGGGAAACTGGAACGTTGGGAAAATGGCAAACTATCCGACCGTTGCAGGTGTCCAGTTCGCTCCAAGAGGGGAATGTGCTGAATTGTTACAAATGACGTAGGCTGGTAAGTATCTAGTGCCAATTTCGAAGAGAAGAAAATGTTTCCTAGGATGAGAAAATGGAAAACTTCTAATGAGCCAATTCTAGAATGTACTGTCGTCCTCAATCACTCAGCTTCGTGGTCAGAACACTTCTCCAAAGCTTGTGGAGAGATATGAGAGAAATGCCTGCCTGCCGAATTCCAGAAGCTGCACAAACACACTTGAAACATGAGCGATCTTGGGAAAGCTTCAGACAGATATCCTTTCCCATTTCGTGAAATAGACTTTGGAGAGACGTTAGCTTTAGAAGATTTTGCACACTGTTCCCAATTGCCTCACCGCAGCTGTTGAAGGTACCTACCCAACACCCACTCATTGTCTACCCAGCACACAGCAACTGTGCATGGAGGGACTAGACGGCGAATCTACACGAAAACCGCTTATACCATTCACCGTCTGTCGGGTTGCTCAGGTCTAAGGCACATGTTGAGCGTTTGACTTTTATGGGTGACTAAGTTGATTCTCTGCATAGTAGCCCTTGGCCCTTGGGTCGGCCTTACCTGCATCTATTTGGCCATAATCAGATGGTCCTTGTGACGTCAAAGAATACCAGCCCCAGTTCAAAAATAGCCCAACATATTATCGGAGAATGTACGCCCAATTGGACTCAGAATTCTTGTCCAGGTATCGCAGAAATAATACCAGATCACATGCTGTGAGTAAAAGGGAGCCAAGAAAGGTGGGTTGAGTTCCACCAGTCAAACAGCACGGGGAAAACGGTCGCTGTCAAACATGTACATATACATCATCGAGACGAGATAACCCTGGCCTGGAACACAGTTGCACACCAACACTCGTGTCGGAATTAGTCTCGACCGTAGAGGTATTGCATGGCTGAAGTTATGATGATGTATGTGAACATACAATAGTGCAATTGATCTAGCTCCATGTGTTATTAGTGCCTGATCGTATGATCCTACAGTGTAATTCCATGGTCATATTGCAATCCATGCGTAGCTATGTTACTTTCCGCGCACCGTGTGTAGACCTATCCAATGGACCCAGCGCAACAGTCCGGAGTATAATGTTAATGTACGTACATAACTGCACAATGACTGTTGCAGACGCCAGGAGCGCCATTGCTTCCAGTCATCCTTACAGAATACTTCAAAGTTGTCTGTTGATACGCCTTGTAGTTTGCTTTGCACCGCAGGGCGAGCCACACTAGTCCACATATCGCCAAACAACAGCGAAGGATGTCGGTTGAGCTGCGGTTAGCGATAATTATTATTATCAATGTGCGGGTGAAAGCCTCTAGCTCTACTATGCCTCCATGGCTCTACTATGCCTCTATGGCTCTACTAGCCTCTATGGCTCTACTAGCCTCTATGGCTCTACTAGCCTCTATGGCTCTACTAGCCTCTATGGCTCTACTAGCCTCTATGGCTCTACTAGCCTCTATGGCTCTACTAGCCTCTATGGCTCTACTAGCCTCTATGGCTCTACTAGCCGTTATGGCTCTACTAGCCTCTATGGCTCTACTAGCCTCTATGGCTCTACTAGCCTCTATGGCTCTACTAGCCTCTATGGCTCTACTAGCCGTTATGGCTCTACTAGCCTCTATGGCTCTACTAGCCTCTATGGCTCTACTAGCCGTTATGGCTCTACTACTAGCCTCTATGGCTCTACTAGCCTCTATGGCTCTACTAGCCTCTATGGCTCTACTAGCCGTTATGGCTCTACTACTAGCCTCTATGGCTCTACTAGCCTCTAGCGTCAGTTACACATCTACATGTACATGTATGTCTCTAGGGCATGGCCGTTGAGTGTTTTCGTGTAGTGCTTCGAAATAAATATCACGTTCAGTTACCTGAGGGTTAGAGGATGTTATGAACACAGAGCAGGAATGAAACAGACGCCAACACCCAGACGCCGACTTGATGAAACGGTTTGAAGTGTTGACTAAACCTTTCCTAAAGGGCAATAAAGAGATTCTTCTCCCAGCCGGCCAGAGGTTGCCTGATAATCATCGCTCGGTTGATCAAACTTGGTACATCAATCATATAAGTCGTGTAGTTGGTGTGCTGAATGAGGTCGACCAGAGAGCGTGCATGTTGAGGGGATTTTCGATCATGACCAGGCTGAAAGCTGCTGCTAAGCCTCCTGACTATCAATGTTGTGTTACCGGATTAGGCCACAACCAGGGAGTCGTAAAATACCGGTATTTACGACTCCCTGGCCGCAACCACACTACGTAAAAATCACAGTACAAAATTTCTTGCATATCTCAGTACAAGTCGGTACGCAACCACACTACACTTTTCAGTCTGCATAGGTAACGTTTTCACGCGACCAGCACGTGACGTTGTCGTACCAAAGCGTGTGCCATGCGCTGGAAAAGACCGGGAAATTCAAAAACAATGCTGATGCTGATGCTATGTACGACGACCAGGTACAAAACAAATTTGTACACAGGAGATGGAGCGCGAAAACGACGAAAACGACAAACGTGGCTTTCTACAGGGGTGCGCCAGTTGCTGAAAACCTACAAAGCGCATTTTGCATTTAGCACGCGTCGCCATGACGTTTTCTACTGTAATGCCGTTTGTACGTGATTTTGTACCTAGTGTGGTTGCAGCCTAAGCATGTACGGTATCACTATGGGAGTAACGAATTACAATGTAGCTTCGGTTACCTTCATACCAACCAGGGAGTCGTATAGTCTATACGACTCCCTGGTACCAACCTCGTATGCATACAGGATCTATACACGAAGGTCGTAAAGAGCCCAGATTTAGACTTCAACAGTCACGGTACATGTCCGACTAGTTATTCAGTCTCCGAACAGCTAGCGATTTCGACCTTGTTTTGTTTCATCAGTGGAGCTCAAAGTCACTGGCTCAACTGATCACAACCAAGCCTGGTGAACAACAAACGTACGGTATTTCTAAACCAGCTCTAAGCATCAGGGTTAGAGTGCTCCAACTGGGAGAGGCGCAATGAGCATTGATGATAAGGAGGCGAAACCGCCTGTTTGTGGTGCAACGTTAAATAAACTTCTACAACAACTACAACAACAACATTGGACGGGAGCAGGACTAGTTGTGTCCATAATCTTCTAAAAACCTGCCAGCATGGGTTACTGCACTGGCTCCAAGAGCGAAGGTAAATCATCCGTCATGACTTACATGTACGTCATGACTTAGGTTAAACCCCATGTACATGTAGCTGTGGGAGGTGCCATAACTTGCCCCCCCCCCCCCTGGCCTAAGGTGGCTTTGTGGTGAATCAGGAATGCAATGCACCAACACAACTTGTGGTTGAGTATTAAGCCCCCCCCCCCCCCCCCCCACACACACACATATCGACGTACCATGCAATTCTGACTGACGTCGCCATTCACTGAGCAGCAGCATTTCAGCTCCATCACAACTACATGTACAGTACATGTACATGTAGTTGTGAATTTGTGATCATGCACATGTCCCACCATAGGCCACCACAGGCGATACCGCGATTGCAGAAGTGCATGCTGAGCGGTGGCGTAAGTACACTGGCCTGGCTAAGTGGACTCAACGAATTGTTATACTCTGACTCAGTCGGAGTGACACACTCTGCATGTGGCCAACAAACTAAGTTACGACATGCTTTCTGTACGTTTCCACTCGACCTAGTTCAGTCTTTGGCTGGACCTGCATGACCACAGGCACCGATCTAGAACTAGTACAATATGTAGGAGTTGAACTCGGATGGTCAGCTAATTTAATTATGGTAACTAAGAAAGGACCCTCGTGACTCGTAACATTTTGTCCTTCTCTCTTTTTCTAACATGTAGGAGTCTACACGTACATGTATGGCAATTAGCACCAAAGCATGCACCTGCATACGCGCGCACGCACACACACAGTGACACACACAGTGACACACACATACACACACACACACAATGACACACACACACACACCACGTACCGCCACCACAACGTATAATATACGTCCGCCGCAAGAGAAGCACGCAAATCTGCAAATGCACTGAAGGTGCACCCACAGATTTTCTCTTATACATGTAGCAACGATAGCCGGGACAAGATCTGAATGAGACAGATCAAGACTAGCGCCAGATATCTGCCCAATCCACACAACCTGCGAAGCCATGTGAACCGACCACCAATGCACACCTAGTGCTCAGTGCATGGTCTTCACCGCACGGAGTACATGTAAGTACATGGGCATAGACCGGTCAAGACAGTTACCTACTCTGAGTCTGAGCCTGAGCAGACCTTACACTTACAGCATGCTGCTTTGATAGAAGCAGACACTACTTTCGTAGATGCACTGTACGTTGAAGTGAAATTGGAGTTACTTTACCAACCAGCCTCGGCTGCTGTGTACTGGGAACCCAGAACCAACAGACATACCAACAACCTCAGCTCTGAAAGCTATAATAGTAACAACACACTGAATCATGGAGCCAAAACTAGTCCAACTTCCAAATGCTTTGGTCAGAAGGTAGCCTTCCGACAGGTTGGCAATTTGGCACACACACACACATATTATGTACATGTACATGTAAATACACACACTGTGACACACTTGTACCTGTTGCTCACTGCCAAAACTGGTCACGTGGGTCTCCCCGGGTCGGGAGAGGGGAGAGAGACTCAAAAGGAACCCTGGAAAGATGACTCAATTGGCTATTGAACCGCCCAACAGCCGGCTAGCCGACACCCCCTGAAATCCCCAAACTCTGGGTACACTTGGAAATGATCCCACTTATGGGCTCACCACGCCTCAGTAAGTGGGCGAGGACAAGGTGCAGAAAAAGGATTGACGGCCTCAGGGTATCCGTCCCGGCATCCCCACCACCCCCACTGCAGGTACCCCTGCACCCAATGAAAGGTAATGCTTGCTACTACATGTAGTAGTAGTAGTACCCATATCGTGTGGATGGCTAATGATTGGAGTTCACCTGATTATCAGCTTGTTGGTTTCAGGGTTCAGAAATGGTTACATAGACAGTCATGTACTTTCTATTTTGAAATGTACATACAATACATGTACACCTGTTAAGTTACTTAACCATGGACTGCTTCTGGCTACATTAACTCTTGTGTCATCAATGGTGCTAGTGACACACACACACACACACACACACACACACACACACACACACACACACACACACACACACACACACACACTGTTACGGTATGTCGACCATCCCGGTGGGGTAACCTGGAACTGAGACTGGAAAGATTCAGTCGCTGGAATGCCGGTGATTCTGAAGCACTCCTGCCGTGTACAGTACAGTTTAGGACGATAGCCTAGTTTACAGTTGTAGGTGGCTCTCACCGCTGATGTCCGTGTCGACGTCGACTCAAGGACACAATACAGTACAGTACAGTAATATCAACTGTTCCGAATGATAATGTGCTTGTGGTACACAGACACGTGAAAGTCTTTAGCGTTTGGCAAGCTGTCCGGATAACGTTAGTCAGTCCCTCCAGGGCACGGAAGTCAACACAATAGCTCGGAGAAGAGAGGATAACCAGGAAAGAGGGGGTACAGCGTGATCAGACATGTAGGTACCGGTAGTACCAAGTGATGAACAAGGAACTCGAGAAAAGTAGGATACTATCAGGTCTTTTGTGTTGTAAGTGAAACAACACGTTTGTTTATTTTTTATGCACATACATATTATGTAGGTTTCATTGAAGTTGTCAAGACCTAGACACACCAAGCCAGCAGAAGCCACTATTGTCAGACCCCCATCAACCTAACATGCTAGTATTTTACAGGTGTTCCCCTCAATCTCCAGCAGGTATGCTGTCGAACATGATTGCCAACCTTGCTTTCTACTTCTAGCTTGGTAGAAAGTCAACCCACATATAATTCGAATAAATTGGACCGTGTCCAGTATGATCTGATGACGGAGATACATGTACATGTACCCAATGCTGTAGACAGCAAGCTCTTTCGGCCATAAAGGCCTCATCAGTACAGCTACGAGCTTTAAGCAAGCCGAACTACCAGCCACGGTGCAAAGGAGAGACCACAGACATTTTAAAGATAGCTCGTCGCTCTAGCGCCACTGGCCCAGAAGTCTAACTACCAATACCGACACCCGAACATCAGCGAACATCTCGCGTAATCCCAGCATCCTGGTGGAATTAGTCTTTCCTATGCATCTACTGGAGTAGAGGAAAGAGATATTTTACATGAGTACTTCTTTGTTTGCTCCTCGCCAGAGTGTAGCATGCAGCAGAGAGAGAGAGAGAGAGAGAGAGAGAGAGAGAGAGAGAGAGAGAGAGAGAGAGAGAGAGAGAGAGAGAGAGAGAGAGAGAGAGAGAGAGAGAGAGAGAGAGAGAGAGAGAGAGAGAGAGAGAGAGAGAGAGAGAGAGAGAGAGAGAGAGAGAGAGAGAGAGAGAGAGAGAGAGAGAAGAGAGGGAGAGAGCTTGTGTGGGCAGGCTTGTGTCCGCCATTCTGTCACGTGTATACTTTCTCTCTTTGCCACCATATTATTCTTCTTTGTTTGTCACAGCAACGCATGAACCTGCTGGACCCATATTGCTCTCCTACGAACCAACATTGTATTGATATTGTATGTTCAGTGTTGATAACACCTGGGGGATCTGGATCGGAGCAGTACTGTACATACTGTACACTGCACCTCTGAACCAGAGCGTTGAGTGGGTAACCACATTAGAGCGACATGCTGATACTAGTAATTTCATCATGTAATGCTTGGCATATTGCTGTTGACAGTTTACTCTTGTTATGCGTGTCCGTCGCTAATAATTGAGTTACAGAACATCCCCAGTGAAGTTAATTTGGTTATAGACTTGTGGTTCATTCATACCTGCACAAAGTCATAGTAATTCGCGTTCAGGGTATCAAGAGTATGTACAGGTCGTTGCTGTGCAAATGGTTGTCGAACATCATCATCAGTTCACTGCTGCAAGACAAGCAGTTCCAACAGTTCACATACCATTGCGTATTTCAACTACATTATTATGATCGATCATACATGTAGGTTCGATAGAGTACAACTGTTTACTGTACAGCGTACTGCTGAACAAGCGAAACCGACGAATTCACGACTGCCCAACGGCCATCATACTGCAAATGTGAAGGAATAGAATAATACAATCATGTACACGTTTCATAATACACCAAGTAGTGCCCTCGCTCAGCTTGAGTCTCCTCATCACGACCACAAGCACGCGTTAGTTAGGTGTCGGAAGTAACATAGCTTATAAGTCTCACTCAGCTGAGTACATGCAAATATGTTTGGTCATTTGTTCCTACACAGCCTTCACGTTGTCGACTAATTGACTTTGTAGGGCTTGAATATTTCGGCGCTATCCGATCGCATGGTGGACTAATATTATGCGATTGCGAATGTAGTCTACTAGTACATGCAGCGTTGCACGTGCCCCGCAGGATAGAGACTCCAGTACATGCGGCAGCATGATCACCACGGGCCGCGGGAAACTAACCATCATGCCCATACACAACATCTGGCAAGAACTTAACTGTACGATCTTCGAGTACATTACATGTATTATGGTTGAATGTTGAGTACTAGTATTGGATGCTCGGACCACAAGTTACAACACAAGGCCCTTGGGGGGGGGGGGGGGGGGGGGGGGTACATGCATGCTCTGAAAACAAGGTTAAACATGGCCCGAGACATCCATTTTGCCTTCGACGTTTTCTAGCATAAGCACCTTCATGTGTAGATGGCATCGGGCATCTATTCTTTGTGGGGTGTTCTCGATCTGCAGTAGACAATGCAACTAGTGCACAGTACAATTATACATGTAGTAACCGTACTGCACAACACGTCAACAGCACACTGGGTACCCCGGGTGCATCCTTTTGTGAAAATAATGTGCTCATCCACACGTGATATACATTGTACGTCAGTGATTGTTGTGTTTGGCACAAATCCTCTGAGTGCTTCCATGTCAACATTCTAAAATTGTAATCATAGTACTGAATAGCTGGTCAGTCTATTAAGAGGTGCATGACACACCACGCCAACATATTAACTTAGGCACTACAGAGTTTCCGCTTTCTCCCACCGAGTGTGTATTTCGTCTGCATAATAGCGATATTCTACTATTATCACTTGCCTGCAGGCTCTTCAGGGCATAGTACAGTACAATGTTTGTTCAGTAGTGCATGGTTAAACGGTTAGCTCGAGTGGGCTATCAACGTGATTATTTCGATATCCTAACTGACGATGTTTGGATCTAACAGTAACACAACATGCTCGTCTCCGCACCTAGCTAACACCACACACAACCTGAGGTGAACGTGACAGTTGTCCATTGCCCACGCCGAGTCTTTACGTTCTAAGGCCCTTTGAGCCTCTCTGATGATACCGTCAAGACAAGACTCAAGTCAAGAGGGCTAGAGGGCTAGGCTATTCACAAGCAAAACAAACAGGAGTACTGGTACACACTTTCAGAGCACACGCCCCCTCCACAGTTTCGCAAGAGGTTCCATGAGCATGGGCCATGTTTTCACACCATCCATTAACTTACTTGTACATGTACCGGTTAGAAGTGGCTTGCTCTATTAGTATTAAAACTAAGGTATCATGTGCGTTTTTGTGCATCGTATTTACACGTTATTTGCATGACCTGAAAACGACAAACATTGTACCGTTTTAGAGTGCATGGGACTATGGCCGTATATCTTTGTACAGTACGAGTACTGGATGATGTGCTGTTTTCCTTTACTCTTTACTAGACTTTAGCACTAAACTCCACACCTTGAGACACAGTGGACGACAATCAGCATGACGTCAGTTGGGACGCAGCCGTGAGCGCTAGGCGTGGGGAATCGTCTGGAGGTGGGAGTTGAGCCACATGTCGAGTAGAAAAATGAACAATTAGCACCATCCTAACCCTATGATTGGGATGAGCCGAATTCATGAAAAGGTATGAATGGCACTGAAGCGAAGATAAACAGCCCACTCCTGGTAATAAGAGAGGCTCAGAGGTGGAACGTCTTAGCACAATCATGTACTACAAACAAATCATCCCAAGAGGGTAGGCTACATCGCACTGCGTTGCCAATATGAAAGGATGTACCCGAGGTTGACATACACGTAATACTAATAACATGCTAACTCTCTCAAGGACTGAGTGTCCAGCGCTCGCGTGATTCTGTGTCAGCCACTTTCCTCAGACAGCCATGCTGGCGGGATGGTAGTACGGAGGGAGGTGCTATCCGAAGTTGAACACATTATACTGATGTGGCTATCTCAGCCCAAGGAAAGGAAGATGGCCACGATAGGGTCGAACACAAACTTTACTCTAGTGGTATTCATCAAGCCACATAGGGGTATCCCGGGTATGGGTTCAGTTACCATCAAGTTGTAGATTCAATCCCGAATTGAATAAGAAGGAACGTTATTATAATTATTATGTAGCAATTACATGTACATGACTGTACTACAGTTGTAAGACCTTCAAGAAATTCACCTCTTGCTGCGTGAAGTAGTTCTCGGCACAGCGCAGAAACTTGAGGAAGTACGGAATGGAATGTGTTCTCTGGTTTCATGTTTCACAGCCTCTTTTACGGGTAAAGTAAACACATTTGAATGAATATTTTTCCCAAGTGTTCCACACTGAAATGTTAACTCAAAGTTCTAAAAACAAAAACAAAACAAAAGACAAAAACCATGTGTTCTCCGGTATGCAGGAGAGTGCAGCCTTGAGGTGCTGCATGCTTGCTGCGATGAGCCGGCGGTATGCTAAGACCTCTGCCCACTTCCGAATTCCAGACTCTTGCCCTTGGCCCCGTGCAATCCTACTCTGCACTGGGAATTCCGCCACTCCGTACAGTACAGCGACTAGTTGCTGTATTTAGTATTTACATAATCGACGTGCAGACTTGATTGCCGTGATGCACACTCTCAAAGCAATACTAGTACAGGTACAAATGCAATCAATTCCACAACAAGTGCATGGCGTAGAATGATTAAAAAAATGCGGCATATTTTACTACCCTCAGAACAGTGACAAGGATACCAGGGAGCACTACACATACCACCAAGAGTATAATACTCTTGATACAACATGTAGACATCCCTGATAGATACCTCCCTCTTCCAATCTGGTCTTGGACATCTTCCGTACATAGCCGGTGTATTAAAGGCCGATCTTACAAAAGCCCTTCCCCAATTCAAACCGTCATTATAGAGAAACAGTCGTGTCAGTCAATTTTTCTTCCGGCTTTTCCCGTTTCAACTTACTCACACTTCTGAATATATCATGATAGATTGTGTAGCATTCATTCATCAATTCATTCATCAAAATAATTGAGGGGAATTGAAAAGATCGTCATGTTGGATTCTAAAGGCTGATTGGTATCTGAAGAATTTCCCCATTCATCGAAGAAACTGTGTGCCTGAGAGTCAACACTTTCCGGCACCAGCCATTTAAACCCCAGGTGGTAGATTGTCGCAACTGCCGAAACCCGCGCTTTACCTTCAAGTGAGGTACATCAGTCACTCAGTGAATGGCAGATGATCATGAAGCCAGGTCATTCAGGCAGAATTGGCTGTCGTCCAAGGGTCCCCACCTGCTCCTCGGCCAAGTAAACAGCCCCTGATCATGTGCATGTAAATGTGATCGAGGTATATAATAATTGGACTCGGATGGAGAGACTCGGATGGAGAGCCAAGGAACTGCTTTTATGTCCACTAACACCACCAGTTACTTGACAATCAGCTCATGCGATAACATTGCACAACACTGACCGACAGTACTGACGAGTGACGTTCTACAACTTACTACATGTAACTGGCTATCAGCTCTAGCACGTCTTGGATGCGCACTCCAACACTGCAACTGGCAACAGTAGGCAACAGCCTTCCAACTAACTTGGAAGGTTCTAAGTTAGTTACATGTACTAGTGTATGAAAACATAGGAGTGGAAGGTGAGCGCAACCAAGACAAGCACAAGCTGAAAGTCTCAGCTGTGAAGGACGTTGGCGGATGTTCATGCATGTCGATGACGATACTGGCAAGACCACTCGACTATACGGTCAAGCCACGATTCAAGGACGCATATCAAAATACCACACAACTTGCGTGGCTCTAAAGATGCAAAGATCAAATGGAGGGAAAGCGATGCGAACATGAACCATGAAAAACCGAACGCCTCAGTTAAAGGGCAAGCATTACATGCACAAGACGGATTCAGGATTTATCCTCGTCCTAGCTACAAATTGTAGGTAAGGACACGGTCACACAATGCCATCATAAGTTAGTAACTCTAGCTGAGCTCTGTTGAGGACGCCTAGACTAGTCTGTAGACATGTCGGTTTGCTGTCTGTAGACTTTGCATGCTTTGCATCGTTCAATCAAGAGGTTATACATGTACATGTACATGTAGACTAACTGTAGGAGCGCATGTAGGCTAGGGTGCCCCTGCTGTCTGTACCATACTAATATTATAATAATTACCTGTATAGTGGCTATGGCTTTAATACACTGTTGGCTATGGAATGTGTGGTGGAGTCATTTTGCATGTACAATGTACATTGTATGATCGGTTGACAGCATGTTACAAGGCGGATGACGCACTGTATTGAAAACAGTGTTCCTGGCTTAGACCATCGTGAGAAGGCATCATCGCCTGTCCGCTTGACGAAGTAATAAAGAATACCATAATATTATCATACCATCACCGGTTGGCAGAGCCCCGGTCTTGCGACCATTTGAACCGTATGGGGTCTAGTGCACAGTACGCTACATACTTGGACCATAGGCATACTCCTCTAGGCTCTAATTGGATAAGACAAGATGTGACCATCCGCGAGGCAATATTGTCACCATTGCGGTGACAATCGGTGTTGTCCCAGCTTCACAAGGACCAGCCCTTTGTTCAGCTCTGCAAATGCCATCGAAGACCGATAGGCAGCACTCCAATAGACCTGGCGTAAGGAAGATCTACACACCATCAATTGTGCTTTTTAGCCTTCAACTAACCACGTAACTCGTTTCGTCTGTATGTATCGCTTGTAATGGCATCGTAGCCTTCTGAGTGCCAAGAGAATGATGCTCTCTGATCTGATCTGATCTCGCGCGCTGTGTGTGTGTGTGAGTTTGACAACACACAGATGAATGGTCGTCATCGCCCTCACACCACCAGTGCCAGTTGTCACCCAGTGCCACGCTGGCAGCTCGTCTAGACTATGGCCCAGTACCGGGTACAGCGGACTGAAGCTACATGTAGGTGGCACTGGCAGTGTGTGACAGCGACGAGGCACGTCTCAGGCTCTCTCTCTCTGCGGGTAGTAGGAGCAGCAGCAGCAGAAGCACGAACACCGTGTGGCCGCGTGGCAGTGTGTGTGCCACTGAGCTGCTGTTTTGATGCGTGTGTTGTCGGCTTGTCTGTCATCGGTTCTCTATCGACCAGTTCAGCTAATCTAAATGGCCGGATTGAAAGCCTGCCTGTTGCGGACTCGGCTTGTCAGCTCTGTTTTCAGTAGTTTGATACCTAGCGCATACGGGAATAGGACTGCAAACTACTCCGCGGAATAAGCGTGCCCTCTAGCTACACGTAGCTAACTCTCCGCTTTCCCTCAAATATTTGGAAGCATTTTTCGAATGCGAATACGCTCGGTCGAGTGCTCCTCTCAGTACTGCAGTGCCAAGCAGTTGCCATAACAGCGGAACGCGTGAGGTCAAAGGCCAACTGTTGAACTTTCATACTTCCTGAGCGGCGAGGTAACCCCGACGTGTGGTCGTGTCTCTCACAACAAGGAGCGCTTGTACTTGTAGCTGCGCACGAGACCAGGAAGTGTGTTACTGCCTTCGTAGGTTCAGTAAACCCTCCCAAAAGAGATGAGGCTGGATTCAACTTCCCTGCGATCAATCGTCTTCCTCGCAGCGGAGGTTGCAGTGGTCCTGTTAGCCATCTCGGAGATCGCTAGCGCTATCACTGGTGCTACACTTACGACCGCAAGTGAGGCATCACGCCGCCGTTGTCCCAAGGAGTGTAAGCAATGGCTGAACAAACGAATTACCGTAAGTTTTAGCAGGGAAATTACAGTGCAAATGGTCGTTTGGTACCGGTTGTAACCAATGTTTCTTATACGACATTTCGGTGATGCCGTTCATTAGCTGTGTTCTGTTTGCCCTGCTGTCACGTTTGTCTGTGGTACGGATACTGTCTGACAATGACTAGAGTTGATGTTGTTGTCGGCCCTGCTGGCAGTGGGCACGACTCAATGCGAACTGGTCTTCTTGTGCACCCAGAGATCTCTATCGGACTTCTCGGCAACGCTGGACACCAGCCTGCGCGGCCCACCCGGACCTACCGGCCAGGTACGAACGCACACCTAACCAGCATACGCCGAGTTACGGCAGTGCCTATCGGCTGTTACAATACTAGTTTACGTAGGCACAACATTCTGGGAATATGTGACTGTTTATCACTGTCTAAAAGTTAAACCTTATGTGCACGCATATCAGCTACCAGGCAATAACATTAGAACCAGTAAGCCTTATGCCAGTTGAACAGATCCACGAAATTTCGCAGAATCCCGTAAACCCGGTTGTGTGTTGAATGTGCAGGACCCTATTGTGTTTTCTGCTATTTCCACTAAGAAATGGGCCCTGAAGGCATTTCATACGAAAACCTTTTTTTCTGACAAAGATCTAGCTAGTCAATAGTTCTAACCAAAGTGAAGAAGCTTGAAAAGCGATTGCTTGCCATTTAATTATGAGGCTAAAATTGGTCAAATGCGCATACATTGCACACAATGAACACCCAACAGGGTCTATGGGATTCTACCGGGTTTCGTGGATCTGTACAACTGGCATAAGGTCTGTTTTGTCGGGCTGTCTTTGTTGCCTGGTTATCCAGACACAGACGCGGTTGTTGGGCATTTGATCCGTCAACGTTTACAACCATTCGCTGCGCACACCTTGCAGCATACCTTTCACATGGATGGATAGTTAACCAATTTGCACACTAAATTGGCTTACTAAATCAATATGATAGGCTGTACCACAGCAAAACGCTTCAGTCTTGCAACAGATCTCCGATACACTGGAGCACAGTGTTGAATAAACCCATTTCTACAATGACAAACAAGGCTTTTGTGTCTTGACAGGTTGAAGAATCACTGTGTGGAGACCTCTTCTAGCCTGAGAACATGCGTGTAATGTAATGAGGTGTCCCACATCCATGGCCATAGGCCATGCGCGTGTGTGTGTGCCGGGGGGGGGGGGGGGGGGGGCAGGGGCAGATTCAACTACAACTAAAGACTGAGTACTGTGCAACATGGCTGCATGACCCACAATGAAGTTTTGTATTGTATGCAGCACTTTTATTAGTTTTACTTGGGCATTCCCAACAGACGCTAAGTTCGTACATACCCACGGTATGCAATGTGTTCAAGGCATAAATGGCTGACTAAGAATGTAGTCTGAAGTTAGAAAGGATCCAGCGCAGTCCCTGACCACCTGTCGGCTCTTCAGTGGCCGCTTTGAACAGTCCCGGTGTCAACTACATGTATTTGCCTTCACAAGGTGTACCTTTAAAAAAAGGGCATATACAATAGGCGCCGGACTTGAAGCATGGAAATGTGAAAAAGAGCACTGACGTATTCACTTTCCGTTGTGGACATTGGTCAAACAGAAAATCACCTTGCATAGAAGTCTGTTTGAATAGATGCATGACCTGAACATGGGCCTACTCAGGCCATGAGCACTGTTTATTTTTTTGCAACTACGCTTTGTCTTGAGTGTGATGTATTATTTTGCGATCGGAACAGGTTGGGTCGCGAGGACCGATGGGATTTCCTGGCGCACAGGGACCTAGAGGCTGGCAGGGAGAACGAGGCATTGCGGTGAGTGGCACATAGTATGCATGCATGGCGAGTGAGGTGGCATTACCACAGACAGCTGCACAAGTTCGTGCATCAACCCTTAAGATATGATCACTCATCTGTTTACGGTCCAATGCCGCTATGATCTTCTACGGTGTGAGTGAGTGGTAAGAGGTGTAAGACTTTCCTACAGATAGTCAGCAGTCCATATAGTGTCCCGTATGTAGATAAACTTTGACCAATGCTATGAGTTCTCAGGGTGAGTAGACAAATACATGTTGGCTTCAGTAAATGTGTGATCTAGTGCATGACTATGCAGCCTCTTCTCGTCGTTTTGTACATTGAAATCCACTGCACCAGGGTCGATCAGGCCGCCCCGGAGCAGATGGATTCCCAGGATACAACGGCGCTCCTGGTACCATCGGACCGGTATGTTGGCACCATCTGTCAGCTAGTCGCATGCCCTGTGTGATCATCCATGTACTGTGTGTAGACATCCATGTACACTATAGTGTCTCAACACGAAATGGAAATACAATGGTCCTGCCATGAGCATAACCAATCACATTGAATTTTCTAGACTAATGTTGTATTCCTCTCAAATCTCGACATCCAGGGGATTTCCGAGGTGGCTTTAAGGAGACCAACCGCAGTGCTTCTAACCAGCAATACCTTTTTAAGGTTACATGCATGTGAAGTCAATGTTTGATTGGAATAGGTGTAGTCAGTGGATCATCTCTCTCTCTCTCTCTCTCTCTCTCTCTCTCTCTCTCTCTCTCTCTCTCTCTCTCTCTCTCTCTCTCTCTCTCTCTCTCTCTCTTTCTCTTACTTTCTTTCTTTCTTTCTTTCTCTCTGACTCTCTGTCTCTTTGGCTGTCTCATTCTGTTGTCTCATTCTGTCCATCTGCCTGTCTCTCTGTCCCTCTGTCTCACTGTTTGCTTATCTGTCTCTCTGCCTGTCTCTCTGTCTGTCTGTCTGGGAGATAGTTGACGACCTAAACGATGACAAACCGGCACTTGATCCCATCAAGAAAGTAGCACATAATTACGAAAAAAAGTTACAGGACCACTGCGTAGAAGGACAGAAGTGATCACAATTGAGTTGACGTTTCGACCATACTGGTCTTCTTCAGAAACCCCCTCTGAACTTCTAATGTCTGTCTGTCTGTCTGTCTGTATGTCTGTCTGTCTGTCTGTCTCTCTCTCTCTCTCTCTCTCTCTTTCAGTCTGTTTGTCTGTCTGTCTGTCTGTCTGTCTGTTTCTCTCTCTCTCTTTCTTTCTCTCTCTCTCTCTCTCTCTCTCTCTCTCTCTCTCTCTCTCTCTCTCTCTCTCTCTCTCTCTCTCTCTCTCTCTCTCTCTCTCTCTCTCTCTCTCTCTCTCTCTCTCTCTATGTCTGTCTATCTCACTGTAATCCTGCGATCATTGTGCCTATTATTAGATTCTGTTTCTCCGAATGGAACTGTCATTTTCTGTTTCGGCTATGTCTGGACTTCCCGCTGCATGCGTTGTGTTCTGCTCTGTAGCCGGGCCAGCGAGGTCAGCGTGGTGAAAAAGGCAATTCTGGTGATAAAGGAGATCTTGTAAGAGTACTGTCAAAGCTCTTTAGGACGAACACCAACTTAATTAAGGGACCGATGGTGTTTGTAGTCAATAACAGGAGTTCTTCTTATCCATATTTCATACCCAGTGATTACACAGCAATTCAGGGGCCAATAGAACTTGGAATGCCAGTTCTTCTAAAGCGAACGTTTGTCTTATCTGTGTTCTTGCTAACGAGGTTGCACTGTAGTTGCAATACATTGACATGCAACATCAATGAGCTACTGGTACACGTGTCTAACCCAACAGATTGGTTGCGTTTTGAAGTGACCTTGGCATATTGTCCTTTCCACCCTTTACTGGTGTCACTCGCGATACTGTCTTTTCCACTGGTACATCACCTGGTCACTGTCCATTGTCCGCCATCCCCTAGACCTATGACTTTCATTCAACTTACAAAAGAGCCCCTTGAAGGTACCACGCCACCCTCGACACTGACCAGCAACGTGTCATCGAGCTTGCCTCTGAGAAGGGTGCATCGAGCTGGCTGACGTGCAGGCCTCTGGCGCGCCATGGCTTCTCCCTCAGCAAGGGTGAATTTCGGGATGGTGTATACCTCCGCTACAACTGGCTGCCAGCCCGCCTGCCATCGGATTGCCCTTGTGGTGCCAAGTTCACCACCTGTCATGCCCTTCCATGCCCCACAGGTGGGTTCCCTTCCATCCGCCACAATGAGGAGCGCGACATCACCGCAACTTTGCTGAAGAAGGTGGCGTACAATGTGGCAGTGGAGCCTCACCTCCAGCCGGTAACCGGAGAGCAATTTTGCCTTCGCTCCGCCAATGTTCAGGAACAGGCCCGCCTGGATGTCGCTGCCAGTGGCCTTTGGGGTGGCCGATTTGAGCGCACGTTTATTGATGTCAGGTTGTTGAACCCGTGTGCGTCCTCTAATCGAGCCATTTCACTGGCCTCCACCTACACTCGGCAGGAGAAGGAGAAGCACAGGGCTTATGAGCAACGTGTGCGTGATATCGAACGCTGATGCATCGTTTGTTCCAGCAGTCTTTGCCACAACGGGTGGGATGAGTCGGCATTGCAATGCACTCTACAACAGGATTGCCTGCCTGCTTGCTGATAAAACCAGCGAGCCTTCCAGCACCGTCATGGCATGGGTCCGCTGTAGACTCAGCTTTGCCCTCCTCCGTGCTAGTGTGATGTGCCTCCGTGGATCCCGCACTCTGTGCGCCCCTGTTGGCTCCAACTCCCTGCCTCGCTTGTTGCAGCTGAGGCAGTGATCCCAGGACACCAATCATTTACTTTTATTATCAGGCTGTTTTCGGTTTGTTATGATTTCTTGGTTTTCCATATTAGACTGTTTTCGCGGCCATTTTAGCTCTCTCGACTGTGTTAGCTCGTTTTCTTCTGGTACTTGAAGGTACCATTCTGTGTAATCATTGTTGAGATGCTTGCGTGCATTGTGGTTGACGAGGTGGCCGAGTGGTTAAGGCGATGGACTGCTAATCCATTGGGCTCTGCCCGCGTGGGTTCGAATCCCATCTTCGTCGTGACATTTTTTTCTTTTTCCTCATCTGATGTATTTTTGTGTATCAGAAAGCGAGAAAATTCACTTTGAAACTCGTACTCTCCTCCATCATGCAATGTCAAACCCAGACTGTCTTCTAAGGGTGCGTTCTTATATTCTCTTGCTTCTAGAAGAAGGAGAAAAGAGAAGTCGAAGAAACTGGGATTATTCAAGAACGGGTCTCAAAGAATTCGGAGATATTTTGCACATGTCAAGCAAAATGAAGCGCCAAAGGGGCCGCGATCTTGAGTGATGAATGTAGTATGCACGTGTGCGTATGCGGCGAAAAGGTAAATGCGTACACTCATGATGAACACGTGGCTTTTAGTCGTAGTTCGCATGCGCTGATCCCAAACCGCGGGAATCTCCAAGTTTCAACCACCTCTGAAGCTTGGAGAGCTTTGGAGAGCCTCCTAAAAGTCGGAGAGGATATAAGAACCAGGGAGTAATACAATAATTATATGGTATTGTACTACTCCCTGATAAGAACAGCTCTCGTACTTTTCGGAGAGTCTCCAACTTTTCCGAGAGGATTTAAGAACGCACCCTAAGATTGATCTGCTCAAGCACACAAACTACATGTACACCGTTTGCTTTTTCCTCACAACTGCAGGGTGACATTGGACCACTGGGACCAAAGGGGATGAAAGGCGAACGAGGCAAGCCCGGGCAAGCGTTCTCACTACCGCATTGCAGAGAAGGCCAATATCTTTCATCCAATGGAGCCTATCTCATCTGCCTGGACTTTCCCCGTAAGCTCGATTTCACATCGGAATGTGATCTCGTGGCCAACCTTTCTATTTAAAGGATTTGCAAACTCCACTACAACTATCTGGACTCTACTATTCTAGAAAAGTAATGTTGTGATTGCCGGGGCGGATTGGAAGCATTCAGTCATGATTTCTTTTGTTCCATATAATGAAATACTTCCATTGCAGGGTGTATTGCCGGCATGGATGCATCATGTGTCAGTTTTTCCTGTGCTTGTTCGACAGATCGTGACCGTGTTTAAAAAAAGTAGCCTTGTGAGAGTTAGCTGGTGCCAAGGTGTCCATCCCATATGCGGCACTGAGCTCTGCTGGGTCCAGCGTATTAGTGGTCACGAGCTTTCATGATGGCCTTTGCCATTGTGACACAAAGCATACAAACTTGAAAGGAAGGCTACGCAATTGCCATTCCATACTTTTTTCGTGTTTACTTGTTCAAGATTGGCATACATCTGTGGATGGTTCTTTTTGTTCTTCTTTTCTTGTACAAGTAAGAGAGAGAGAGAGAGAGAGAGAGAGAGAGAGAGAGAGAGAGAGAGAGAGAGAGAGAGAGAGAGAGAGAGAGAGAGAGAGAGAGAGAGAGAGAGAGAGAGAGAGAGAGAGAGAGAGAGAGAGAGAGAGAGGGAGGGAGGGAGGGAGGGAGGGAGGGAGGGACCCGGAGGGAGGGATAAATGAAATTCTCTTTGTTCCAGGAAAGTAAGATAATGATGATGGTTGAGTGGTAATGGCGCATTCTGGACTGTTGACTGCTTTTCTGGCTCAGATCGACCTTGTGATTGTCCACCTCAAGCACAACCAGATACATCACCTGAACAAGACCGTGAGAGTCAAGCAAAGGGCGATGCACTCGTGACGGATGTGCAGCCTACTAATCAGGCTGATGTAGCTGTTCTGCCATCGGTCCAGCCCGCCAACAATCCATCTCACAGTCCTGGTATGATCCTGAGTAATGCCACCACAGATATGGGCATGTTGGGAGCAGTTTGACTTGCCGCACAAACAATATGTGGCTTGGATCATCATAATGAATGTACTAATGTTCTGAATGCTCGGTGTGAGCATACTAAACGCAAATCCTATCATAGGCCTCGACACAGCATTAGTATTTGTTTTATCGTATCAAGGCTCCCACTGTAATCTTTCTAAAATTCCTCCAGCTATTGTCAGCCGATAGCGGCGAGGCCCAAGAACTGAACCAATGCACTGAAATGTACTGTACATGTACACGCATGCATGGATGCTAGGCTAGACTAGAGGCTGTGTAGTTTGACATTTTAATGCTTTGGATCCGGATGTTGGATCTCCCTTTACACACCGAACACCTTACACGTGTTTGTAACTTGTACACCCATCACCATTCACCAGACTCAAGGAGTGGATTCCCAAGCAAGTAGCACGGGACAATTACTGCTTGCCTATAGACTTGCCCAGCCTTCTCCTTCAGTTATTTGAATCAGAGCTCGGAGACACCAGTAAACAGCATTCAGCTAGCAGCAGTGTCCATCCAAGAACATTGCCATTTTCTCTATTTTTGGGCAATTTTTTGAGTATTTTTGCGTATTTTCCGATCAAAGTCAAAAATCCCCGGTATGCCGGTAGTTACCCTAGTTTTCAGGTAGTACAGGGAAAACCCGGCGGTATGGTTGGCAAGTACATGCATGACATTGGCTCTGTCAGTTTGTGTCTTGTGTGTTAGCTACATCGCATGATGCCAGTGTTCATCAATACTGGAATAGAGTATGATGTGGACATGCGACTCCATTGCCCGGACTAAAATTTTCCACGGGCTGTAGACTGGTAGCCGACGGTTTGAAACTTTGAATCCTACAGGCACTAGTTTGAACATTTTCTTGCTTTGCTTGCGAAGTATTTAGACTAGGATAGGGTTATTGCCTTCAACAGTGTTGATGGTTTGAAAATAGTATCGGGCATGTATGCACGTTCTGAAGATGTAGGTCTTTGGATTGCCTAATCCAGACAGAAATGGGTTCGAGTGATCCCGCCACATTGTAGTAGCTGGGGCACTGGACGTTTCCAGATCAGAATTTTCCCCTGAGTGTTAGCGGTCGGCATGAGCCAGATGCACAGTGACCCACCGGGAGGGGAAGGTTGCCTTGACCTCGAAAGGCCATGTCTGTCGGTGGGCCTCAGAAGTCAATACGTGACGACAACACTGATGGTTCCAGTACGAAAGTCAGGAGCTGCTTGCATTCCGCTCGTTCCAGCACTGGGCAGACACCCAGCAGGGTTGTTGCAGTTCATGTGTGACTCCGAGGTAGCCAGCAATACTTGTCTGGTCAACAAGCATACCGGTGCAAGTAATGATTATGACTGTCTAGCAGTGGAGGTCGAGACTCGAGGTGCGCCTGTCGTCCAGCTCCACACTTGCCGCGTCTTGGCCTTGGTGCTGAGGACGCGGCCTTTGGCAGCGAGTAGCTTACCGGTATTTGTAGCGATATCCCACACAGCCACGCTCGAGTGTACGTACCGGTACTGCCGGGCCAGCTACCGTTTTGTATTTGTATTTTTCTCCACAGGCTTTGGCCTAAAGGGAGTCTCCGTCAACGGATGAAGAAGAAGCCGAAGCGAAAGTAAAAAATTAAAAGGGAAAGGATAGAAAGATACGGGGGGGGGGGGAGCAATTATTTAAGTTAACACAGTGCTCTATGACAGCGCTACTCTACGTGGAATGATAACGGAGGGCTCATAACGGGTGGTAGCAAAGTGGGTGCGGACAAGAGAGAGAAAACATTTTGGGCTGGGTACAGTACGAATGGCAGCTGGGAGGAAGTTCCATGTGGCAGTGGTTGCAAAGAAAAAAGGGGCACCGTTGTGTGTGCTGGCTCTAGCAGGCAGTTGCAGGTGTCTGGTGCTGTGTGACATTGTATTGCCCATGTCCTCCAGGGTCGTCATCTGGCTATGGATACGGTGGTGGAGCTCAAGAAGGCACTGAATGTGCCTTCGCCATGCGAGGCTGGGCCACCGTTGCGAGACTTCTCGTGTAGGCGGCAAACAGCACCGCTCGCGTAAGCTGATTTCCTCTCTAGCTCTGGTAGTTTTCGCCTTTTGCGGTGACCACACTCTGGCGTAGTGCACGCATGTAGTCCGCGAACCAGTCCAGTTGGGTAGAGGAGACATCAAGTTAGTTGGAAGAGGTCGTGGAGCAAGGTCTGGTGTTGGACACAGTCGAATGCTTTGCTCATGCCTATGAGTACAGCGTCAGTGTGCAGGTGCTGATCTGCCGCTTCGTAGAAATCGATCCACTGCTACTAAGACGGCATCCTCTGTCGAGTGGTGTGTTCGGCGAGCAAACCGCTCGGCAGGAAAGAGGTCATGTTCGGTCAGGAGCGCACAGAGCCTTTTGTGCACAGTCCGTTCCAAGATCTTTGAAGCCGAAACCGGAAGCAAAGATTTAGATCGGTAGTTCTTTGCAG
Organism: Sycon ciliatum; assembly: GCF_964019385.1. Classification (NCBI taxonomy): domain Eukaryota; kingdom Metazoa; phylum Porifera; class Calcarea; order Leucosolenida; family Sycettidae; genus Sycon; species Sycon ciliatum. The sequence continues at coordinate 3,788,725 of NC_088646.1, forward strand.
TCTCGGGGTCTCCCGCCTTGAAAACGGGGTGGATACGGGCCAATTTCAGCATCGTCGGAACCATTCCCATGGCTAGTGACGCGTTCATTGCAATGGTCAGTAGGAAAGTACAAGCAAATGTACACACTATACCTATTTCCTGCTTACAAGTATACATGTAGTTCAGAGCCCTAGTACAACTCATCACCCCACATAGTAATCTCAGACTCGAACCAGGAACCCTCGCTTATGGCTAGGCCCCCGTGTAATATGCCGGCATTTTTTTGAGCATTTTCGGTACAATCCGCGAACCCAGCACTTTGGGCTCGTGATGCAGCATTTTGGGGGAAACGGAGCACTTGGCCGTTGTGTATCAAAATAGAGAGAAGAAAAATTTCCCAAACACATGTACCTGGTTCAGTGATGTGTGTGTGTGTGTGGGGGGGGGGGGGGGGCATTCTGCTGCATTTTTTTTTTTTTTTTTAAATTTCGGCCAGTCGGCTACTATCATTTTCGTCTTGGGGGCTAGACAAGGGGAAGTAGCCATGTCGGGGCGTGAGCCCGCCTTTCGGCACCGGGAGTTGCAGCTCGCTCGACTTGACTCTGAGTGCAGAGGACCCACACCTTGATCTGGTGAGCTGCGTCGTGGGGATTTTGCAGTCAGATGCACATATTATGTGCGACTGCGGGGCTCGAACCCGCGACCTCTCGGGTCGCAGGCAAGTGCAGTACCCAATGTACCCAATGTACTACCGGGGAGCCCCCGCTGCATAGTAAAGTTCCCGGGGGTACAAACACTGATGAGGGGTGAATTCCCCGAAACACTGTGCATTGAGCAGGGAGTGGTGCTTTCTTGCAGGTTTGCCGAGTCGAAGGTTCGATGGACTTCTCGTGTGCTCTGGATGGCAGTCGTGAGTCAGTCCAGTGTCAAGTAAAGTCGGCGGAATAGCGCGAGCTCCAGTGTGGGGAGCAAACCCTTTCTTACAAATAATCGCCGAAGTCGCAACCACTACTTCGTACTGTTGTGCCCAGCGCGGGCTTGCGACTAGTTGGTTTGGAGGTGACAGCGTTGCGAATGACCGAGGGTCCTCAACGTCTGGTCTCACCGTCCAGGAGCGACACTGACTCACGCTGCTATCTGGTGTTCACGAGGTGTTTGTCGCGCTGGAAATGGAGCGTCTCTGTAAGTTTGTATCCCTGGTGATGTTTGTGCCTGGACAGCACTATATAAGTGGTGCTCTTCAGGCACAATCTTCCTCAGCCTACTCAAGCTCAACTGATGAGGGGTGAATTCCCCGAAACACTGTGTATTGAGCAGGGAGTGGTGCTTTCTTGCAGGTTTGCCGAGTCGAAGGTTCGATGGACTTCTCGTGTACTCTGGATGGCAGTCGTGAGTCAGTCCAGTGTCAAGTAAAGTCGGCGGAATAGCGCGAGCTCCAGTGTGGGGAGCAAACCCTTTCTTACAAATAATCGCCGAAGTCGCAACCACTACTTCGTACTGTTGTGCCCAGCGCGGGCTTGCGACTAGTTGGTTTGGAGGTGACAGCGTTGCGAATGACCGAGGGTCCTCAACGTCTGGTCTCACCGTCCAGGAGCGACACTGACTCACGCTGCTATCTGGTGTTCACGAGGTGTTTGTCGCGCTGGAAATGGAGCGTCACTAAGTTTGTATCCCTGGTGATGTTTGTGCCTGGACAGCACTATATAAGTGGTGCTCTTCAGGCACAATCTTCCTCAGCCTACTCAAGCTCAACTGATGAGGGGTGAATTCCCCGAAACACTGTGTATTGAGCAGGGAGTGGTGCTTTCTTGTAGGTTTGCCGAGTCGAAGGTTCGATGGACTTCTCGTGTGCTCTGGATGGCAGTCGTGAGTCAGTCCAGTGTCAAGTAAAGTCGGCGGAATAGCGCGAGCTCCAGTGTGGGGAGCAAACCCTTTCTTACAAATAATCGCCGAAGTCGCAACCACTACTTCGTACAAACACTGCATAGTAAAGTTCCCCGGGGGTCCAATCACTATTCCGGTGCATAGTACTTTTCCCCCGGGGGCCAAGCGCTAGGGGGGAATAGTACTACTAGTATGTGACACCCTCACTGATTACCATGATTGTAATGATGTGTACCATTCATGATTGCCATATACATGTACCGTACTGGCAATATATGTTGCCGCGTAACGCGTAACGCAGGGGGGTGCGGCGTAACGCGCGACCAGGCTAGTGCGACAAATTTTCGTTGCGTTCGTAACGCGCGTCCGGCGGGGTGCGGCGATCTTTTCATTGCAAAAAAGGCTGAAACTGTGAAAGCACGTGTACCGCGTGGTGAAAACTTCAAAACTGGACGCAGCAGGAAGTCCTGCAATAGCAAAAAAAGGACTGCGGCAATATAGAAACCTGTGTAACGGCTCCTGTGCGACTTTGCATGTAACGCCCTGCGTGCGGCAAACAAGTGCCAATGTAACGCTTCATCATGGCCTCACTAGATCACTGCGGCAACATAATTATATTGCCAGTACGGTAGTGTACCATGATCACTGCACTGGTGGCCCGGTTTGGACCAGGGAGTAGTACAATACCGGTATTGTACTACTCCCTGGTTTGGACTGTAGGCTGTAGCCGAGAAACACTTTGCCGGCGGCCTGCGCACTTCGACACGCCGAAGTACACTTCGTAGACGAACATTTCACGGAGGGCATCTGGGGAGGGGAGGATACTACAACAGTACAAGACAAGTCTATAGCTGTAACGAGTTACCAGGTGTCGAAGTGCGCAGGCCGCCGGCAAAGTGTTTCTAGGCGACAGTCCAAATTTTTGTAGACTGTTGTGTTTTGTGAACTCTTGTATCGTGTTTTTTTTGTCTTTGAGTTTGAGTTCATATTCAGTTTCTTTTAGCTGTTTGGCTCATGTAGCTTTCTTCATTGTGCTGTTGTTCCTACAACAGTCTGATAGAGGTTTGGGTGTGGACGGCCGAGGTGCCTGTGGTTGGCGCCCGAGGGGGATTTTGTATAGCGATTCCTCCTCGCGATTGCCATGTCGGCCAGTCTTGTTCAGGTCAGTACTATTGATTTTTGTGAAGTATTTTGCCTGGAATCATTCCTGATCTCGTTACTTTTGAGTTATCCATCTGTGGTTCCTACGACTTTGGAGATGGATAGAATGGAATGTGTAGTCGCAATAATCAGCACACGAATACTTACCTCTTCATCTTGTCCAGATAGTCATCCCGAGTGTTGTGAGCTGAACTGGAAATGAAAACTCCCCTATCATATGAGTCCTCGAATACAGTAGTGTAACAGTTACAATATAACAATGCATTTCCAGTAGCTGAGCTTTCCGTCTCGGCGAAACGATTTCACGTCATGAGTATGATAACAGCTCGGTTTTTAATTTGAGCATGTATGTCGCTGCGAGCTTTGGAGCATTTCTTTGGCATAGTGGTCGTGAGCAACGACAAGCTTTCATAACACCAGACCACTTCATGAGTAACACGTATGATCACAGGTGTGAGTGCTTGATGAGCACGACTATCTAGTGATCCGTGTAGGCAAGTAGGCACTTGCGTCAACTTCTTCCTACAAAAACTCTTTTTGTGGAACAAGCCAATTCTAAGCTATAACTAAACAAAGTCATACACGTACAGTGTACCAAGTGTCCATTTGGATGCACACTTTGACCCAATCCTTTTATGATACTGTTTTCACGCACCGTATTTACCGAGTACAAGCCGCACTTTGAACACTCTAAATCCACCGCAAAAAAAAACCCGGTGCGGCTTATACTCCGGTGGTAAATGAACGGGGGCGCGAAGTATAGAGCTTTTTCAAGGACGCCTTTCCCGCCGCCGCCCCGGCGATCTCCCCGAGATAGTGGTGAACAGGTCGCATGTCATCAAAGTGCATTGAAAAGTATGCGAAATGTGACAGGTTCGTCTCCACCTGCACCAGCGCTTGGAGCGATTCTGAAGCTTGTTCTTTTTTGCCCAAGCCATGGAAGAGCCTCTTGGCAACTGCTCTGACTCAACACGAGTGTCGGACATCAAGTGGAGCGCCATTCTACAGCTTCTTTCACCTCCACGCATTCATTTCCCATACAAAGTGAACGTGAACTGGGCTTCGCCTGTTCACCAGCGATTCAAAAATTTCTCGCACATGACCCCAAAATGTGACCGTTTGTACAACCTTGAAAAAGCTCTATAGTGTGGTAGCCTGTGTGGCTGGCAAACAAATGCAACAGCGCGCCGCAACAGCCGTAATGTGTGACTACGTATATGCGCATGTCCAACGCACATCGGATATTCGTGCTGGGATATTCGTGCAAGGAAATTTTGCTACGAGTCACTTGTCTTTCTCTCTCGCTCATGGTTGTTAATTCTTCTGTCGATATTCAAAGCTGAATTATGGCGCCGTCGAAGCGTTGCAGCTATGATACTCACTTCAAGCTGCTTGTCGTTGTAGCTGCCGTGGAAGTAGGCAGTCGAGCTGCTGGCCGTAGATTTGAAGCCGCATAACAATCTGAAGGAAGATGGTCTTGACGCACGTACACACACGTACACACACGTACACACGTACACACATTTATTTATTTAAAAAAATGTCAAATTACGGATGCGGCTTATACTCTGAGTACATGATGAATGCCTATATGTCGGGACAAAAACACGGGGTGTGGCTTATACTCCGGAAAATACGGTATAGTATAGGCAAAATTGGCCGGTAAAACTCGCCTTCAGGAATACAGTAACGTCACTTTCAGTTCATCTCCTAGTGCTAGCCCCATGCATTGGCCTGTGCTACTTCATTCATGAGGGGAATCCCCTGGCCTTTACTGTAGTTTAGTTCCGTATTAGAAGCCCAACTATTCAATATGCATTCAGAAGGAACGTATCACTTCCTACATCGAGCAATGTTTGCGTTCGTTCGTGCTTGCCTGTGTGGTGTGTGTATGTGTGCGTGCGTGTGTGTGTCTCTCTCTTTGTGTGATTCCCTTCTACAGCTGCTGACCAGCCGCTCGGCATTATGCACATTGGGACAGTCAACACCACGTGTCCAGCCGTGAGTTTTGTCATGTCTATCTGTGAAATCTGCTGCTCACTCCCACAATGTAGGAAGCTACTGAAGTATATGCTCGCTTCTCTTGGCATGGTCAGCTTCAAAGTTAGCTAACTGTGATTTTCTGTTTCGCTTGCTCTTGGCATCCAGAACGGTTTCCATTTCCAGTAACTGCCTTGAAGATTGATGTATTGTATCATTTTCGTATGATGTGGAGGTGATCTTCCTCGTGAATCTGTTTACCAAGTAGTGCACTATTGTGGTGGGGACATATGAAGAATTGCTGTGTGTGTGTTTTTGTTTTGTTTTTGTTTTTTTTGTGCTGGCAATATGGACACACGCTGTGCTTGCAGTGTTGCGGCCTTGGGACACAGTCTAGTTGGGCAGGTCCGTCACAAGCCTCACAAAGTCATGATACATGGTACCAAGAAGACGGCGCCAGTGCGAGGCATGAGGGCGAGATTGTTCAAAGCAAAGCTGCCAATGCGTACTGAACTTCATCAGGTGCTGGATGTTATAAAGCCGCTTAAGAACCTACATCCGGATGAGCTTGCCAAATTAAAGGACGAAAATCGCTTTCTGCCTCGCTCCGCGGAGGCTGCTATTCCTCTGAAGCCGCTGGAAGAGGGAGAAGTTGGCTTGACTGAACCAGCTGCTCGCGCCGATTTCTTGATCGACCATACCCTTGTAAGTGCTGTTGGATCATGCCCGGGTCACTTAGCGGTGACAGTCTTTACTAATAGAGTTCTCTTTGGTGCCCTGTCGAATCTGAATTGGTATTTACTAGACACCGACATCTGAGAGCGAGAGACGAAGAGAGACAGAGACAGACAGGGAGAGGCAGATGGAGAGGGAGGGAGAGAGACAGACAGGCAGACAGACACAGACAGAGGTCCAAGTGGAATTTGTTGAATAATGTTACTATTCATGCGTGAGTCTTGACACTAGATAGTTGGTGGGGGGGGGGGGGGACTTGTGGGTATTACCCCACACGCAAATAGCTGAAGAGTGGAGATTCTAGGACTTCGCCAAGCATAGCATACCGATACATGTATCCATGTACGTGGTGACTCAATTGAGTATAGACTGTACTGAAGTAGTATTTGAAACATAAGAACGCTCAAGGCTATGAGACCGATCCCCCAATTCTTCGGCACTAGACAGTACTATACCAATCTTGGCTATGCAGGGTAACTTGTGATGCAGCTGTTACTGGCTTTTATCGTGTCTTTTAGGTCACACCAGGCTTGAAGTTTCGCGCCGTGGTAGCGCACATATAGGCGCATGTGCAGGCGCATGTGCCTGTATTTGGATATAAGCGCACTCTCACTTATAAGCACTCTTATAGGCGAAGCACTACCAAAATTCTCACTTTGACAAAATCACAGATAAAAGCCTGCAAGCAGCATACAGGAACCATGAAACTGACTGACACTACGAGACCTAGTCAAACACAACGACTCTGGCAAACGAACTCTGACCGCACATGCGCGTTTAGGTGAAAAACATTTCATTTTTGAAAATTGGATTTTTGTTGGTTCACAAGGTAAATTCTGGCTGTCACAACTGGCAAATGACTGTACATACTAGGTACACATGTACATCGTTTCTAAGGTAACAACTTCAAAATTTAACGAATTTAGTAGTCCTACAGTATCTTATCCGTCATGTTTTGGCAGCTGCAGGGTCTAGTTATGGGTGGATTTTCACCCAAATGTAGCTCACACCCACTGTCCACTGCACGAAATACAGAGTCCGCGAATTATGGTGCAGTATGTGGGTGCGTGTGTGTGTGTGTGTATGTGTGTGTGTGTGTGTGCATGTGTGTGCATGTTCTTGGCCATGTACTGCATGTAGATTAATCAAAGGCTTAGAAAGCCACATATACTGAAGGACTCGCCGACGCTAGCGAAGTTTTCTGGTCTCCGTGTCCGGGTAAGTGAAATTCAGTGGAGTTCTAATGTCTTAAAAGCAAATAGAAAGTTTATTAGAAACTAGTCCTTGGGTCACTGAGTTGAATGTCCTTGGCCTGCTGACGCTGTGATGCACTGTTCCGAAAACAACTGGGCGCCGAAACTAGCCTTTTGCACTTGGGTTGTGTGTATGGAATTCGGGGTGGGGGCTTGTCTCAGTGCCGTCATCACCGGAGTCTGTCGCTCTGTGCAATGTACGAGTTTGATTGGGAAATCTAGCAAACGACTCGGACCAAGACCATTTGGCTCAGCATCCTTGACCTTGACTCTACAGACCCTGGAGATGTCATCGTTAGGGAAGATCCCCGCTGAAATGTATGTCCCCTACTCCCTAGTTTCATGCATCGGAGCAGCCTGCAGGGCTAGAGGATATTTGTCTTGTCAAAGCATAGAGGACTATGTGTAGTAGTGAGTAAGGTACCGTTTATCCGGCCCCTGTTGCCAAGCTGTGAAACAACTTTTGTGTATACGGCGAAATACTATGTTGAACCTGTTGAACCGACGCATGCACTGCTGTACACAACACATGCCAGTGCCTGTATGCCTGTGGATCCAGTGCTACAAGTCTGACCTTTTGCGTTGTTGTACATCGTACCCTCCCCGTGCCGAAAAAAAAACAGCTGGGAAACGACACAGCGTGGGGGGGTCAATGGTAATTTACGTTACACTGCAATAGTTGTAACACAGCAGAACCTCTGTTGTGTGGACCTCTCTCTCTCTCAACTGGGCAAGGTCTCCACAGTCGAATCTTGAAATGTTAATTGTATTCCTTTTTACAGTGGTCAGCAGAACTGCATGTGCTAGTGTTTCTCTTTGTGAAAAAGAAATCCTGTGGTGCACTGAAGCTGCACCTTCTAGTCTTCTAACGCTCTTGCCGGTTCAATTTCTGCAAAGAGATGTGGCGTTGGGGCTATTTAGATATTATGTGACGAAATTCGAGGGTTGGGAGCCCTTTGCGGTTATCTGCTGAGCCTTTCTTTTCGGTTTTTCTGTATTGCGTGTGTGTGTGGGGGGGGGGTGTTATGCTATGCAGGCCACTGGAAGTGACAAGATCGTCTTGGAGACGTTCATAAAGGACGTCCGGCGATTTGCAACCATTATCGGTGTTCCCCGACAAGGCATGTAAGTACATGTACAGTGCGTGTGTGTGCGTGTGTGTGCGTGTGTGTGTGCGCGCGTGTGTGTGTGTGTGTGCGTGCATGCGTGCGTGCGTATTGGGTGGCTCCTGTGACCTGTATGGGTGCATGTGTGTATGTGCACGTGATTGTGTGTATGTGCACGTGCTTGCGTGCATCCATGTACGAAATTCGGTTAATTGGATGTGCCGCTCTAGATTTTCATCCTAATAGCATAGTGATAGATGTGTGTGCACGACGTCCTGTAAATCGACTTGTTTCTCCGATGAGAGTGTGGGTTCCTGTGCGGTGGTCCCATGCTATGCTACGCTGAACCACCAGGCAGATACCAATGTAGTGAAGCTGCTGTCATTCCATTCTGCCTTTCAAACCTCCAATACGTTCACCTGTGGTAACTATACTAGTAAACGTGCATGGGAGTATCATTTTCCATGGTGCTGTGCATTATGGATGATTGGATGTTTTGCCTGGAGAATGGGTGTTTGGTTTGCAGTACAAGGCTTCCCTCCTGTATGCTGTTCTCAATGCAGGCTTGGCTTACCTGACCAGGAGAAGGAGGTCCGAGTTCTGAAAACTCGAATCAGTGGAAAGCGCGAAACAAGGGTCGTGGCCTACAACCTTGACGTCTTCACTAGAACGATACAGGTGGGTCAGTCCGTGAGCAACGACAGTGCGTGAGCATGGTAGCGGATGCGGTTGTTGCACACTCTTGGGGTTATCTTCTCTTGACTGTACCTGTGCATGAACAGCCTGTGTAACCGCATATACCAACGGGTTCATACCCACCTGCAGTCAGCGCCCAGACGGCCGGTTATCTGGCAGGGGAGTCGGACACAGCGCGGTGCATGGACTTGGTGTTTTGTTAAAGGGGAAGTTAAGGCAAAAATCAAAATTTCACCAGTTGTAGTTTTCGGTCACGTGCTCCTGCGTACGCCAGTCACCTGGTCACCGTGCCTGCAGGGTACAACTTACTAGCCTGTTTGACCTTTTTTGGGTGCAGTCCTGTCACTCGAGTTGAACCTTGGTGTGAAAGTTGTCGCCTGCTGGCGTGGTGACCAGGTGATTTGGGCAACCAGGAGCACGTGACCGCTTGTTCAACCATGTTCGATTGGGAATAAAGGAGGAACGCTGCATCGCAGCTTTTTCGGACCAAAACCAGTCGACTCAGCGTCCAAAAGACTACAACATATGGGCCAATCGCGGTCATCCGTGCGTTTATAAGAACGAAATGGCGCTTTTAGTGACATTTTGCATACAAATCCCCATCTAGTAGGGCGCAGTCACCCAGTTTCGGTGGAAGTGCGCAAGTTCGATTGGGATTCAAGTAGGAAGGGAGCGTCTCAGCTTTCTCGGACCAAGACCATTCGACTCAGCACCCCGAAGACTACAACTGGTGAAATTTTAATTTTTGCCTTAACTTCCCCTTTAACTGATATTCCCTATGCTGTTGCATGGAAAAGAATTCATTGTTATTACCTGACGATGGTCAAGTGCCGAAACGTTGTAAAAATAACGGAACTGTTGCATGGACTTGGTGTTTTGTTAAAGGGGAAGTTAAGGCAAAAATCAAAATTTCACCAGTTGTAGTTTTCGGTCACGTGCTCCTGCGTACGCCAGTCACCTGGTCACCGTGCCTGCAGGGTACAACTTACTAGCCTGTTTGACCTTTTTTGGGTGCAGTCCTGTCACTCGAGTTGAGCCTTGGTGTGAAAGTTGTCGCCTGCTGGCGTGGTGACCAGGTGATTTGGGCAACCAGGAGCACGTGACCGCTTGTTCAACCATGTTCGATTGGGAATAAAGGAGGAACGCTGCATCGCAGCTTTTTCGGACCAAAACCAGTCGACTCAGCGTCCAAAAGACTACAACATATGGGCCAATCGCGGTCATCCGTGCGTTTATAAGAACGAAATGGCGCTTTTAGTGACATTTTGCATACAAATCCCCATCTAGTAGGGCGCAGTCACCCAGTTTCGGTGGAAGTGCGCAAGTTCGATTGGGATTCAAGTAGGAAGGGAGCGTCTCAGCTTTCTCGGACCAAGACCATTCGACTCAGCACCCCGAAGACTACAACTGGTGAAATTTTAATTTTTGCCTTAACTTCCCCTTTAACTGATATTCCCTATGCTGTTGCATGGAAAAGAATTCATTGTTATTACCTGACGATGGTCAAGTGCCGAAACGTTGTAAAAATAACGGAACTGTTGCATGGACTTGGTGTTTTGTTAACTGATATTCCCTATGCTGTTGCATGGACTTGATGTTTTATGCTGTACTGATCACCTTCCTGCGTACCAACTCGTTGTGCCTGCAGTTACCGAGCTTCCCTGGCTTTTATACGGACATTCTCACCATGATGTTGATGAAGTATGCCCCGGCTGGCATTGACATCGTCATAGAAGTGGTGAGCAGAGGATGTTGGTTTTGTGTGTGCGTCTGCTGCGTGTGTGTGTGCGCGTGCGCGCATTGCATGTGTGTGTGTGTGTGTGTGTACGCGCGCATTACGTGTGTGTGTTTAGGAGCGTTGTTTGCATGTGTGTGTGTATTTGTTTGGGGGGGGGGGGTATCAGTTTTTTCAAGAGTACATGAAAACCAGAGTGTGCAGCTCCGATGGGTGGCTGTCACGGCGGAATTCCATGATTACATCATTTTAGTGATGTAGTGCGTACAAGCAGGATTCAAGCAGGTCTCTTTCTGCACAACTGCAGCTCAGTTGTACGCACTACGCCATTTCCCGCCTCAGATCTGCGCCAAATATGATGTAGTCACGGAATTCCGCCGTGACAGACACTCATAGCAGAAAAGGTCCCAAGCTGCACACTCTGCTTTTCATGTACTCTTAGTTTTTTTTACATGCTGGTTTTGCCATACTTGTCTTGATGTACCGTCCATAAAGTAATCACACGATGAATTTTGCTTTCTCTCTCTCTCTCTCTCTCTCTCTCTCTCTCTCTCTCTCTCTCTCTCTCTCTCTCTCTCTCTCTCTCTCTCTCTCCTCTCTGTTCTTAGAAATCAACTGGTGCTGTAGGTGCAGCGTTTGCTACCAAGGACATGAGAAGCACAGCTGCCAAGATGGCCAAGAAGGCAATGAAGGGCAGTGGCAAGATGAGAGTCATGTAGCTGCAGCACTAGGGCACAAACTCACCGTCGTTATGCCCAGCTGGCGCTCCGTGTTTGCCGCCTCTTGTGTATGGACACAAGCAGCAGAGGGTCACAGTGACCTTCTCTATGTGAGGTGCTGCTGTGCTTGACCCATTGGAGCAGCTTGCCAGCTTAAACCTATTGGAGCGGCGTGCCAGCTTTCTGTCTCTCATCTCCCTAGCAGTGCGATACCGTGTGATCGTGTCGTTATCGGCTGGACCTCGAGTACATTTTGCCTGCATGCTCATGCGCTGCTCGACTTGACGATCGATGGGTGTAGATTTATTCGAATTTGTTTGAGACTGAAGTTCGGTGCACTGTTGGTGTATGGTGTGTGTGTGGGGGGGGGGGGGGGGGGGGGAGTAATTATCATGTACAGTTGCACTATGAGTAGTTGAGATCCGACCTAAAGTGCAAAGCTAGCAGCCTGGACTACTTCCCATAACATCACTGTATTAGTAGGTCTACTTATGTACGTCCTGCAGCATTCATACCACTTCCAGGGCTTCAAGGGCTGTACAAACCCAGCGTGCCAAATACGCACTGGGGTTGGATTTCGCCTTGCACAGTTGTAGCAGGGAGTAGTCATTTTACTACTCCCTGGTTTGAAACTTTGTAGCATCTAGTGCGACAACACGGGCAAACGGGGTGTGAAACGATTATGTGGGTGTTGCCCCTGTGCTGACCATTACAGGTGCCCTTGGAGCAGAACCTACTTATGCCTGCTCGGTGCTCATGTACTCCATCACTGGTCTGGACCGTGTTCTGTGCTTGGGGTCGGTAGGTTGCAGCTGCATGCGTGTTTTATAGATCCCGGACCGAGTAGAACGTCCAAATCCTGGGTCGAAATGCATGGCATTTCCCGTACTATGGTCTAGTGGTGTCTCCCTAAATGCAACCCTCGTGGAGATAATTTTGCTTCCTCTGAGTTCCTACGTGCCGTCAGTCTATCTATAATTATAATCATCATAATGCGGTGTGTGTGTGTGTGTGTGTGTGTGTGTGTGTGTGTTTTCATGTGTATGTGCATGTGTATGTATGTGGACACGTTTATTGTTGTCTGGTGATTGACATTTGGCATGAAGCTCAAAGCCCACAGCAAATTTCTTGCTCCTCTCTGCCCACATGTTGTGCACATTATGTATAGAATATAAGCTGAGTCCCGAGTGTTTACGGGAAATAAAAAACCGAGGCAAAGCCTCGGTTTTTTGCCGAGGGTTTTTTCCCCGCAAACACGAGGGCGAAGCTAATATTCTATTTAAATTATAGCATAAAAAACCTCCAGTCATTTTCCTAAAAAAGTGGTTTTTTACAGCACCAGGTTTTCTATACAGGTTTTTTTATATGAGTGATTCGTACCAGAAATATTATCTGCTTTTCAGAACATGCAAATGACTGGAGGTTTTTAATACTACATTGTACATGAATGTACTTTGCATGCACATGCAAGCAGCAAGCACACATCCGTGCATGCATGCACGGGCGCACACACCACGCACGCACCCCGTCCCGTGTCAGCGTAGTTTCATGAGTTGTTGGGTTTTTTTTTAATTCTGTCTTACGAGCAACAAGCATTGATGATGAGTAGTGTGTGTGTGTGTAGTAGTAAATCAAACACCTTGACTTCTGGATTTGAATATGTATACCTGTTGAACCTCAAGACTGGAAGAGTCAAGCAATATATCACTACTGCATGGTATGCTAGTCTCAGATTCTGCTATGTACAACATGAACGAGATGTCTGCTATGTACAACATGAACGAGATGTCTGCTTGTATGCGTGGCCAACATGAATATGTACTGCAGTATACATGCTTATACTTTGTACGTTAGAATGGTAGTGGCGTTCCTACTCTGCGACAGCCACGCACAGAAATATCAGTAGGACGTGATAATGGCTGGTGTTTGCAAGGCTATAATTATACGCTACGTTTGTAGGCATTTTGACTGAGGTGCAAAACTGTTCCTACTGTCACTACAGTGCGGCTTCGAAGTCACCGCTCTGTTGTTCTATCGGTCCTTCAGTGTGAATGGTCTTGCAGGCCTATCTGGTCGTTCACAGTGCTTTACCCGCTGTAGACTGTGTAGTAGTGGTGAGCTCCAGCAAGATAAACGGCTTGACAAGACCGATACGAGCAACTTTGATTTTTCACGTGGGGGGGGGGGGGGCTGCTGTGGCTGCTGAGTGCAATGCTGTGAGTTGAAATGAGCGCTTTTTTAGTTTTACCACCAATGCCATGCGCTCTACTGCCTGGGATGACAGGCCGGTGACAGCCCTAATCCTCGAGTAGTGGTGCTCTCTTCGTCAATGTTGACTTCTTTGTCTGCAGCCGCTCTCTGTTCCGAGTTCACAAACAAAAACATGAAGAAGAATGAATAACTTGTGTAGTCCTGAAGATACCCACTGAGTCGAAAATTTGGAATAAATGTATCATTTTTGCGGTGACAGACCCGCAAAGAGCTCTTCTTCTACTCCGATACTCCGATAAAAAGAAGTCATGGGACACATAGATACCAAGTTTGTGCCTAGGTATCCACACTTTCTGACTGCTGATTATCTAGTTAATTTGAACCAATACAGTGATGGACAAATACTCGTGACTAGTATCCATGCATCCTTTTACTTGTGACCCAAGGGCCCTGTGTGATGTTGTTTGAGGCTGCCATAGCTGAATGACTGATCTCATCGAAAGGAAATGATTACGGTACTGACCTTTTCAGAACATCTTTGGCATTGCCCGTCGGTGGAATGTGTTCATGTGCACTGTTGAAGACGTAGGTGTGCCCGTTGATATGCCGAGACTCGTGGAACTTGTTGATGTTGTCCCTGGCAACCGATGTCTCCCACTGGCATTGATATCATACAGGCGAATGTACACATGCACACGCACGCACACGCACACACACACACACACACACACACACACACACACACACACACACACACACACACACACACACACACACACACACACACACACAATGATCCAAACAGTCGAACACTCGGGATCTACTAGATAATATCCGACTAAGAGTCAGACGACTAGCTTATGCAGCTGCAATAAGGACCTCTTGACTTCCACTGCAAGCTAGCTACATATGCATTATGTACAGAGTGAACTGCACATGCATGCCTGTGTAGTATTGCGTACACAAACACATATACCCCTTAGAGCTTGCTGCTACCATCTGTTTCCTTTGGACTGGTCCATAGAGAATCAATCTGCTACTTCGGGTTAAAGACAGTGGTTTCACCCTCTCGTTCAACACGGTGCCTTTTGATCAAAACCTGTCACTGCATGAGTGGTGATGAGCTACGTGTTGGTGCATGATGAATGGTGATGATCCACCATATGGCATTGCATGATGAATGCTGATGAACTACCATAATTATGATCATGTCATTGCATGATGACTGCTGGTGAACTGATCACTTACAGGACTTGAGTGGAAGCATCTCTTTGCGATGACATCGTCATAGCGATTGGTGTTTGAGTGGAACGGCGCACAGTTGCTCACTGTGCGATGGTGCTTGGCTCTCTCTCCAGGCTCTGCATAGTAGTCACCCAGAGAGTCTACAGCAATCGAGAGCGGAGCGCTCTTGCTGCGTGGCTTCCTAAAGTAGAATGGTGGTCCTGGCTGCTCCTGTACACAGTAAACACCCGTGACAAGGGCACAGACAGGAGTTTGAAACAGCTCTCTGAACTAATTTCATGCAATACCTACCAGCCATTGTATTTCCGACGTAGAGCAAGCAACTTCTTTGTGGAGTTATCTTCATCGTTTGGCGAGAACTGTGGCAATACGCCCAGTGAGAAGGCAGATTTTGCCTGTGCTTATGGTGAAGTAAAATAAAGCTACACAAACAGTTGCAGAGAATGCTTTGCATGAGAAACGGGCGGGGTGGAGGATTACAAGTGGGCTTGATTACCACAGAGCAGCCTATTGCTCACATACCATAAAGTCGCGGATAAAAGCCGGGCTTATAAGCACATAAGCCGCTTTCTGCATCAGGCTTCATTGCAAACCAGGCTTGTATGCAAACCATGCTTATATGCACCACTGATATTTTTGCCAGGCTTGTATGCACATCGGCCGATCCGGGCTTGCATAGAAGCCAGGCTTCTACGCGCGACACGCGTAGATCTACCACTGACTCCCGGTATGGCGGCAGTTTTACTATGCACTGTACATAGCGCATGCACTCTTGACCTACCCGATCCGCGCTTGCATAGAAGCCAGGCTTCTACGCGCGACAGGCTTATATGCCGCGGCATAGGACCCGTTTGATTTTCAGGCTTCTATCCGCGATGTGCTTGTATGCAAACCCGGTTTTTATCCGCGACTTTACGGTACTGTAAAGTCGCGGATAAAAGCCGGGTTTGCATACAAGCCTTGTTTGCATTAAAAAGCCTGATGCAGAAAGCGGCTTATATGCTTATAAGCCCGGCTTTTACCAGCGACTTTACGGTAACTATATGAGTGGGTGTGGAGTAGGTGTATAGACTGTAATGATCTGTTTCATGATGAACTTCGCAGGACAACTTGCATAAGCGTAGATCTACACAGACCCGCGGGAACCGGTCCGGTTGGTCAGGTCATCACGGGACCAACTTGTTGGCCACCAACGCATGTTTGCTGCTGAGGAGGCCATGCATGCGCACTCGTTATATCATACACAAGGTGTGAAAGGCTATGGTATGACCTGATCAATCAAAAGCTGCTTCCGGCGGTCCTGCTACATCATAGTCGTGTTGCAGGTAGGGGTGTGGCGGTAGACTGCATGCAAGATCACAGCTATGTGTACCGTATGTGTACTGTATGTGTAGTGTATAAACATACTATGGGCACTGTATGTGTACTAGGATGTGGATGAGTGGTGTGAAAGGCTGTGCAAAGGCTGTGCGGCCTACACTGGGAAAATCCCGTACCGATGGTGGAATGACCTGAGGAAGGTAGCTCAGCTCTATTCTCTGCGTTGGTGGCTGCGGGGCGCGGTCCAGCTTGCTCATTGCACCCTTCTTGACGTTGTGCTTGTCTGCCATGGCATAGCACAGGTAGAGACACAGAGAGACATGCAGGATTAGACGGGCTGATAACGTCATAACCAGGGAGTCAAAGAATTTGGTATTTTTACAACTCCCCGGACATAACATTGGAGGAGGAGGAGTACCTGTAGGCGATGCGTTCTTGTCGCAAAGCAGAGTATAATACATGCAGAGAAGATTCCCATGCAGTGGAGAATCTGTGTTCTGTGGAATCTTAGAAAAACGTACAGGTACCTCGAAACGACGTAAAAACCAGCTATTTATCATGAGCTGATGTACGCAATATCCAAGGCTATGCAGGTGACTGGAAAAGGATGCAGAGGGTCGTAAAAAAGTACTCTATATCTGATGCACAAAACGGTATCTATCGAGGGCACTTCACACTGACGTTTCCATGCTTCTTATTTTTCAGAACTCGTGGAACTGCTCACTATCTTGATAGCACAAATAAAATCTTCGCTGTAAGCACTTTCACTCTCTAGTGAATGTACACGTAGTCACACTCAGTTCGACAAAGACTGCATGGTATGTGGTGTGGAGAAAGTGATCGGCCTCACCTAACAAGTCAGCTGTAAATGAGGTGTAGTTGTACTGGCCTGGTCCAAGCTTGTTGCGTCGCTGCATGCAGTTACAGGACAACGCACACATCGATACAATATCACATCTAACACTACAAGAGGGCATGTTTCAAAAATCAAGGGCTGAATCACGTACCGTAATTACAGTGCAAGCCGTGCTGGCATACGGGCCGCACCATGATGTGACATAAGGAATAAGGATTGTTTTGTTTGTTTTTGATTTATTTTAGTTCGTCGTGTCACCAGCACAATGGACAACTTCAAAGAGGAGCGAACAGGATTGAATTAAAGTACACTCACGGTACAATGTCATATACTGCTGTGTAAGATGTATGTTTGTACTCACCGGCTGTGCCATATGTCCAGTCTTGATGGGACCGATCTTCTTCTCCGACGACATGTCGATGTAGCCCCGCTTCGGTCCATGGTCCGGGAAATGACTCGCTGGAAACCGCTGTATGGCATACTTATTCGGTGGGATGTCGTGCTGCAAAACAATCACATAATCATTATTTAAAACGGGTTTGATCCACACAGTGCATGCATACGGCAGTCAGTATCAATGCATACGTATATGAAAAGGATGGAGATGCATGCGCTGATGCAGCACAGCTCGTACAGTAAATGTGTGGAAATGACTCGCATGAACTCGTAGTTAGAAGCTGCACAGTCAGTTTAAAAAAAACAAGATTTCACCGTGATTGTATGCGCACTCACCTTGTCGTTTCCTGTCAGGGCACGGGACGTCTGGCCTATACTTCTTGTCTTTGGATCACCTTGACTCAGCAAGCCCCTCGTCGAGAAGCACTTCTTCTCGAGCTGCTCGACCATCGATTCCTTGGGAGCTCCGTAGCTGCCGGGGCCGGGCAGATTTTCACGAAACTGCAGCCGGACACAATGGAGCGAGATGTGAGCAGCAGCTAGACTACACTGACTGAGTGACTGACACCTGCAGTGCCAGTAGGTACCTCACAAGTTGGACCATAAGCGGTCAACGTACAACTCGAAGGAAAAAGTAAATGGGTATGTGTAGATTTCTGAACTACATAGTATTCTGACTGTGATTGTGCATGCAGATCAAACGTGACTATCCCGAGGCTCAATGCCAGCAGAGAGTTCTCCTGTGTCTAAAAGCAGCAGCATGACAAGGTCATGTACCTGAGAGCAGTACAATGACATTGCAAGTGCATTTAAGCAGCTTCATCGTCGCTTACTCTGTCCTGTGGACCGAACCGATTGGCTGTCCTCTTAAACACGCTGTCTCGCTTGCCAAACGTTCGTGTTGCTTCCTTGTCGATGAAATCCGACACTGGGTATTTGCCAGGGCCCATTTCCTCTTCCTGCACATTGCACAACATAATAATTATTATACATGTATAATTATAGAGGACAGGAAGGATGATAACTGATTAGATATTCCCATACTCCATGCCGATGTAAATATAATTATGTTACACCATGATGGTGGAAGCCATAACTGTGCACACCCATGCTACATACCAGCCTTTCAAGGTTCTCTTTCTAGCGGCACGACCATCCACGTGTGTTTGCCTCTGGCCTATACACTAACTTTTAAGCTTAGGGTGCGTTCTTAAATCCTTTCGGAAAGTTCAAGACTCTTGGGAAAGTTTGAGACTCTTGAGAAAGTTTGAGAAGTGTTCTTATATTCTTTCGGAATTTTAGGAGACTCTCCAAAGCTCTCCAAACTTCAGGGAAGGTTGAAACCTGGAGATTCCCGCGTTTTGGGGTCAGGGCATGCGAACTACTGCTAAAAGCCACGTGTTCTTCATGAGTGTACGGCATTCCCTTTTCGCATACGCAAAGTGCGTACTACATTAGTGTCACTCAAGATCGTGGCCTCTTTGGCGCTTCATATGTGCAACAATCTCCGAATTCAGGAGAAATTTCCCCGAGAAGCTAGAGAAAGTAATAACGAGCCCAAGCAACACAATACACTTTGCAAAAAGAGAGGCATAAACTCATAAAGTGTGGACTAGGAGCACGGTTTGACTGTGCACTGCTGGCAATGGTAAATTGCAACTGCATGGTTCATCGTCACGAGTCAACCGCAAGTGCTGCTTATACGCCAGCAGTACAGCAAACCAATCCAAGAGAAAAGCTGTTCATGCACATACGCGACCCCTGCTGTGTGAGTGATGAAAGACGAGCCAAATAATTGACGGCAAACTTACCAAGCGCTTTTGTTTGTGCCATTTATCAGCAATGGCCGTGCGGGGGACAGCGGCCTCTTGCGTCGTCTCCAATTGCTCAAACCATCCTGCATGGTATAAAGAGAAGTGAATCAAATTATGCAAGTCACGCAGGAATGAAGGGAGGATGCGAGCACCCAGGATGTGGACCTCCAATGATAAGATATGGAGCCGGTCAATGACGGTTACCTTTACACATTGTATCCTACATTGGAGAGGTGCACTAAGATGTTTATGGTTAGGGTATCTGAGTGCAAGACTTGACCGATAGCTTTTTGGGAGCGTATGCATTTTTGACGATGTGCTATAGGAAACCCTCGTAGGCACAAACTCAGCCAATTGCTGGCATTATAGGAGGTCAACACAATCACTCAATCTTTTTTGTCTGCTTCAAGCAGTTCATCCACTACATACCTGGCCCTTGAGCCCGCTCCTCCACAGCATCCAAGGCAAAACCACCTTTCTCAATGTTGTAACGGCCTGGTGCGCGCATACGGCTCTAGAGAGAACGAAGCACACGTGCACACGTACTAGTAAGAACTGAGCAACCTCCAGTTATGGTGATTTCAACCTTGTTGGGCTGCCTATATACCCTATTGTAGATACGTGTGCTCAGAAGTAGTAGTGAAAGTTTCCAGTAGAGCATTGAATCGTGCTCCGCAGTGGATCTTGTCACTTACCGGGTCGTCATCTCCTAGATAGGAAACTTGCAGATACGAGCCAGGTGTCCTGTTCTGAGGATGAATGTTTGCCATGCTGAACCTATCAGTGCAGCCAGAGTGTAAGGAGATGTACACGCACACACAGAGCACAAACCACAGTGCACACAACACAGATTCACTGGCCCGGCTGCTATACAACACACTGTGCACACAACACAGATTCACTGGCCCGGCTGCTATACAACACACAGTGCACACAACACAGATTCACTGGTCCGGCTGCTATACAACACACAGTGCACACAACACAGATTCACTGGCCCGGCTGCTATACAACACACAGTGCACACAACACAGATTCACTGGCCCGGCTGCTATACAACACACAGTGCACACAACACAGATTCACTGGCCCGGCTGCTATACAACACACAGTGCACACAACACAGATTCACTGGCCCGGCTGCTTGATGATACAACACACAGTGCACACAACACAGATTCACTGGCCCGGCTGCTATACAACACACAGTGCACACAACACAGATTCACTGGCCCGGCTGCTATACAACACACTGTGCACACAACACAGATTCACTGGCCCGGCTGTTATACAACACACTGTGCACACAACACAGATTCACTGGCCCGGCTGTTATACAACACACTGTGCACACAACACAGATTCACTGGCCCGGCTGTTATACAACACACTGCACTGCAACTGTCTGTATATATGTGGATAGGAAATTATCAGAAGTGCAGACTGGGAGGGTTAAACAATGTTTTCTAGTCCTACTCCTAGTGCATGCAACTCTCAGCCCTGGCACTAGTCTCACGCCTTCATTGCAACGGGAACAAACACTGCATAATACACGGACCGGTATATACATTGTACCTGCAGATTGCATTGTGTTGCTCAACTGAGCAAGGCTCAGGGTAGGTCATAACGCATGGCATGCATGATGCCGGCATTCTTGATAATCACATTTGCTGGGCGTGCATGTGCCTACCTGTTTGCTGACGAACCAAACGCGGTGGGTCGTTTAACCACCGCCGCCTTGTGCTGTTCTCGACTGGTGTCAGAGTGCATGCTCGTCGTTTGAGTCGGGGTTTCCTCGCCGGCAGTGCCGGTGGTGGTCGGCGGGAATTGTGGCATGCTCATTGAATGTGCGGCACTGCTTGTAGTGAATGATGTTCCACTGCCAGTAGTAGTGGTCACCATACTCCTCACAGCAGCCGGTGCTGCCGATGCGTGCTGCACAACTGTCTGCGACATCTTGACCCGGATATACTGTCTAGTATATGTACTCCGGCAGCAAACAATGTTACCGTGGTTACCGTGTACACTGATGATACGCCTCCTACTTGATGAGTGACTGCAGAACTGTCTTCAGTGCTATGCTCTTCACCCGACACTCGACTTGTCCACAATCGACCGGAGCGGTCACACAGTGTGCGATTGATTGCAGATAACAGATGACGTGTTTAGTGTCGGGCTAGCTGATCTCTCTTCGTCGGTTTAGCTGAGCAAGACGGAAACAACTCCATTGACTTGAGCAAGGCAGTGTGACGACTGGTAATATTGCCCTGTGGTCGAGACTTGAGGTTTGTGTCATCTATAAGTCACTACTACTCAGTGCGTGTTCAATGAGACGTGCTGTACGTCTACTAGCATCGCCGAAATGAACATTACCACGGTTCATAGACTCAGTGCGGGCCACTGGAAATAAACAATTACCGCGCCAATGTCACTACAGTACAGTACAATCTCTATCCGGTATATGCTGCACTGTCTGAGTGTCGACTCGACTAGTGTTGGTGACTGTTGCACCAGAACACGTCGTCGTTACCTTCTCAATGAAGTGTGTTTGTTGCTCTCCACGCCGATCCGGCTGCACAGTCAGTTGTTGCTGATCTAGTCGATTAGCGATAGTCACACCCACAATTACTAGTCTCACCCAGGCTCTGGAGTCTGGTAACGATACGTCCCCACCAGACCAGGTGCTGGGCTTGTGACCTGCAAATTACTTGTACTTGTAGGGCTCGTATCACACCTTGGTAACCTGTGGAGCTTGGATTCAAGTAATCACCGTTCCGTGTAACATTTTGGTAACACTTTCCCCAGTGAAGTTCTCACCGTGAACACTAGTGCACAGCTGTACTGCACTGAGCCTCTGAGGCTGCTGATTGAACTGACTTGTTAGCGGGATATCATAGCTAGAAATGTTGGATGCCATGGTGCTCTCCATGGAAACATCAACAGGTGGTAGTAAAATTATCACTCATCGCTAGTAGTATTTTTTATACCAGTTTCGCGGGAACGACGTGCACGTCACCATGGTCACGAGCCTTGAGCTAGCTGCACGCAGCGAAGCAGTGCGTGTTTCCAGATTTTCAGCTTTGTCATTCACAGTTTTTGTTTGAAACTGTATGCGAAGGGAAACTACAGACTAGTTACTTTGAAGAGGGAAGTGATCCGATTGAACTGTTTCAACGCATCAAGTGCCGGAGGAGACGATTTCCACGCCCTTGGTGGACCGAAACGAAGAACTAAGTGTTACTTTACGCTTGTCGAGTGAATTCATTCGTAACAGGATGGAGTGGGTAAGTGTTCATCTAATCACTGTCACAGCTTTTTTGGGGTGTAAAACATTCATCAGAATCGTCTCTGTGTCTGAGTAGACCTGCGAAGAGTGTTGTTTGATTTGTTTTGTTTTGTTTCTGATTTGTTCAGACTCTGGTCGCGCTGTCAGGTGCCGCTGGCCTTATCGGCGTACTTGCATTTCTCTTCCTTCGTCAAACGCCGTCCAAGAAAAGCTCCAAGTCTAAGATAGCTCTGAATCCAAAGGAGAAGATTCCTTTCAAGCTCATTGAGAAGGAGGTATGTACCAGTAACTAACTTGCAGGTACATTGCATAATTATACACGTATGGTATAGTGACACGAAGAGTTGGGTGCTAATATCATGGGCAGTCGACTAGCAATCGAGTCTGGTTGTCTCTGCAGCAACTCTATCATGCAGTGGTTTGTGTGGACTGATTGCATGAATATTGTTAGCTGCCCTCAACTCGTGCAGTGTACAAAACATCAATAAAATGAAGGGGGGGGGGCATGATCCTGGCAAACGATGGGGGAATTCTGTGAGCGCAAGCTCTGTGAAATTCGGAATACCCTTCACTTGAGTTCTGACGGTGCCTGCTTCAAGTACAGTGCTGGCAACTGAAATCCGACCCCTGAGCGGTGCGCTCACGTCGCAAAGACCCAACACGGGATTGTAAAACTACGAAATAGAGACCGCTAGAATGTGAACGCACCGCTCAGGGGTCGGATTTCAGTTGCCAGCACTGTACAAATCATGTACATGTAAAGGCGAACAACAGCATCAAGTAGAGTACTCGATGAGTTGAGTCTTTTTTTTGGTCGGAAGCCGTGTTCGTATAAGAGTTTTTCAACCTGTGTTGAAGCCGACAAACATGTTGGATGTAATGTTGCTAACACACCTCAACACTACTGTAGCAAGAAGGATCCACTAGCTGGATTCAAACCCAGTACCCCTGTCTTCCCAGGACAGTGCGCTACCGATTAGGCTACCGGGGATCACACACACCCGTGGGTCCTTCTTGCTACACTGCTCCCCCGCCCCGACAGGCTGCGTCCTCACCCTGTACCTACTCGCGGGTCGTAGGTTCGAGCCATTGCCAGGCGCCAATGTTGCAAAAGAAAGATCCATGAGCGGGATTCGAACCCAGCACCTCTGTCTTCCCCGGACATGTCAACATTTTTACGTTCTGAGGGGGAGGGAGGGAGGGGTTGGGTGACTAACATAATTCGTTTGGTAAAAAAAGTTCGATATTTACGGACAGCCCCTATTCAAAAGCACCTCAAATGGAATGCAAATATCCTGGAAAGGACACAGGAGTTGAACGGTAATAATGAGTACACTAGCAAAAGTGGATGACGTCTAAAGTACGTTGTACTGATCGAGTACTGTACGGTACACATGTAATGTCATTTATGCAGAACATAATAGTTCACATAACATGCGAGCATAAAACAATGTAATTTCAAAAAACACATCGAAAAATTTCTGTAAACGAATAGTCAAAGCCGAGAGTTTATAGCAATTCACTAGATGTTCTTACATACCGGTATCCAAGGTCAGGCAAGGTTGAATAATGTTTCATATATACTTGTAATATCATAGATAAGACTCACCGGGGCATATGGAAGTCGTGTGATGCCCTCTGATGTTTGTGTGGGTGCTTTGGGTTTTTTTCGTTCATCTTTGATTGAAGGTCATCACGAGTGATACGCGGCGATTCCGCTTTGCTCTGCAGACTCCCGATCATGTGTTGGGTCTGCCAATCGGTGAGTACGTACATGATTTCAATTGATTTGTACACTTCAGTCTGGACTACATTGTAACTATGTGCAGCCCAGCATACATGTACTGCTTGACTTGTAGACTTTCTAGACAGAGGAGGTGATCATCAGTAGACTAGTGATTATAGGTGACTCTTGTGCAGGTGTTTTGACATTGGATGTGTATGTGTACTGAAGTACAAAGCACTGGAACAGCGATCATACATGCAGCCATACTGTAACTTACTTATTACTGTTATATCTCGCTTCCGCTCCTCACACAACTCCCACTTCCTGTCGCAATGGACCATTGCTAGCAAATTGGGAAATTGAATTGTGTGGGTGCTTGTGTGTGTGTGTGTGTGTGTGTGTGTGTGTGTGTGTGTGTGCGTGTGTGTGTGTGTGCGCGCGCGTGCATGCCCTGTTTGTTGTTGCTATGTTCAGGCCAGCACATGTACCTGAGTGCTATGATTAACGGCCAGCTGGTGGTGCGCCCGTACACACCGGTCACGTCTGATGATGAAATCGGTTACTTTGACTTGGTCATCAAGGTGAGCGACACGTTCCGGTGACGGCCGGCCCGTGCTCGGAGCTGACCTCTGTATGATTACGTGCATGGTATGTTTGGTTTACTGCACACCCAGATTACTAGCAGTATTCACAGCAATGAACATTCATTTTCATATTTACACCCCGTGCATACATGCATGTACCCACCATCACCACACACACATACCACACACCACCACACACCACCATCACCACACGCGCACACCACCACACGCACACATTCGCACGCTCGCACACATCCCTACTTCAATGTATTATTCTCTTGTACGTAGCTTCAATCCAAACTGGGTTGATGTTTGTCCTGTGCGGTGGCAGGTGTATGCAGCCGGTGTGCACCCCAAGTTCCCAGAAGGTGGCAAGATGTCTCAATACCTTGATGGTCTGGGTATCAACGACACCATTGATGTGCGTGGACCATCGGGCAAGCTTACCTACATGGGGCAAGGTGAGACTCCATGCAATGCTTGTAGATCATGGGTGTTTAGTTGCTTCAATGGATTTGCTGGTACACTCTATCCCTTCTTTGTGCTGTTGCTGTATCGTTCAAGTAGCAGCTGCTGGTGGACTTGTAGTCTCCTGTTTTTACTCACTGTGTGTGTGCGTGGGCAATGTGTGGTCTGTGTGTGTGTGGGCCAATGTGAACACAGGGCGAGTGACTATCCGGACTACCAAGGAGGAAGAGACGCGTGTGTGCAAGAAGATTGGAATGATGGCGGGTGGAACCGGTATGTTGAGTCGTATGCCACTCCAGACATCTCTCTCTCTCTCTCTCTCTCTCTCTCTCTCTCTCTCTGTGCACTAAATGAGCAAGTTCCCTTACATCTAGTGTTTTCGCGTTTTTCCCCCACTTTGTAGGTATCACTCCCATGCTGCAGGTGGTCAGGCAGATTCTGAAGGACCCCGAGGACCAGACTGAGATGTTCTTGCTCTTTGCCAACCAGGTAACAGCTATGGAAGATGCATTCGGTCATGTAGATACGGGCACTCTGGTTTTCTGTGCATCCATGCCCGTGCACTGTTCTGATGGTGGACACGCATGCTGGTTGTTTGAGTTGGCTGTGGTGTTGTCTTGCGCGTCTTTCTCTAGACTGAGAATGATATTCTGCTGCGTGATGAGCTGGAGGAGATTTCTGCCAAGTACCCGGAACGCTTCCACCTCTGGTACACTGTCGACACCCCACCAAAAGGTAAGACAAGTTTGTCCCGGCGTAATCACTGCACATGCATTGTCGCAGAATCGATTTGCGCTGACAAACGCTCTTAGTTCTGGCACAGTTAGGCAAGGTCAAATCGAACCCGAAGTGCAAGGCTGCCGCCCAGAATCCGTTTCCATTACATCACTGTATTTTGCACACGTGTTAAATACTGGTAAATAGTCCACTCATTACACACCTATACATGTAGTGACATGTTGTTGGTTGACAGCATGTAACTAGGTGGAGGACACCGTGTTCGGAAACAGTGACCTTACTACAACACATGGTTTATCTAATAACCATGTATTGACCTGAACCCAGATAGTACCATATTTTCTGGAGTATAAGCAAGCTGCACTCTGAACACCAGTAATTCACCCCCAAAAGGTCAGTGCAGCTTATACTACGACGGTCAAATTAACGGTGATAACTAGGATACCGGTAGATGTAGTTTGTGACAAAAAAAGTCTGGCTACAGCTTATACTCCAGTGCGGCGTATACTCGGGAAAATATGGCACCTCATTCACTGCCTTGGTGGCACATGGGCAAGTTGGGTTGGATCTTAGCACAGCTGTACATTTGTATGGTGAAGTGCTTATCTTTCCGGAGCAACTTATTTGCAGAATCTGCTACAGGTACATGTTCATTCAATGCGTTATGCGTGTACACCTGTCACCATGCCACTCTGATGTGGTTCCTGTGTGTGTGTGTGTGTGTGTGTATGTGTGTGTATGTGTGTGTGCGCGTGTGTGTGTGTGTTCCCCTCCATTGCAGAATGGCGCTACAGTTCTGGTTTCATTGACGAGTCCATGGTCCGCCGTCACATGCCCGCCTTCGACAAGGATGTGCAGATCTTCATGTGCGGTCCACCGCCTATGATCAAGTTTGCCTGTGTGCCAAACTTGGAGAAGGTCGGCTTCACTGACAAGCAATACTTTGCTTTCTAAACCAACTACGTGTCCTGGTCTGGAAACGCAGGCTTTGCTGGTACGCACCGCGTGCATTTTGCTTTCTGGGTAACTGCAAAGCACGAGGAGCAACAGTATCTATATTTCTATTTTCCGGAAGATTTGTTACCGCTTTGTAGCATTTGTAGCTAGGAGTTTGGTGATGGCACTCAGGAGTGTCCCTGGTGTTCAATGGTTTCTACTGCGTTGCCAGTATGCCATGTCACGTGCGCAGGTGCATCGCTGAGGCTCCAGGATGGACTGTGTCTGTCGTCACGATTAGCTTTTGATCTTCTAATCATTGGCTGGTGCACGTGTCTCTTGCTTGCCATTGCAGTCACCACAGCCATTCTACAGTAGTCTTCTTGTCTTAGTGGGCTTAGTTTTCAATGTCTTTTACAAACATTTTTGTAGAAAGTTAGCATATTATTGTGCTGTTGCATGTGTAGTCAACTCGCATTGAAACATTGTTTTCACACGAAAGGAGGCATTACCCCCCGAAAACCTTTTCAGTGTAAGACCCTTCCTTTCTTCTTCCCTTTCTCGCATCTATTCTTATTTCTATTCTGTTTTTGGTAACAATCGTTCTTTGTGGATATGACTTGTACTACTCTCGTCGACTACCATTTGGAACCTTTTTTAGTTTGGCTACTACGACTAGAACCGAGCCCCAGTGCTCGTCACACAAAAGTAGTGATGTCGTTTGCCCTGTATCAGCTCAGTAGTGAGACCTACGTCGGCTTGTACTTGAATCTTCACTGGGTCAGCTTTATTTCAAGATCCAATAGCACGGTCAATGTCAAGGCTTGGAGCTCAATGTGGACAAGGAAACTGGACTTTGTGAGGTTATACGTTATTACAGTGGCGAGCGCAACGTTACGTATGTGTGACTGGAAGGTTGGAGTTGGCCTCAGCTCTACTTCTCTGTCAGGCTCACAGATTCGCCAGCAAGCAGCGTGATGTTGAACCAGGTGTCGTCGAACGCGTAAGCGCCGTGCACGCCAGCCACGGTCACCGAGTCGGCGTGTAGCGCAGGCGTGAGCAGGGAGACTTGCATCTGTACGTTGGTGTCCGCTGAGCTCCTCAAGTACATGGCAGTGGCATTCTTTGCTGCTGTGCTCTGGGTTTGCGTTGCTCCGCTCTCAATTTGATCTGCCAACCAGAATACCATGACGGTCGCTGCCGTTGCACCTACCGGCTGGAACAGCAGCTTGCTACCATCGCCGGCAAACCCAGGTGCGACGTCAGCAACGAACAGGGCATTGCGCGTTGTGAATGTATACGCCACGTGGACGCCAGTACTTGTGGGCCGCACGTTGAGCTTTGCCTGCAGTTCCGACACGTGCTTCATTCCACTGGCGAACGCACTCCCAACGTACTGACTGAGAAAGTCAGTGCAGTAGGCGAGAGGCTTGGGACGCCCTTGCGGCGAGCCATCGTACCAGAATAGTCCAAAGCGAGACTCGCGGATGTAGGACTTGTGTATCTGAACACAAAGGGACGTCAAATACATGAAAAAAACCATAACATTATCAACTTGAATGACGAGCCAAAGTCAAAGACAAATTTAGAAATGAAACTGGAAGCAGCAGGGCACCAGTTTTACAGTCCAGCAACTATTTCACCAGCTCTCGAACGGTCAGGATGTGGACGAATTTCTCGGTTTGCAGGAAATCTTTCTTCTACGTACTTCAGCAGAGAAACTTCCCGGGCTGTGCTAGCATAGTTGGATGGATGCCTGGCTCTGGTTGCAGGCTTGTGAATTCAAAGGGCACTGCCAAGGTTTCATTGCACAATGCCGTGAGTCTATATCCTGAGTTTTACAGAGCAAACAAAATACTACAACTTTAAAGTATACACAATCTCTCCAGTATTGCTCACTCACCATTGGATCGGAGTCATTGCCTCTCCAGGTGTCTTGCTGAAGGCTCAGAATGTATGGTTTGTCATTCACTCTCCACCGGAGTGCTCCACTGTAGCCCTGACTCAGCATGCGCAGCCAGACAAGCATGTCGTAGAGAGCTGACGTCTGGAAGTCGACGTACTCCTCCGTGCCGTCGGGTAACTCCAGTATGTCTCCATTAGATGTGGCAAATTCGCCATAGGATATTGGCCTGGTCATATCATTGCTGCTGCTGCTAGCGGCAAGGTTGTCCCAGACATACGCCAGCCTGTCCATTGTCGTCGGCACTGCTAGGCTCTGGGTGTAGTTCTGCAGCGTGAACGTGTAGCCGGGCCCGTTGGGATAGGCGTGGTGGCTGACAAAGTCCAGCTCTTGGTTGTACGCCATGAGGCCATACAGTGTGTTGTAACCAACGGTCAGCAGGCTGTGTTGCTCTACCGACCTAATGGCAGACTTACGCCAGTTCAGCCATGTGGAGTAGATGCCAGCCACATCATCCATGACCGGTTTGTACTTCTCTGGAATGGGCAGGCCATGGTGCAGGTTGGGAAACGTGGACGAGTAGCCAGGATTGAGAAAGTCAATGTAGTCAGCCTCACTAACCGGTTGCTTATTATAGTTAAACAGGTCTTTCAGCTTGGTAGTGGCATTGACCATGATCTCACCCAAGTCCCAGTAGTATGGTTCATTACACAGGTCATAACCCAGAAGCCAGGTTTCATTCTGCAGCAGGGTTGCAGTGCGCTTGGCTGATGCGGCTACTCCGGCGGCTGTTTTCTGCTCCGAATCCTTTTCAGGCTTACAGCTCATGTCCATGAGCAAATAGAGACCGTAGTCATTGGCCACCGTGCGAATAGTCGGTAGAATGTCTGGCTGTTTCTGTAGTGCATCTTCGTAGCCAAACATGCGCAAGGCATTGAGGCCCGCATCGGCCGCTTTCTGCATGTCAAGAGTGAGTGTTTCTGCATCGAACGAACCGAGAATGGAGCGATAGAAATCAGCGCCGAGCATGAAGAATTCCTGCCCGTTTGGGTAGACAATGCCACGCTTGTCTTTACTGAGTGCCAGGAACTCCGTCCCATTGGATACCGATGCCAGCGTTGGCAATGGCTTGACAATGGACTCTCCATGCTTGAGGTTGCTAGGGATGTCCAGCAGGAGACTGGGCTCATCCAAACATTCCTCATCTTTGATGTTGACCACTTCGGTCTCGTTCTGAAGAGCCGAAGTAAGAATGCGAAGAACCGGGTTCAGACCATAGAACGACATAGGACTTACCACGCCCGCCACAATCCATGTTGATCCCTTGAAACTGCCTCTCTTATGCACTGCTTGTCCGATGGCCACTCCTTTCTGTCGCCCGTACGGGTCGTAAACAGACAGTAATGGTGCATAGGTTGTTTCGCCTGGGTTTGGCCACACCAACGCAGACAATCCAGATAGACTGTAACTTTCAAGCTCTGCTTGCCATTTCGAAGAGCTGCCATCAGGCAGCTTCTCTGCCAGAGACTGATCCAGGTTCATTGTTAGCAGTCGCCTCAGGCTTCCTGCTGGTAGTTTGGCTATTGTATTTGTGTACCTATAGGGTTCATACTCGCTCATCACGTTGATTCCCATATCTTTCAGATTGCTAGTTCGGATGAACGGGGGCTTGCCACCCAGTAATACAAGATCTCCACCATTTCCCAGGAACTGGATGTAATTGCTGATGAACCCACTGACGTTGACAGGTAAACAGCTGGCTTGGGTAATCGCTAGTACATCGAACGTGCTCCTACTGAAAACTGAGCTCTCGGAGAGCTGCTCACCAGTTAGCGAGCTGACGAGGAAATTTCCTGTCGTCTGCAGCGTTTGTGCTACGACTTGCGCCAGGGTGTTGTTGAATTCCGAGCACGTTGCGGCTGCATTGAGAATGGCAACTTTTCTCTGAGCTGCAAGCTTGCTGTTTTTCCTGGCCCTGATGCGAATGCACCCCAAAGTCGAGGAGTCGGATTCGCTCGTCGAATCTCCCCACTCGCTGGGATCCAGTGGTGGACGATAAACTGGCTTTGTGCTTTTGACAGATCGAGGTTGCTTCTCGTCAGCTAGTCCGCAGTGAAACATGGCCCCAAGAACAAGTAGCCATTCTAGCGTCCGAAGCAACTTAGGTTCAGAGTTCATCGCTTGTTTGGGTCAATTGGCTTCTAAGGTCTGAAAATACATTTGTAGCATCACGTAATTCATTCATTCACACCACGTGGCAAGGGTTTAGTTGTGGAAGCTACACGATAAGGAGGGTGCAGAGCTTGTTTAGGTTTTGAAGCTGATTATTTTTTCCAGCAGTTATCACAGTTGCTTGTTCAGGTCCTGGAAAATTGTGGAAATAATTGGCATCATTATTTTTTACTTCACCACTCATGGTATCTACAAAGAAAAAAGTAACTTACAATGTACTACTGTAGTTGGTCACATCGTGTGTCTCGTGATTTCTACCATTGTAGATAAGACCGTTGGCTTGGATTTGGCAAGCTCGTCATGCTTCTGCCCCTCTTCTACTGACGCAGTGGCTGTTTTTGTTCTGAGTTGCTCTGCGGCTGCCGTCCCGGTGTCTGATCCCGGACCAACCGTCAGTGACTCACATGCCTGGACGTGCGTCATTGCAATGGAAGCAACGAAAATCGCTTGACTGTGAGTGTCGGAGACAAATCTAGTTTGTGCTAACTGCTAAACTGCTGGGCCGGAAGGGCGAGATATTCGTCAATTCGACATTGCTGTAATGCTGACGGTGGAAGAACTTTCTACGCTCTTCGATCTGGTCGTTCCTTTCTTGGAATCCGAGAGAATACGGCAGTTTCGAGAAAATCAACCACTACAGACAGTCTAGACAGTGATTCCGGTGAGGGCGTCTCTTGCGGAACATGCTAGCACTGGCTCGTAGCTGGATTGTCCATGGTGACGTGTCGATGACAACCTGAACGAAAAAGAAGGCGCTGGTGTTTGCGGTTCACAACACGTTATCTGGTTATAAAGGCTTGTCACATGCTGTGCTAGTGGAGACCGCAACTCATTCCTGGATATGATGTTTACACAGATGCAGGGAATCATGAATTATTAATTTTACCGAATTACCACTACAGTACCACGGTACAAGTAATCTACATGTACATGCATCCACTCTCGCCTCTTCTGAACATGTACTTGTAATTACTAATTAGTACGAAATAGTGGCAGCGACATTCAGAGATGGTTTTATAAGGAAACGGAGCGTCTCTGTAAATCTCTGTCTCTGTGCATGTAAATCTATTATTATGACTACTACCACGCACCAAGTATATGTACAAAGTTAACTTAATATGAAATGAGCACTGGTAGCATATCCAACACTTACGTGTTCGATCATGTAAGATTCGCCAATGTCTAGTGTCTGAGAGCTCAAGTGGTGAATGTTTCCTTGGTGTAGTTGTGTGTGCTGGCAAACACTAATGTATTGCCATGTACAGTAGTCAAGTTAGTTGTTCCACCTTTGCGGTGGGTGGTTTGAGGCGAATCATCCTCCCACTCGACGTGTGGTGGAAATGCACGTACTTGTAGATAGATACACCCACGTATACAAGTGAGCTGGCACATGTCCGTGTATTGTTGAGGCCCTCAGCTTAGTCCCCGCCAACAGCAAGGGTAGGACTAGGAGCGATGCTGGTGGAAAATACTTCTTTAGTTCACAGTACAGAACATGTACATGACTGTATAGCAGAAAGTCGCCATACACACGAGTCACAAAGTCAAGTAGCTAGCCTTACAGCCTAATCATGCAGGAGGAGTAGTTGAAGGAAGGTTAAGAATGACGTTAATGCTCGTCCTATGAGGCTATACAATTCGATTGGAATGTCTCCGAGTCTGCTTGGAGTAAGCAACAACTTCTACACTTTCGATACAAAATCATGCTCCCAAAACTCAAGCTTCCCAGTCAAATGGATGGCTGAGTAGGCCAGAAACAATCGTGCTATCTTTCTCACATGCATTGAAAAAGAGCTGAACATTGTTTCCCCCGACACGCCATTTTCACGACAAGTGTCGGCCGTGTGGCACTGGCCAAACACGGTGCGGGGGAATGGCAAAGCTTTACACAGCGCAAAGTGACTGGCATTCGCAAACCGGATGTGCTAGCGATGGATAAGGGAACTAGATCATGGCCGATGGTTCACGGCGTAAGAGTCGCCACCAGAGAGGATACATACCCCTGCTACTTCACCAGGCCGCAGTTCACGATGATGCTGCAATAGGGCAAAGTCAGCTTTTCGTTGCTGGCTTATCAGCGACCCCCGGTCACCGGCTGAACTACTACACTATACAGTATATTCCCTTGCCTGTGCTGCAGCTCTTCATCAGCTCCAGCTTGCTCTGCCACCATAGCATATACTGCGCCCAGCGTCATTTGGCTCCAGCATATGATGATGGATGCGAATAGCTCGACTTAAAAGCATCGTGTCGGCGCCAGGCCAAGGCTTAGTGCGTGTCGTGAATGCAGCAAAAACATTGACAGTAATCTATGGCATACACTTTGTACAGATTGAGCTGCTCGCGGAACTAACAACACGATCGTCGTGTGAGAAAGACTCAGAGTAATTATGACTTGAAGGTTTCAGTCCGCTACAGGTCAGAAGACGAAAAAGACTGTCACCCTGAAGTGTTAGAGTTTCTGCGCTTCAGTCATAATGATGCTCTCCATGCCATCCTCCGCTTGGCTGTCCTCGAGCTACCTCTATATTGTGCTTCATGTTCTAGCGATGTGGCTATCAACGGGCTTGGTGCAAGGCTCTCCTTCACGGAAGACACTTGTGAACAGCAGACATATTTCGCCTACATCGAGATCAAGTGTTCCTGCTACAACTCCAGGCGATATCGACCGGCAGCAGACCTACCTACTAATGGATGATAAGTCAGTGCAATTCGTCCCGGACAAACTGGACGAAGCCTGGGATTGTATATGTCGACCGCCTCGAAAGATGGCTGCGACGCGGACCGAGCCTACGGCAAGGACAAGAGGCCACAGAAAGCGAGTTCGCAGAAGTGACGACGATTCCAAGTCGTGGTCTGATTCAGGAAGCTCCAGTGACGATTCCAGTAGCGACGGTGGTTGTCCGCCCGCAATCAGCCAGCCTGCTGTGCAGCATATCACATATCAAGGCCGCCCCGGACCTCCAGGTTTACCGGGGCTCTCCGGTGCAAAGGGGAATACTGGACCTAAAGGCGATATGGGCATGAGAGGCGAGACGGGTCCTATAGGCGACACTGGACCTGTTGGACCAGTGGGCCCAGTGGGTCCTATGGGTGAGAAGGGCGAGAAAGGAGAACAAGGACAAAAGGGTGATGCAGGTGTTCCCGGTGGATTCTGATGGAAAGTCGCCAGCGCATTGACAGGAGGCAGGATGTACGAATTGCGCAAGTTGACAAGAATTGAGCTTGAAGTGACTGATCGCGTGTCCCAGGTAGCACAATGTGGATTTTCCACACCCCAGCCAAGATTTCTTCTTCCATGCTTGAGGACAAGGATAGGTGGTATTTCACACCTCTGATCTGTACTATGTTTTGTTGATGTTTGGATTTTGCCAGCACACCCCATAGGCATAGAGTAGTTATAGCTAGGCATCCTTTTGCAGCAAAGGATCTGATGTTTGCTATACACTTCAATACCCATGCGATCTCCTCAGAGCACAGTTGACTATTACTACGTTGTATTCAGACTTCAAACCTTGATATGATTTTGCTATTTTGCCACCATTCTATCCACAAGAGTGTCATCAATATTGGAATGTTCACAATCACGTACAGTTTGGACTACGATGGCCCCATTAGTATTACGGTTGTCCCGTCACGCTATGAAATAAATTATTCATACCCATTAAATAAAAAGCGATGGCAGCGATCATCACCATCGTCAAACTCCACGAGAACAGCATCGTGATAAAGTCTGGTTGAAAGCTGCAGTATAGTGTTATGCGCAGGATCTAGCCAATTATCCTCGCGCGACCTAAAAAGGTGGGGGCAATAGTGGATTTCCTCAGTAAAGCACACCTTCAAGCATGCCCTTTTCAACTTCTGCATAGCCAATGCCGAGTGGTGATGCAAAGCATCGTTTTCATCTCGCCTTGCTTGTAGATCTACATGACTCAGTTGTAGGCATAGTTCTCAGTTGTTGATTTGGGAGCCATGTGCCTATAACAAGCAGCGCAAAAAACATACTAAGTAGCTCACTGTTCGGCTCGTGCACACACACATTGGTACCAGTGCTGGCACATGCAGTTATGACTTCTGCCTCTGGTAGCACAGGCATTGCTAGTGCTACACAGGGACAATAAATAAGCTCCAGACCGTTTATGACCATAAACCACTGAGAGCTTCAGAGAAATGCAAACAGCAAAGAGAGCCTGAGAGTGAGATGCCCAGGAGCGGAGAAGGAGAGCTGGCGATGAGCTCGGGAAGCGGTGAATATTATTTACGTCTTCCGGGTTTATGTAAGCACCGCCTGTGCAGCCTGTGATCTAGTCTAGTGTAGATGCGACACCATACACAGTCACGTGGCGTGAGTTGTAATACCTAGCCTGGTGTCAATCGGTGTGTCGTCCACGTTGTCGGGTGACCGGCAGGCAGCGGTTTCGACCCTGTTTACTCGACTCATTCATGTCAGCTTCCGCCAACATGACCGAGCGGAAAAACTATGAAGTATGAAGCACATAGGCACATCACTGAGCGGCTTGGGTCTACTCCCACTGGTCCACGCATATACAGTAAGCATACGGAAGAGAGAGATGGCTGCCACGCTAGCTGCATGGCTTGTTTTCAGACGACCCGAAGGTCGAAGAGGTGTGCATGTGAACGGACCACCATCACCGCCACGCACACATGCTAAGATCTGCTCCCCACTGGCAACGCCGCTACAGTGTAGCTAAAACCGCCGCGTTGAGGATCGCTGTCTTGCACACACGCTGTATCGTACCGCTAGTGTTACGAAATCATTCCAAGTCCACGGTGAAGAGGGCAAAATAAACTGCATGATTCAGTCGCGACTTAGTCGTTTGGAATTCCGTGGTAATTGGTCTGGCAATTGGCATGTCGTTTTAATTGGCAACGCCTGTGTTCTGTGACAGTTTGCATTTCATCAACTCATGTAGAGTCATGCGGTAGAGCTTAGGAAGATACCAACTTTGAATAGAGAAGACACTGGAATACAGTCGTGGTGAAAAGTGAAGGCAAATACGACGAGGGCCATTCAATGTCCTTCTCGCATCTCCCGGAGGAAGCTTTTCTCAAAGGTGACTTGACAAAGATCTCGTCTTGTCGTAAGTCTATAGTAACTGGGACCTTAGCTATGTCTGTCCAATACTGGACTCCACTAGTGCTGCTGGTCGTTGCCTGTCTAGCTACAATATCAAACGCGCGTGGTGGCCAAGACGGAGCTCTGTCGGGCAATGACGACAGTGCAGCCGGTCCCGCTGCTGCACCCAAGGCAACTCATCTAGCTGCTGCCACTAGTAATGATCGGACAGTTCGTGTCATCATTATGCCAGGACCGCCTGGACCAGTGGGGCCATCCGGTCTGAGCGGACAGGCGGGAATGAAGGGGCCCAAGGGAGATACTGGCACACTTGTGGGTCTGTCCGGTCCTCTTGGCATGGAGGGTCCACAGGGCCCCGAAGGTCCGCAGGGCCCCAGAGGAGAGAGGGGTCAGAAAGGAGAGGTTGGAATACCAGCCAACTGCTCACCTGGAGGTGACATACCAGGTAAGCCACTGGGCGCTGGAAGTATCTACATGTACATGTACTTGCAAGTAAATGATCCAGACGTGAACATTCAGGTAGCATTATCTACACACAAGACATAGCGTTAATCTGCATGCTCTGTTACCAATAATAATCTCCACTTACATTTACTTGCGATTAAGCCAAGGAGATCTAGCAAGGAGCCCCCCCCCCCCCTCGGAGACGCCATACCCTCTAGTAAAGAGGGCCACGGATTCTGTCCTAACCAGCCATAGTCACACAGACCAAGGCCCTACACCAACCAGTTTCTGGTTGTAGTGCTAGTACTAGTCAGGGGCACTGTCTCCTTACAGCGTGTCCTCTGCCTTGTGCTATATGGTGCCTAGAGTCGTGCCCGGGTTATGGTCGTGCACTCTTGATCAGGGAGCCAGAAAATGTTATAACCCCCCAGGCGACTGGGGGTTATAACATTAATTTTTCTGGCTCCCTGATCAAGACTGCACCACCATAACCTGGGGTATACACGTACAATGCATACGCTTGTTGTCATACATACACATGTGTAGGGTTCCTGCTCTGTACGTGTACAGGACACCTCAAGTAATGGCGTAATCTTTTGACCTGTATGATTCGATTTCTTTCTTGTTTCCTTCAGCGGAATGTCCCAATTGAACACGTACAATGTAGCCTGCTCTGGACAGCAGTATGTCATAACACATAGAGACATGCTGATCTGCTACGCTGCTGCATATTGGAAACCGGTCGACCAAGGAGTCAAGGTGCTAACTAAGGTGGCAGCACTACAACCTAAGATTGTACTGTCCAGTTCAGTATTGTTGCTATCTAGAACTGATGCCAGTGATGCCTCAGATGTCTCCCAGGCCCATTTGATTTCTCATCCACCACTTACAAGTATCTTGTCTATGGAGAGTGCACATTGTGGAAGGAATACATGTGTACCAGGAGTTGAGGAATCTGGTTTGCACAATCATGTCACAGTGCATTATTTGTCAGGGGCCTGTTGCTGAGATCTTGGCAATGCAAAGCAGTACAATATTATT
Organism: Sycon ciliatum; assembly: GCF_964019385.1. Taxonomy (NCBI): domain Eukaryota; kingdom Metazoa; phylum Porifera; class Calcarea; order Leucosolenida; family Sycettidae; genus Sycon; species Sycon ciliatum. Next base: position 3,826,272 of record NC_088646.1, read on the forward strand.
GCAGTGCTCCACGCCATAATCTCTGTAGCTGGCTGCCATGAGAGAGAGCGAGAGAGGGTTTTCGATTTTGCAATTACGTACGTGTAATTCTTGAGTTCAACCAGCTAGCCTTGGTTATACAATGCTATCATAATTGCTAATTTTGAGGTCCTGAGTTCAAGACATGTCTCATCTTCACTGATTCATTTCGCCAGATCAAATTTCGAAACTCACAATGAAGGATAGCGATGATACTGCTTGAAGCGACTCTACTTTGCTTTAGACTTCATGGTGCTAGTCACGTGTTGATATGATGTACATGTGTACTTAAAATTAGCCCAAAGCTGTCCTCAATTCAAAGACGACTTCACTTTGGAGATTAGACATGTACATACATGTATGTACGCAGGTTGAGTGCCTTTGTATTCTCAAGTGTCACGGTTATGAAAATTCCACAATAATGACAGGGCTACTAGTGTGCAATGAGGAAATGGTCTACATCGTGCATGACTTATAATACTAGTTATACATGTACAATATGTTTCTGAGGTTCAGGGGAAGCTAATACCACCGGCTGCATATGAGTACCGGTAGTTGTTGAGTGATACAATCTGTATGACTCTGAAGCATATTGAAAATAGGAATTCAGGACAGTAACAAGCCGAGTCTTCAAGAACATGGAGTTCCTGCATGATGCAGTTCATTGTGAGGTGAACTTCGACATACACTTGCACATCATCATAGAATTCCATTTTTGAAAAGAATTGACACTAAAATGGTCCGAGTTAAGTTTGCCGAACTGTGCATGTGACATCAGTCCACTTGTTTAGATGTGAGCATACTCCATCGTTGCTTCTCGGAGCCAGCGATCACCGTAACTATATCGTCGGATTCTCGCTCGACTTTATCAGCTGGGTCTACTCCGATCCTGAAGTTAGCAACTCGACAGCCAATGCTGACATCCCACACATGGACGATAGCCGGGAATGCTTCTTTCGGCAGGGACGCAAAGTATCCTCCTCCGAGATCCGCTAGCTTCCAGAAATAGGAGATGTCTGGCCAGTCTCCATTGTCGTCCTCAGTTTCGGGTTCCTCTCCCAAGTCGTTGACTGGCTGCCATTGTCTGGTTTGAAGATTGTACGCATAATGGCTCTCAGCATAATCTCCAATCATCAACGTCTCGGCCTTGACCAGGTTGCAATATTCTGGCTGAAACGTGTCGGGGAAAGGGAACGGAATCACATCCAGTACAGTCTGATCACACACCGACCAAATCACAAAGCTACGCTTGCCGTCACGCACCTCCAGGTCGACCAGACGACCGCCAGGCAGCATGGCAAACCCAAACTCTACACCTTCCATTGGTTGAAACGCCTCGTCATGAACGTACTCGAGCGGAAGACGCTTGGCACCGCCGTTCCTCAGATTGGACAGGTCCCATGCTTCCACCGCCTCTCCAGTTCCTACCACCACAGACTTACGGTCGCGCAGCAGGACTCCCGTCTCAAAGTAACTATCTAACGGGACGCTGAATACTTCCTCTTTGCTAATGACGTCATAACCACGTAATGTCCTGCTGAAGAGCACGAGTAATGTGGTCTGATCAAGCCAGTCACTCCACGCTAAACACTGTGGAAATGACCTAGATGTAGCACCAGGGCCATCAGGATTATCCTCCCTACTATCCTGTGGAGGTGTGGGCCATTCAAACTCAGCCACCACCTCTCCTGTTGACGTTTCGGTGATGACGAGCTTCTTCTCGCCTTGCTCAACGCTGTACTTTTGACCTCCTGATACTTCTGCTGCTGAACTACCTGTACGTGTTGCCATATTGCTACTGTTCCAGTCCGGCACTGAGTGAGTGCTGCCTGTCCGCCTGATTACCTAGGCTTGTAGCACAAAGTAGCCTCACACACATGGAACCGGCGCTACTGACTAAACCTCTCAGCGACCACGGTGGTAATCAACAGCAGTGACCGTTCTGAGTCCACAACCAAGAGATGAGTCCACAACCAGGAGATGATGAGTCCTCAACCAGGAGATGATGAGTCCTCAACAGCAGCTCGGGATCTTCTTGCCAGCCTTGCTCCTTGGCTTGAGCCAAGTATTAGTTGAGGTTCGAAATCACCACCAAGTCGGAGGAATACCGCTCATGATAGGACGAGTGAGTCGTCCTCCGCGAGTTGTTTCAATGAAAAGTACTATTAAGCCAGTCACGCGATCGACAAGTCCGCACTCGTCCGGACAAGACAACCAACCCGAACACGGCAAGTGCACGTGCCAGACGCGGGAGGCCAGCCAGGTACGTCAGATCACGTCACGTCGACGCGTCATGCGTCAGCTGGCCGTGTCCAGAAAGAAAACAAAAGAAAACAAAAAAAATCAGCAAACAAACGCAAAAGCAACCAGATCAGAACAGAGAAAAGTGTGCATGAGAGATTTGCGTTCTCAAGAGATTTCATGATTATTTTCGTCACTCACGCCCGCGCGCACGTGACGGCACGACACACAAATCATCGACATCGATGCATCGAGTTCGACTTCATCCCGCGGCCCGGCCGGCCCCCATCTAGCAAATCTGAAAACCTTGTAATTGTTTTATAAAAATGCTAGCTGTTTCTTTGTCGGAAACATACTACCGGTACTAGCACTACTCTTGCTAGTCACTGACATAGGGACCCTATTAGATAATCTTCTTTATTTGTCGGATTCGAAAATTCATACCGGTATCTGTTGTTGTTGTTGTAGAAGTTTCACTGGTTGTTTATCTGCAACAGGATTTGATCGAGAGACCGACCGCGCCTTTTTAGTTGTGTTGTGTTTGGGGAACCCTAGGACAAGTCAGCCGCCGGAGGGACGTCGTAGCTTGATGATCAGGTCATGGCGGACGTTAGCGTCAGCCCAGCGTCGCTGCCTGACTTCATAAAGTCAACAGAAAGCGGTAGGCGATGTCTGGCTCGAGTCCATGGACTGTGCCTGGAGTCGATGCAAGCAGCCACAACGGGAAAGGAGGCAGATAATACACACCGGAGAAGTGAAATTCACAAACTGGTGAGGTTCTTAAATTAAAAAAATTAATGGAGTCAGCTCTTATTTCATGATCTGTTCTACAGGCAGACGCCTATTAATTAGTAGTGTTCGCAATTCTCCCATACAGCCGCTAAGCCGGGCACAGTCAGCTTCAGGATAAAATCAAAATCTAAAGAACCCATGGTCTTCTGGACGCTGAATTGAATGGTCTTGTTCCGAAGCAGCTGGACCACACTGAGTGTTTGTGAGAGAAGTTGTTCATAATGACGTGCTCTTCTCCTCCACATTTGGATGAGCGGATGCGTTTACCCGGCAACGCTGGGGATGAAAACGCAACAAAATTCTTTCGGATACGAGAGAGCTTGGAAGCTCAGGGCCCTACGCTATGCTTTTTTGCCTTGATAACCTAGACAAAAAAGCATAGGGATGTTAAAATTTTTTTTTTTTTTTTAAGACATAACCTGGGATGCGAACCCACACTATCGCGCCCCCTGCATGCATCCCCCGATACACTTCGCATACATACTAATTTTTCCAAGTTGCTTCACGTTATGATCTTGCATTTGAAAGCCCTATTTGAATATGCATTGTGGCCAGCCGTCTTTGATGGTACGGGATAGGTACGGGACAGGTACGATCGAGGGTAATACGACACCGTCTACCGCCTTGATGACGTCAAAAAAAGCACAGGGATGTTATAAATTTTTCAATTCTCCTATTTTTTTCAGGCATATCCTGGGATTCGAACCCGCACTATCGCCCTACATGCATTCCCCCATACACTTCGCATTCATACCCATTCTTCCAAGTTGCTTCACGTTATGATCTTGCGTTTGAAAGCCCTATTTGAATATTGCGGCCAGCTGTATGTGGCCAGCTGTGTTTGATGGTACGGTACGGTACGGGACAGATACGGGATAGCGCCAGGCGTGACACAAACAAACAAACACACAAATACCAAATTAAAGCTGTGTGGACCCTGGCTAGCGCCAGACGTTACTGAAGTAACGTCTTCTGCATAGCTACGGGAATTAAATGGTTCATTTACACGGTACGTGGAGCAATACGCAAAAGTTGTACACCAAAACGCTTGCCACGGTGGAAGGGTTTGAAAACACAAACCTTCTGCCGGGAAAATTCGTACATGTATGTGTGAACTGTCGAACGGCCTGCTGGGCCTCAGTACGATCACGGTTGGATCATTTTTGCACGCCTACATGGAGCGCAACGGATCCGTGAATGTTCGTCGTGTAAGGAGTGTTGTCACGAGGAGTGTTGTCAACTATTACTTCATTGTGATTGGTGATCAGATTGCTCACACAACAACACTGCTCACATGACGAACTTTCTTGAATCCTTCGCGTCCATGTACATGTAGACACGCAAAACGATACAAACAGAGAGCAGGTTAGATCAGCTCTGATCGTGTGAACGTACCAAAACGTAAAGGTGCCGGTGAAAAACACAGGATTGAAAACGGAAAACTTGCCGTTCGTTGTCGTGTACACGCAGCCTAAGCCTGTGTCCTATGGGCACTCCAAAGGATGTCATGGAAGCATATAGTACGGATTGGAGAGAATGACATGGAAAGTCATTGTTCCCTGGAATTCCGGGATATCACAACGGCTTCAATTGGGAACATCTGGCGAACACTACGTATAGTCCTGCGTTGTAGGCTCCATGACTACAGCTTCTGAAATGCTGATTGTATGCCAAAGTTCCACCTTGAATGATACAAATGTTACTGAACCATAGCCAGTAGTGTGTAGGGTCCAGCGGATAATGCTCCGAAAATGTTTGTATAATGCTAATCATAATGCTCCAAAAACTACCCTGTAATGCTGATTATAATGCTTCAACAAGGGCTATAATGCTCTTGGTTGGTATGGTATTGATTTATTTGAATTCGGTATCTCAACAGTACAATGTACAACTTGGGAAGGTTTGGAAGGTTTGGAACAAAAATGGAAGAAATGCTGCACATTGTCAAACTTAATTCCAGGAAAGGATGCATTTAGCCAATCTGCCTCTGAAGCTGCTACAATATCTCTCACGAACTCCACCACTTCTTAGCACTATAAGACATGATCGCGCCTCCATTGGCTGCTCTCCATTGCAACTTTGATGCAGGGCTGTGGCTGAACAGTGGGTGTATCAAATCTTTTACCTTGCTTATCCATGTAGTGAGAGGTGAAACCATTATTGCTGGTGATCATTTGCATGCTGGAAGCCTATCATGGGAAGTTGTATTCATGCCTGCAGACAAGCTGTCACTGCTTCCACTCTGTGAAAAATGTCTTCATCTGAAACACCTCACGTGAGGCCAGTTCCTGAGAGCCGGACAATCTCAGATCGAGATCCCTCCCATTTGCGGAAATCCTGAAAACACGTGGTCAGAAGTTATTTTGCCGCTCTACATTCTCTGCTTGCGCTGTCTTCTTCTCCTGCGGTTCCGTGGAGACAAATAGTTGGCCATAATACTCTTCTTTTCTGATAGCACTTGACTGTACTTGTAGGCCTTGCATTACAATCGTCCACGACGAACTGTATGTGCTTCACCAGGAAAGTAAGACACGCGCTCCTGAGCACTCAAATCGACTTGGTATCGCGTCCATGAGAAATTCTAGTTCTTTTCGAGCCTGCTGAGCTGGACTTGGCAAAGGTAGTTGTTTGGAACAAGTTCTTTCTGTTTATAGCCGCTCCTTCATCCAGGTCCAAATTTTTCAATGGATCAGTGTTTACTTCAGTATCGCTAGAGAATAGTAGAGATGCTTTGGCCAGAGCCTATGGCATAACAGGAAATCTCCTCTTCGTCTGTTTGATATTCACTTCGCGTACGTCTAGTCTCCTCCATGGCTCTCCATGATTTCTAAAAAAAAGAACTCCTCGTAAATCATCGTTACGGATTCTGTGTAACAGCCTCAGTTGTAATTTGGGCATGCTACATCGCCTCAGGGCCTGCTGGAGAGCCGGGTCAGCCGGGTCACGCGCCCGGCTGGGGAACTGCACGACCTGGCTGAACAGATAGCACCGGGTCCAGTCTGACCCGGCTGAAAAATGTCTCAAACTTACTTACAATGGATTCCTAAAATACCGGTATTTTACGACTCGCGGATCCCATCTGTTGCAAATCTAGCGCAACCGTACACACTAGTACCAAGAGTACATAACCCCCCAGAGTGTGCAACGCCTGATCCAGCTCTGCATAGGGTCTTGGTATGTACTCTTGCTAGTACACTACAGTCTACAAGCGACAGAAACTCGGCTAGGGTCAACTGGGGTCAACTGGTTCGAGCGCGATCTGGCCAGCGGCGAGCAGGAAGTCAGGACATTGAAAGTCGATGGGGCAGGCAGTCAAAAGCGTAACTTTGGCTATAGCTTTTGACACAGTTGCAAGTTTTGAGCAGGCTTTTTGTTTGTTTTTCTGCCGGATGATCTGACCCGGCTTGACCCGGCTGGCCTGCATGCGCCAGGTACACTCTGACCGGGCTGTGTTGAATGTCTAGAGCAGGCCCTGCGCCTGTACATTTACCTGACCACATTGCTACATAAAGACTTGATGTAGCAATGGCATTACATGTATGTAGTCAGGTAAATGTAGCGTTGGTGCCAAAGATGTTACGTGTCTACACAATCACAAAGTCATGTGCGGGTACAATACATGGCGTTGCACCTCATGACTTTAGCCGATTGTTGTCAAAAACCTTATATTTTCCGACATTATCCACTAAGAAACTCGTTATGCCGCTCAAACCTCACATAATGCTCGTCTTGTTCCTTTCTAATGCTCCATAATGCTCTGATGCTCGGATACTCTCATAATGCCGAATATAATGCCGGCATTATCCGCTGGACCCTAATAGTGTGTGATGCTGAACCATAGCCAATGGTGTGTGTGTGTGTGTGTGTGTGTGTGTTGAGTGTGTGTAATTGTGTTTGTGTTGATTAGGTCAACGAACTCTGCCAGCCGTATTGCAAGGCCGTACTGCTGGTGTCACTAGCATCTCCGGTGGCATGTTGCCATGGAGACCAGCCACCACAAACACTGCCAGACGCACAGTTGGTTGTGGTTGTTGCTGCACGCGACGCAGACGTCTTCGACACGACGCTCAAGCCGAACGCGTTGTTCCGGACCACGTACGTTGAGCCGTGGATGCAAGTGTTCGAGCTGGGTCATTACCTAGAGGAGTGCATGCGCTGTAACCTGCGTCTTGTGGAGACACTGCTGGCATTTGACAAGGTAGATGCGCACCGTGATGCTGTGTTATCTACACTGAGAAGTCAAGTAGCGTGGGACGATTTTGCATCGAAAGGTAAATGCAAGAGAGATCATTATTGTTTTCAGTATTTTGGGCACGGACGCCAACTGCGTAGTGCATTGTACTATTTTATAATTGCTGTGTCTGCTCACACCCACACCTCAAGTATAACAGCAGTGCTCTACTGCACTGGGCTTCAATGTGTAGTTATGCTCAGCGCGGAGATAGTATGTTCTGGAGCGAGGAGGTGCGTTGCTCAGGATAACGTTATTTTATGGGGTTCAAGATCGTGGGCAACACTCTGTGCTTTCTATGTTGTCCTTGATTTTATAGGACTTCGGTTACTGGTGCTATGTTCTTATATTTTTACCAGACTTCTTCAATCGTAGCCTGGGACAGCTTGAGTCTCTTCTCTCAGGACGTGCAAAGGATGGAAAGAAGGATGCCTCTGCCGAGACCGGGGAAGTCACACTCGCACCTGGCGCAACCGAACACAGGTGAGACAGTCGGCCACCGGGTGCAGCATCATTCCTACACTGTGACTGCCCGCTCTGAGTGAGAAGGGTCTGAGTGAGAAGGGTCTGAGTGAGAAGGGTCTGAGTGAGAAGGGTCTGAGTTGCTCAAATGTTCAGCAGTACCGTTTGCCAGCACACAGGGCCTATAGCTGTGAAATAGGCCTCCTTTCCCCAAACTACACAGTACTCAAGCAGCCTGTCTAATTGCTCCTCAAAAAGATTCAAGTTGACACAGGCAGTACATATACTAAAATGCCGGGGCCAGCGAGTGCAATGCGGCAGATCATCATTCATGGCCACTCACTTCTGCCGGATAACATTCCGTAGTAACTGACGCTCAGGCACGTATACCCAGTAAAGCTACGGACTACGTTGTAATGCATGGGATTCCAGGTTTACAAGGTTGAATTTTGTTTCCAAGCTTCAAGGCACTGGCATTTGTAATTTGAATCCCTAGATTTTGCTGTTCACAGGTTACTGATGTACTCCATGTGTATACTGGACAAGAAGCTGACATCCGAGCAATTAACGGTGAGTACGAATTATGGCCCTGTGAATATATCATCAGTGTATCTTCATTCTTCTCTAATTTTTTAAACGACCCTGCCTGTATCAGGGTTCTAGCCAGGTCGAAATAGTAGGGGGGCGGGCATGGGAAACAGCTACCCCCGTAACCCATTTCCCACTTTCCTACACATGTATTGTCTTGCCACGCTAAATGCAACGTATGGGGCGAATCCCCGACTTCGCCCCAGACAAATGTGCCTTTATGAACCATTTAAAATGACTTTCGACTGCATTTTCGTTGAATTGCATGAAAAGCACGAAAATCGGAAAATAAGTATGGGGCGGCACTTTTTCACGGGGGGGGGGGGGGGGCGCAAACAGAGTAGGGGCTGCTGCCCCCCCCCCCCCCCCCTTGGCTAGAACCCTGCTGTATACAACATTCTTTTCATTCTTTACTAGTAGTGGATGATCATGGCACTTCTATCCCCAGATGTCGCTCCTGTTCTTTAAAAGTTTCTTTCCAACTATGTCTGCTACCAAACCAGGCCAAGTTGCAAGTGCCACTGTCCATCACGAATGTAAAGGAGCACCTCAAGCAACTGCGGACGGACTCACAGAAAGTCGAAGGTCTAGAGAGGCACATTTCCAGCCACCTACGAGAGTCTTGCCTCACGTGTCTGGAAGTGATGAGACTTGACGGGCTGCAGCTACCGGAGATAGAAGGTATGTGTATGTGTCACGTATTCTATTCAGTGTGTTAGCCTGATGCTCACCGAGTAATGCCTAGTATTGTCTCAAATCGGTGATTGAAGCTGGTCGTCCGCGAGGCTGGCAAACGGTCAATTTCTCGTTGGTGAAGTTATGATTTCGAATTGACTTTTCTGTTGGGCTTAACCGCCTTATTTCTGGGAAGATATGGGGGGGGGGGATGAGAACAGGATAGTGGCATTCTTCACTGAGACTGGAAATAGAGACTGAGTTCGTCTCAGAGGGGAGAGAGTTTTTCCTGTGTAATGCTTCGCTCTTCGTTGTGCACAGAAGCGGGCAGTGAAGACGTGGAACGTGCACAGTCACTGCTCACACAGCACGGTGGGAATATTGCTGCAGTTGACCCATCACACCTGCTGCTCATGACTATCACCGGTAGCAAACTGTACCGGTTGAACGTTGCAAGCAGTGATGATGATTTTCTCGGAATCTATGCCATCAGCAGAAAGGTAAGCTGCGTATAACCGTTAAAGAGCTGCGATCATGGTTCAAGGAATAGGTTGTTCCAATCAGTGATGTCTACACGTGATGTTGTGAATGTGAACTGTGATACCGTTAGTACATGTACCCCCGCTTTCTCTGAATATACTATAGTTATAGGTAGAAGTAGAAAATAGGACCAAAGAGCTACAAGTTATGCTATAATATCCACTAAGACCACCAGTTACTTTACAATCAGCTCATGCGATAGCACTGCATGCTACTAACCAACGGACTGACGTTCTACACCTAACTGGCGATCAGCTCTAGCACGTCTTGGATGCGCACTCCAACAGCCTTCCAGCTTGGAAGGTTCTAAGTTATAGGAATAACATAAGGAGGGTAAGGTGAGCACAACCAAGACAAGCACGAGCTGAAAGTGTCAGCTGTGAAGGACATTGGCAGATGTACATGTATGTCGAGGACGATACTGGTAAGACCATCAGACAAAACGGTCAAGCCACAATTGAAGGACGCATAGCAACATACTACACAACTTGTGTGGCTCTAGGATCCCCTCCCTGTGTTATTTCCGTAACTTCTATAACTTAGAACCTTCCAAGCTCGAAGGCTGTTGGAGTGCGCATCCAAGGTGTGCTAGAGCTGATCGCCAGTTAGGTGTAGAACGTCAGTCCGTTGGTTAATGCAGTGCAATGTTATCACATGAGCTGATTGTAAAGTAACTGGTGGTCTTAATGGATATTATAGCGTAACTTGTAGCTCTTTGGCCCTATTTTCTTTCTTATAAATGAATCCTTGGCTATAATTATAGGTTGCACCTTTTTACACTCTAAAGCCCAAGGTTGAAGAAGGGGTGCGACTTATGATTATTGAGTGTGACTTGTGATGTTATTAGTAGTGGTGGTAGAACACGCTGAGACTATAGACATGACAGACTGTGACTGTGTAAGACTGTCGCATCATCATGACTAGCTTTGGTTCTTCTTAGACTAGGCACGGTGGTTGTAGTACATGGTGTATTGTAGATCATTCTCTTCCTGCTATGTTACGAAAACTGATGATTTCTCTGTTTCAATTTTCTGGTTCTGCAAACAGGAATATGTGCGCGACTACAATCAAGTTCAACGCAAGGTATGTGCACTATTGTTCAGTGGTTGATGCCGTATCCAGTATCCACTGTACTGAATAACGTCAATGAAATTAAATGCAGCATCTGGCTAACAATTGGCAGCGAAAAGACTCCGCGCTGTAAATATTTGTGAAGTCTGATAAAATTGTTGAACAGTCTCTGCTGGGATAGCGCCTATACCGTAGCTTAGTGGTGGAGCACTGCTGACCGAAAGTGATGGCCCTGCTTGGAGTACTGGTGGTGGTGGTAGTCAGCTTTTTCGTCAGACTTTCCTTGTTTCAACTCCCTCAAACATATCTACTCCCCCCCCCCCCCTCCCCCCCCCCCCCCCCCCAGGTTAATTTAGTTATTTTTGGTAACTTTGAAAAATACGTCCTCCACCTGGTTTTTCACAGGATGCACTGCAATGCGGCAATTGTGCACGGAACCTTGTGCACCAAAGTGCTTTTCAAGTACTAGTAGAACTAGTGCAGTCACACAGCATCAGAGTCATCTATCCGGGGTGCATAAACATTCCCGCAAACCACACAACACTGCTAAACCCCGACAGCAGCGTTACTGCTACAATATGACCGTGACTGTCATGTAGGGTATGCACATATGCAGTGTGTGTCTCCTTCGATAGCTCAGTTGGTAGAGCGGAAGACTGTAGTGCGCGCATCACTGGGATGTGCAGTCATCTTTAGGTCGCTGGTTCGAATCCGGCTCGAAGGATTTTTTGCATTTTTTTTCTCTTGCTCTTTTTTTCCACGAATACATTTCTTTCTCTGGTTTCTATTGCATGCACAGACAGTATTGGACAACCGTGGCAAGAAGCTTGACAGTGGAGATATTGCCCTGTATGAAGCATCGAAGTTTGTCGAGGCATTGCTACACGGTGGTGTAGAGGTGATACAGGTCAGTTTGTATGTCGATTATTAGGCGTTTGGATAGGTTGATTGATTGGGATCACTTTCCTCAGGACCTGGCCCGAAAGTTTGGATAGAACTTTTATTATTTTTTGTGAGGAATTGTAGCCAAGAAACCTTTTTGGGTAGTGGTGTAAGCTTTGGATCAATTGATTTTGAAGAGTTGATCAAAGGGTGTGGGAGCCGAGTGGAACAGACGTACGAGTACAATGTAGCATGACCAGGGTCAACAGTATATACTACACAGGATTTCTGAAAGATTGACTGATGTAGATTGCTGCATGGGTACAGCTTGAGATCACTCCATGATTGTATGATGATTTGTTGTTGCTGTGTAGATGCTGTTCACCAATGATCTCCTGTACGAGAGCAAGCACTTCCAGGTCAGTTTCCCGGACAATCCATTTCAGAAAAAAACAGCAGATACTTGGTTTTCTTCTGGCAGAAATGTTCGATTGTCCCGCAATGTTTCCTGCCAAATCTCTTGATCATGAATGTCCATATAATTTTTCCTATCAAATTTTGGGACAAGAAAAGTCAAAGACCCATGATATAATTTTTCCATCCAGCTTCACAAAATTCGGACAGTTTTTTAGTGTTTCCCAATGTGCAGTGTTGAGTCCAACTGATTTCAACATCAAGCCTAAATTAGACCGAAGTAAGGCTTTGCAAAGAGCTGTGTCTCGTCGTTTTTCGTACGGTCTGTGTCATTTTTTGGCTACTCAACAAAAACCTGTATCGGTAACTGACATGACCGGAATGGAGCGTGTCAACTCCCCGGCGCCCTTGATCCTTCATTACGGTAACGTTGTGCTGGGCATATCGCCTGGTTTCTCTGTGCTTCTCATCACAACATGCACCGCCGTGTAGTTCCTGAAAACACATCGCATGAAGCTGCTGTCGGAGAAGGTCATCACCAACTACTGCGGCTACGTCGACAAGCACTTTGACTTCCTCAAGAAGCCGCAGAAGACGCCCAGCAAAGTCCTGTATCATGTAAGTAGTCTAACTGCAGTGACAGCACCGTCCTCAGTGCAGATTATGCACACTCACTGGTGAATAATGAAATGATGATGTCGCGTGTATGCAGGAATGGCTTGTACACACATAGTAGCATAACAGTTTGGTATAGTTATGTGAATTGCCCTGGATATATAACTTACCATGGGATACCATGGGACACCATGGGATACCATGAGATACCATGGGACACCATGGGACACCATGGGATACCATGGGACACCATGGGATACCATGGGATACCATGGGACACCATGGGATACCATGGGATACCATGGGACACCATGGGATACCATGGAATACCATGGGACACCATGCGCTATAAAGCACTCTTTTGAGAACCTGTTGCTCTACTGTACAGTCATCAGACCTCAGGTGTTGAGTGCCCTCGGCTATAAAGCACAAATGTGTATGGTACCTGGAGGTACTGTAGCTTCACTGTAGTCGAATCGGATATCTGCCTGCAGTTGCAACATGTTGTCTTGCGGTGGTGACAGTATTGAACGGCTGATGTCATCTGGTGTTTACTTTTCAATGTGCTATGTAGATCTATCATAAGCTTGGTGAGCTGGAGAGGCTGTGCCGTGGCGAGGGTCCTAAAGTACAGGTCGATGGCGAGGAGAGAGACTTCATCTTACGAATTCGAACAGGACCTATGGAGGTACATTGCATAATAATTGTTTCGCAATATTGCGTAACTCTTGTCTTGGTGTAGTGTTTTCGCTGTCAGATAAGAATCTACCGACCAGTCTTGAAAAGTAAGTCTCCTTTGCACATGTTCCCAATACGCATCATCATGAATGGCTCTAAGCGTTTTCTGTGTATATGTGCCTGGCAGGGGGAATTTGGCTACGAAGCACTGCTGCAGCGGGCGCACGAGAGGTTCGACGAGATCAAAGCCGCGCTGAAGGCACGTACCGTGCGTCTCCCGGAGCTGGGCGACGTTCAAATTCTCAGAGAATGGCTACTGAGCATCTATGGCATTCCAAAGGAAGTACTCCTGCAGAAGCCTCTTATCGACACCACTGCTGAGCTGTAAGGAGAAAGTGCTGTTCTAGCTCTTTCATGGACCGCCGGCATCCAGGTCTACTAATCTACTTCCGCGATCAACTATTTAGAACTGCTAAATTCCTCTGGTGATTGACCTCGTTTACAGCGGTCATGGATGTCTCAGTCGCCCACTAACCAAGCTGACAGCACGTGTTAGCATACGATCAGCGGTCACCTTTCTGAGAAACGAGATCTCGACTAATCGCCAGGCGAGATCAAATATATGTGTGCATCCAACAGGACTTGGTTCTCGGCCCATTACGTTCCGTGGCGCAAGAAACTGCATATTTAGTACACTGTATATACTTTGGGGGGACACTTGACTAGTTTTTTTGTCCTTATCAATTCGTTTATAAATAATGGTGTACTAGCTGTGCTAGTACTTGTTAGCAACAATCCGAACTAGCGCACACACTGCACTGCATTGCTTTGTACTGCATTCAAGACTGACGTCATGCGCTTTGTTTTGCTGCGTAATCACAAATGGCACCAGCCCATTTTGCGGAAAAGAAAAACAAATCTTGCTTGCCCTGTTGTGCTCTTCCAGACAACGGATCGTGCTTCAGCAGTGTTTCTTTTCCTTTCGTAGCTTTGCTGCCAGCCCGAGTGTCACCTCGACACTGTATTTCTTCAGTATGTCTGACCTAACTGTCGACACTGTCAAGGCAATGCCTTGCCAAGCCCCCGCGGCGAGCCTTCTCAGCGCGGCTTGAATCCGAAAGGAAACTTAGTAAAAGTATTTTACAGGACCGTTTGCTGGCACAACTAGCCCTTGGTAGTGAGGTCTGCTCCGGCCAGGAGAACCAGCAACATGACAGTGCGGACACGGCTCGCGAGCCCAGAAGCCCGACTTGCACCAATGCCTCCTCCGCCAGCTCAGGTGACGCGGGCTCAACATGGGATCTGCGCTCCCGTAGATCTACGTGACGAGGTGTAGTCGGCTTTGTCGGCCGCCATTTTATTATTATCGGAGAGCATTGTGCCGCTCCTCACCCAAGGCCAAGGCAATGCGGCTGCTGCCGTCACTACGCCAGGCCAAGCCCTTGTAACCCACCCGATCAGCCACCTGCACCAGCTGTGCCCAAGGCTGTGCAAGAACGTATCTTGCGAGGGGAGTTCGTAGATTTTTCAAGTTGGTTGCCTGAAATTCTTGCACACTTCCGGCCCAACATTCCGGCTGGTGCACAGCCCGAATAACGATAGCCAGCTAAATATCGTTGAGTCGGATGACCGTACGCGAAGCAGGTGCGTCGCAAGGTTCACGATAATTATACAGTCATGTAACTACCCGGCTCGAGGCATGGACCACATACATGTCTGTTATCACGGCTGCTGCCCTACACCGCACTGCTGAACTGCTGAACTGATTGCGTACCAGCAGTTGATCCTGACTGCTAACCGCCAGTTCTTCCCAAGCGCGTGGGTAGAGTACGACCGCCAGCTGCGGCTGCTCGTGGCCCAGTAACCAGGCACGAAGAGGTTGGACACCATCGACGTGAACCTATGGCAGATAGCTGTCACAGGCCATGCACACCCAAAATGCGCTCAATGTAAGACGGCCCATCCAGGGGCGGTTTGTGTCCTTTTCGTCCCCAAGCCAGCAGCATTTACCTCCAGTGGTCGCAACCATACCAGCGACAGCCAAGAAATCTGCCGCAACTTCAATGGAGGTCGCTGTTCTTCGTCGTCGTGCCGCTTCTCCCACACCTGCAGCCAGTGTGGCAAGGACCACCCATGCATCATGTGCAACCAGCAGCAGCGCGGAGCCAATCGGCCACCCCGCCGCTCCTAGCAGAATGGCTACTGAATAGCTTGACTCGGTACGTAGCTTCTTCCCTATACACTCTGCAGACACCACACTGCTAGCTGACCACTTTGCCCGCCTGTTACGTAACCACTCATATCAATAATGCGTTGCGTATGTTCTCCATGGGCTGCGCCGTGGCTTTACTCTTGGATCTGCCGGCCAACACGACATTTCGGTTTTCTCTAATAATCTACCCTTGGCTTTCACTCACTCGGCATTTATATCCGAGCAATTAGCTGCTTCCTGCGCCCGCAGCGAGACCACAGGCCCATTTCCGTCACCTCCATTTCAGTTCATGCGCCGCTCTGGTATTGGTGCCATCCCCGAAAAGAACGGCAAGCTGCGAATGATCCACCATCTGTCTAGTCCGGAAGGCACCGGCGCGAACGACAGCATTCCTGCCGAGCCGCTCTCTCTGCACTACGCGAGCATTGACAACGCGATCAACATCATCATGTCATGCCCACAGCCTGTGTATTTGTCCAAGCTCGATGTACGCAGTGCATTTCGGCAGATCCCAGTCCGCCGTCAGGACTTCGCTGGGAAGGCTCCTACTACTACGAGCGCTTTCTGCCTTTCGGCCTCCGCTCCAGCCCAGCCGTCTTTGACTCAGTAGCCACAGCAGTCAACTGGATCATGCAGCACGAGTTTGCTATAGATCACCGGCTTCATTACCTCGATGACTTTCTCGATATCTCCACTGGTTTGGCTGCAGCCAACCAGCAACTCACCACCCCCCTCCGGGCATTCACGTATCTCGGCACTCCTCTTTGCTCCATCCCAGCTCGAGGGCCATCACCATCATTGACCTTGGTATTTTCCTAGACTGCGGCTACCAGAGGACAAGCTGTCCGAGATCCGTGCGCTACTCATGGCTACTATCAGCGAGCGCAGCATCGGCCAGCGTCAACTCGAGTCCCTCCTGGGGAAGCTCACTTTTGCTGCCCGAGTCATCGTTCCTGGACACACATTCATGCGTGAACTATGATCAGCGTGCCCTGAACTGTATCTGTGTATGCGAGTGCGGCGCATAAAGCCCACCTTGAGAATGGGTTTGCCGGCCCCTTAGTAGATGCGTGGCTTCTGGAGAGGGTGTTGAAGGGCATCCAGCGATGCCATGGTACGGCTGTACTCACCCCTCGCCTTCCTATAACTGCCAATCCTACGACACCTGACGGATGCACGCCGGAAAAGTAGTATCCTGAATGGCCATGACAAGCTGCTCTACCAAGCCGCCATGCTGCTTCTTTGGATTTCTTCGGTGTGCTGAATTCACTAATGGCATCACACGGGGCTGTACTAGCTCCCCTGGTGACGGACGCTTGCAACTCTTCCTGCTTTCATCCAAGACGGACCCATTCGGTAAAGGCGTTACTAGTGACATTGGCCCGTCTGTACCGCCGTACTGCCCGGTCCGTGCCATTGTTAGCTACCCATTTGTCACTCGTCGCGAGGGACCAGAGCAACTCTTGTTCGTACTCTCGAACAGACAGCAGCTGACCAGGCAGTCATTCACAGTAACAGTATGGTCTCTTGTCGCTGCGGCCGGTGTACCATCCCAGTCGAACTACTCCGGGCATTCAGTCTACATTGGTGCAGCCACCACCGCTGCTATGGCTAGTGCCCCGACTCCTTCTTCCGAGTGGCAGGTCAGTGGAAAGAGCGATGCGTGTCTATGCTACATCCGGACTACAACAAGCGCTAAGCGCCAGCTATCGTCCCGGCTTGCTGCCGTGCCATGGATGCCATGATCCCCAACTCGGGTGAGTAATGAGCCACTGAACTCTAGCTGCGCAATGCTTGCCTGTGCTGACATAAATCGACCCTTGCTGTGCGTCAATAGTGCTTAGCTAACGGAGTGCTGGTTTCATGGGTCCACTCTCACAACTGGTGTTATCTAGCTATTTGCTGCGGCTCTGCCTTGCGCTATATTACATCCATTTAGCATTGCAGCTCTACGTTGAGCTAACAGCAGCTCTACTTTGAGCTAACAGCAGCTCTACTTTGAGCTAACAGCAGCTCTACTTTGAGCTAACAGCAGCTCTACTTTGAGCTAACCGCAGCTCTACTTTGAGCTAACAGCAGCTCTACTTTGAGCTAACCGCAGCTCTACTTTGAGCTAACCGCAGCTCTACTTTGAGCTAACAGCAGCTCTACTTTGAGCTAACAGCAGCTCTACCTTGAGCTAACAGCAGCTCTACTTTGAGCTAACAGCAGCTCTACTTTGAGCTAACAGCAGCTCTACTTTGAGCTAACCGCAGCTCTACTTTGAGCTAACAGCAGCTCTACTTTGAGCTACCCGCAGCTCTACTTTGAGCTAACAGCAGCTCTACTTTGAGCTAACAGCAGCTCTGCTCTGAGCTAAGAGCAGCTCTGCTCTGAGCTAACACCAGCTCTACTTTGAGCTTCAAACCAGTTGTTTCGAAACCAGCACTCCTCAATCCAAAGATGCCTCTTTGTTGACTTGTTTGTGTGAGGGATGGGGCTAATGGTGTACTAGCTGTGCTAGTACTTGTTAGCAACAATCCGAACTAGCGCACACACTGCACTGCATTGCTTTGTACTGCATTCAAGACTGACGTCATGCGCTTTGTTTTGCTGCGTAATCACAAATGGCACCAGCCCATTTTGCGGAAAAGAAAAACAAATCTTGCTTGCCCTGTTGTGCTCTTCCAGACAACGGATCGTGCTTCAGCAGTGTTTCTTTTCCCACCATCCCTCCCTATCCAACTTATTCACACCATCATAATTATCGTACCCACTAATCGGGTCCACTCTCACAACTGGTGTTATCTAGCTATTTGCTGCGGCTCTGCCTTGCGCTATATTACATCCATTTAGCATTGCAGCTCTACGTTGAGCTAACAGCAGCTCTACTTTGAGCTAACAGCAGCTCTACTTTGAGCTAACAGCAGCTCTACTTTGAGCTAACAGCAGCTCTACTTTGAGCTAACCGCAGCTCTACTTTGAGCTAACCGCAGCTCTACTTTGAGCTAACCGCAGCTCTACTTTGAGCTAACCGCAGCTCTACTTTGAGCTAACAGCAGCTCTACTTTGAGCTAACAGCAGCTCTACCTTGAGCTAACAGCAGCTCTACTTTGAGCTAACAGCAGCTCTACTTTGAGCTAACAGCAGCTCTACTTTGAGCTAACCGCAGCTCTACTTTGAGCTAACAGCAGCTCTACTTTGAGCTACCCGCAGCTCTACTTTGAGCTAACAGCAGCTCTACTTTGAGCTAACAGCAGCTCTGCTCTGAGCTAAGAGCAGCTCTGCTCTGAGCTAACACCAGCTCTACTTTGAGCTTCAAACCAGTTGTTTCGAAACCAGCACTCCTCAATCCAAAGATGCCTCTTTGTTGACTTGTTTGTGTGAGGGATGGGGCTAATCTCTTTTATCGAAAATCACCAGATTTTACCTTATCATATTAAACAAGAGTCAACATAAAGGAACATGTGCAAAGGACAGCAGATATACCTACTTTGTCAATACACATGCACACATACACACACTGAACACGCTTCATTTAGAATTCTCTTCAGATAAAAATACAAACGCATGGTGTACATTAATCTTCTGAATGGTTCAGCACAGTATTACACATGCAGAAATGATACTGTGTTACCATGTGATGCTGCCATGGTGTGACAAGGTGTGCCATGGTGTGCCATGGTGTGCCATGGTGTGACAAGGTGTGCCAAGGTGGGCCTACTTCAGAAGTATACTAGGGGTAGCATTACTCGTGTAGAAGAAGTGCCACTGATCCTTTTGACAACCAAACGAAAGTACAGTCCTAAACCGCGAAGTGACCCAAATCGCAATTTTCGGGAATATTTCTCCCTGTACAGTATGTTGCCCCGCAGCTTTTGTATGTTGCATCATGCATGCCATTGTTGTGGTACCAAAGAGCTTAGGAAGTGTGTGTGCTACGACAGCAGTTAGATAGATCATTGCATGGTGCCCATGCATCTTGTAGTGTACGGTAAGCACAGACACCTTGCGATCCTGAAACGTTCGTGATTTTCGCGATGGGGGTGAAGTCGCGAAAGTAAGTGGGTGCGAAACGCGAAACTGTAGACTCAAGTCAATCATCAAATTGGCTCCGATCGCTAACGTTTGCAGATACAACGTGGTCTGTCATCGCAATTCGCCAACTAAAACGGGCGCAAACGATTGCAGGTTTAAAGTACTGGTGGTACTCTGGACTGGTAAGGACTAGTCCTTGGAGTAGATCACCACTTTAGTGACTTATCGGTAGTGAATAGCAAGAGGAAATGAGCTCTGGAGAGTTTTAAAATCTGGGTACTACGTGTGGCAGTGTCCCAGTGTGGTCGTGGTGACTGCATACGCGTGGCCTGCATGCCACTGCATGAGGCTCGTGATGAAATGAGTGCGAATCCACAAAGGAGAGTCATAACATAATTATTTTGATGAGGCAACGTGAAGCTAGTATTAACTATTAAGAAACTGTGGGGAGTTTCAGTATAATTATGTTGGTGTGTCCGATACACAGATATTGCTGTGTTGTTGAATTAGCCCGGGAAATGGTCATGTATAGCGGGCACATGGGCACATGGGGAATTCCATACATACTCTTTACATGCTACAGTAGTCATTACACATACCACCGTACTTACCTGTTTTCCATAGAATTAAAATTATTTCCACATGAATGAATAGTATCTGGATTCATACATCGTAGTATGACACACCATGCACATACATGTATGTGCGACTGTGGAAGTAAGTTAGTTGTCACTGATTATCAAGAGGTGTGTTGTGTCGGGGGGGGGGTACATCGTATACATTTGTTTGCACCTGTATGTGATTCTTCAACGCAATTTATGTACAAAGTCATGTACATGTGCTAGCCAGCACTGAGTCCAGGGTATTAAATATGGGGTGGCTGCCGTATTCGTAGCATGCCAGAACCCTACACAGTCTAGTGCCATCATACAGGGTGATACAGGAACATAATAATTATAGTACAGGCCGCGTGACACTGCATGTGCTAGGGGTGTGCAGATAATGCGCGAAAAGGTGGTAGATTCTGCTTGGAAAGCAGTGAAAATGGCAGAACCATACAAACCTTATGGTGGGCAATTCCTCGAATTCTGCTCCATTTCTTTATCCACATACCAAACATGCATGAAACTTACCAGAAAAAGTACCGAATTCTGCCAATTTTTCTGCCGGCATTATCCGCATTTGCCTACACTGTGCACTGTACATGGGCACAGTGTTTGTCCTTGTGCTTGTGCTTGTACATGTAGGTCATTGTGTCACGTGGCTTGGCGGTGTCCACTCTTGCAGGGATGTCCATACCACAGTATAGACTAGAGGTGTAACTCCCGTGGGGCCTACCGAATGAGATAATACAAAGTCGAGCTCGAACCCTAATCCTGGCCCCTTATGATCGTACAGCAGTCTGTATCATTCATGAATAGTAAGGTGGGGTGAGGTAATTGTATTGTTGGTTCATCAGTTCTACCCGTGACAGTGATTCACACAGCCCCTAGATAGTACAAGCAGACATCAGTCCAATCATGTACATAATTATACCCTGGGACATGCTCAAGATGCTGCGGAGAATATTGTCTTCAGAGTGCTGTACCCCAACTCAGATCCGAGCAAGGAAAGTGGGCAGGCACGTTCAGGGGTACCAGCACCACCAAACTCTATCACGCTGGGACCGTTACTCCACGAAGTGGTCCATCTGAAATCTGAATTCCATTCCGTGGAGCAAGAATTATATGCGCCTCGCGGATCTTGTTGTAGATTGGAAGAGTCCACGTGAACGCTCGGAGTTGGTTGCACCATTGTGTAGTTGATACCTAGTCAATCCGTACACGTGCCCAGTCACGTTGCATTGCCCATAAATGGTAGTAATACTAAGCAATACGCCGGACAACACACCAAGTACACTGTAGGCCTGCACCGGCACCAGGGTCCAGGGAGTTGCATAGACCTCCAGCTTCTTGATCTGCACCACTTCACTTGGTACTATTGGCCTTACTGCAGTACCTGTTACTTACTGGTTACGATGATGTACAATGTACATGTAGGAGTTTGTGCTCAGGGCCTAGGGGTTTCTCTGAACACCAAATATGTTCATTTGTTGATGACGGAAGGACCGGAGGTGTTGAAAACTGCACTTTGGAATCTTCGGAGAGTACAACCTTGTCACACTTATCTTCACATGCAAGCAATGCGACACACAGCAAATACTTGACTCAGCATGCAGGTCTGTAACCACCGGCGACTGTCTCGGCGACTGAATATGATGTACGAAGAGTTCTTCCGTGTCCTCTGTGCGCACTTATTGACCTGTGTTAGGCCGGAAGACACCAGTGTAGTGTGACACTGTATTCTGACCGATGTACATGGTAAAGGCTACATCTAGTAGATGTACATGGTAAAGGCCACATCTAGTAGATCTACATGGCAAGTCATGAGCCACGATGACTACTCTATGTGGTGTGCAGGTCCAAAGAAGGCACACCGTACCGGCTCGCTGCTTCACTTCCGATGGCGATGGTGAGCTGTACCGGTATACGCGGATCGACCCTGCATGCATAGTCATGCTCTGGCGTACCGGTTGAGGGTGGCTGGAGAACGACTGATGATACATCACGCTGTCGAATGCATGCACTTGCAATTACTAAGAACCACTTTTATTTCACCTGAGAAATATCAAACGTATTGACGGTGGTCCGCTCTTTAGGAAACCTCGTGAAAGGACCATGGGGCATTGGGACTGCATGAGGCAATCTGCAGTCAAAGAACTAACGTGGTTACTTTGCCAAACAAAGTACAGTTAGGAAACCACGCAAACCTTGCATGGCTCTTGAACTGGCGACCTTTTCTTTACCTATTAAATCTATCATCGAGAGCATATTATGACCGCCCGCCCCTGCTATCATGAACATTAGGCTCATACAACGTACGCGGCATGTGTCTCCTTCGATAGCTCAGTTGGTAGAGCGGAAGACTGTAGCGGGCACATCGCTAGGATGTGCAGTCATCTTCATGTCGCTGGTTCGAATCCGGCTCGAAGGATTTTTTGGCACTTTCTGTATTACTATTAGCATCAGCTTCATCAAGTCCTCCTTTTTAGTTCATGGAGCTTTGGACTCTTGTTTACTGTAATTACATCACCCGACGATGTAGTCGTGCAAATGCCCCATATCCTCAACGTGTGTGTGTGGGGGGGGGGGGGAGGGGCGCGCACTGGGGCGGGGGGTATAATTATTGGACTTTTTGGACTTTGTATTACCAGGGTGTAATTCAAATTCAATACAAGTCTACGACTTCTTTTGTATAACGGTTAAACCAAGAGGTGTGGACTGAGCAAGATTGACACAAGTACAAGTGCTGTTGTTCGAGTATACAATAATTATTCTATAAAATCACACACATGTACATGTACCTCAAAGCCTTCTATTATGGCTGACAACAAGAACAACAACAACAACAACCAGCAACAGCAGCAGCAACAACAAGAACAACAACAACTTATCTCTTATTGGCCACAGGCCATCGTGAGAATAACAGATTTCAAACAACAACAACAACAACAATCGTGAGAATAAAGAATTCAAAAAACAACAACAACAACAACAACAACAACAACAACAACAACAGCAACTCTTATTCGTCACAGGCCATCGTGAGAATAAACGATTTCAGATTTCTACAACAACATAATAATAATATCCCGAAGGCTAGACTGTCTAGACATAATTCGCGATGGCAGCGAACCAGAATCCGATCATGCTTGGCCTGAGCGTAGCTTGGAATACCTCGCATTGGCTGCCCTTTGTGCCACGACCACCTGCCACCTACATGTACCTTGGAAATAGGTCTGGCAAGGTGGGCCACATACCAATATCCCGTGGAGATACGGAGGAAAGGCGGCATTGGCTGCAGTGTGAAAATTTATATCCATTAGCACCACTGCTTCTCCACGTCCCCCTCCCCCCCCCCCCCCCCCCCGGAGTTGGTTTGGACATTCCAGCGGCCAACCACTGTACAGTCACATTGTATTGATAACTTGCCGCCCCATCCGCTGCTAGTCTTCCGTGCCAACACAGTCATAATATGGTACGTGGTATGGCGGGGTGACGGCATTACTGTTGCCTTTGTTGCCGAAAGGCGGTGTCATACTAAATCATAGGGGTGATACTAATAGCAACAATGCAGTGCGTGTACACGTGTACGCGCTGAAGTCCGCGGAGGGAGAATGTACATGCACGTACATGCTGACAAAGATGATAAGCCAATGACGGGACAGTTCTGCCCTGCCATATCATTCTCTTTACTTCTGAGCCCTATCTCCACCGATTTCTCCGTCAATAGGCATGTCGCATCATGACAATTGCACCACCTTTGTGCAGGAATCATGGGATCCCACGCGATCATCGGATGCCTGTGAATCTCTCAATATCCTCGATCGAGAGATTTCATTTCTCTCCTTCACGGTTCGGTGTATCCTTCAGCTGAATGCCTATTATTGCACAGTACATACATGTAGATCTGATGTTTCCTTGACCTTCGTTCATAGCCCATGGCTCTCTTGTTTGGCGACTGCGCGCGGAGTGAATCAGGACCAACATTACTGAACACTATTGACTTGAAAAAAATACTTGAACTTTTTGAAGTAGTTCCTAGTTCATCAGCTTCTTCAAAGCACACTACGTCACTAGAGTTTAGACTGTATTCACTATAATTATATTGTGTATAGCATAGTCTTGTTCCGTCATACCGCGCACCGTGGGTAGAAGTCATACCGTGTAGTAATGGCCTGTCTATGCTGTCGCTATGGAAATGGAAGGAGGCTCCGCACGCGCGCCAAGACTTCGTGCGTGGCCTACACGATCATGATGATTGTAGCTGATATTCTACGCACGCACGCACGCAGTAAGGCAGTAAGATGGAAGAAAGAGAGGAATGTGGCATTATAAGGCCCCGAAGAGACGAGAGTGGGAGAAGTCCCTCTACAAGTGGATCACTTTGCTCTTCTCAATGGCTAGATATGGAAAAGGCAATTGAGCGCCGAGCGCTTTCGAGAGGCCCTCACCGGTTGCTGAAGTCGTTGAAGCGGGGCGATACACCATCAACATACTGCTCACAGCAGTGCATGCCCATCTCCGGACTATGCACAGCAATGCTAATAACATGAAGCAGACCGATAGACGTGGGCTGGAAATTAGTTTCAGTTGGAACTGAAGTTCGGAGTCGCATCCCACTTGCACATGTGCAAGTGGGATGCGACTCCGAACTACCATCATTGTGGCCAACACGCGGCCAAAGCACATGTTCAGATCATGCAATTCTAAGGCGGTCACCATTCCTAGCGTACACTGTCCGCTGCTACTCGACTCAATAGATTGGCCCTGTTTGGGTGTCGCTTGTATTGACTGAACCGCTGGGTCGGAGAAGAGGCAGCAGATCTTTGTCAAATGAAATAGAGCTGCTGACAACGAGTCGCACCTATCCAGTCTGCTTGCGGTTCGTCTTCTTGCTGGTCACCGATCAGCCGTGGGGCCAAGGAAGAGATTTCTTGTTCAGCTGATCAGAGCCAGCTAGGTGCTGTTAGCGTAGGACTTGTTCAGCAGAGGAGAATGGCGGGAGCACGGCTGGCCACGTACATTGGTCTGCTGGTGGTGTTATTGGTCGGAAGAAGATGCGCGGGGCAGTCGCCATCAGGTAAGAACAAAGAAAGACGTTCTGGTTGTGTTGGCGCAATGCACATGTACGTGGCTATCAATATGCACACATGAGCACTACATCTCACATCTTGCCTAATACGTATATAGTATGGTGAGGTGTGACTGGGAATCAACAGAAATCCAGCATTAATTCCGGGCATAGACCCCTGGTGTGGACGCGGACAAAAGACGAATTTAAGTTCCATTCCCGACATTTGTTCATTGAAGAGAAACAAAGTTACGTATCCTCCTCCCTTATGTTTCGTAGATCAGTGCACACGAAGTGTACCTTGATGCCCGTAACTTTGTAAGCTACTCCACACTACGGGGGCGTGTGGGAGATGTCAGACTGTGGTAGTCCCGTACAATGTACGTGTGCACTAACGACGTGGGAGGAACAGACGCGTATGTGATAGTCCGAATTATGGAAGGGCAATCATATACCACTATTGAATACTGTAACCAGACGCACTCAGTCAGTGGGCAGTGCCGTTTGTCGTTCATGGACTCAATACACGTCACAGAGAATTGAGGATGGGCCTCATAGTGACACGATGGCATTGGGAAGTAGTTGTCTCAGAGGCAGAACTGGCAGAAGTGAAACCAAGGATCGCGTGACTCAGAGTATACCTTGCCAGGTTGCAGGGTGTTCACTGCGACATGCACAGACGTAGGTAACAGTTAACGATGATCGGATAACGGCTTCTCACCCTGAATCGTATGAGAGCTACCAGTACATAATAATATTATGCTGGGTATGTGGAGAAAGTTGAGAAACCCCTCGGCGGTGCTCCTACAGTGCTGGCAACTGAAGTATACCCCATAGCTGTTAACTTAGTATGCTGCTAATCACTGCCCGCTGATCTGATAGAATAGGTGGTCATCGCCGGGTACTAGTATTATATAATATTACGTATTAGCTGATGTTGTTGAATTTTATTTAAAGTCACGACACAAACAGGCGATGGCGCCTCCTTTTATACATGCTAGCGACATGACAACAGATGCCGAATTTCCGTTCAGACCTGTGCTGCTGTCACTACCATGGTGCTGATACCGGTGCACGGGAGGACATGGCACATCATCACAATGCTTCTTCCGGCTTGCATCCATATGCAGGCAAAGGGTCCAGAGTCTCTACTAGGCTCTAGACGCGGCATAGCGACCATGTACACCTTTCAGACTATAGTCTATACTGCTGTGTTCGAACTAAAGTTTGTTGACGGCTCCGTCCGAGTGGAATGCACAGCAAGGAGTAGCCTTACACGAGCAGTACAGACTGCTCTCTGCTCGCCATTAGTAACATTCACAATGTATGCACGATGGCTACGGGTACTATTGGCAATCCACTCCTTGGATTGCATTAACACTGTATCCGCTCCTTGGTGACAGTGTTAGTGGTAGTAGTGGTTCTGTCTAAAGCGGCGCCTCCGAACATTTCGGCCAGCACATGACAAGCATTGACAGCCAGTGGCGGCATTACAGCTTAATAATTTTGTAATAGGGTTGCAATATCGCCTTGGTTCTCTTGCCTTCATGTAGTGAGACCGTATAATTATGATAGTGTGGAAGTGATACTGACAGTGGTACCGACTACACTGTAACTAGTATAAGCTAGTCACGAGTCAGATTGTTCACTTTCGGGAATGCGGAATATGTACCGTTCGTGGACTAAACACCGCTAGTGGTACATGTACATGCTATATTTCACACTTGCTTGTAGCGACACCTAAGGGAGCAGAGACTCTACCTCTGGGAATCCAGAGTATTTCGCAGTTTAAGAGCTAGAGTAAGTTACAGCGAGAAAGAGATATTCCTAGACTAGAACTCCAGCTTCTGGCACCTTCCAGTGGGTGGAACGTAATGGTCGCATCGGGTTCAATAAATTGGGTAGTGCAGAAAACACTACGGGCGGAGAGAACTACAGTATAGTACTGTACTGCACATCATGATACTATGACTGCTGCCTAAGATCACGTGACTAGTAAAGTTCTAAGTAAACGCTTGATCAGGTGAAGGGTGAAAACAATGTCAATCTGTCAGTTTTGCAAAGTACTACAATAGTAGGCGCCGTCTCTATTGCAATGTACATGTATATACATGTACATCCTGACCTGGCTCTGATCGAAGATGTCAGCATATGGATGGTCATGACAACATACCCTCCAGGAATGTGGCGGGAGCACTGCTTTTCTTCGGGATGTCCCGATGCGCGCACTGACTGACTGACCGAGCACTAGAGCACTAGAGCACTAGAGCACTAGAGCACTAGAGTGGATAACAAACGGAAACCTAATGGAGCTGTATCTTTAGGGACTCAGGGGAAGATCATTTTGCTGACCTCTCCTCAGGCTTCTGCTGCCGCCAGGAACCGACTGCTGGAGCGCTCAGTATCAGTCTGTGTGAACGAACGGTAGCAACTAAGTTGCAATGCAATCCGAATCGACACAGTTCAGTTATGTGTCGCTTATCATGAGCATCAAGGATGCCGGCGGACTTTGCGGAAACTGTCAATGCTGCCGGTGATAGTTTTCACATGGGCAAAGTGAGAGGCTTGCAAGACATTCGAAGCATAGTTACGAGTGCAGCACATTGTAAACGGACAGTCGGGCGTCTCCTTTCCGAGTACTACCCTGTCTCATTCCCAGCTTTGTACAATGCCTCCCCAAAGTGCACGGGGGAAATGAGAACTGACAGTCTTCCGTCTGCTGAGTCATGACAGCGAAGGCACTTCTCATTGTCTGCTACCAAAAGCTGTTATTTCATAATGTCCAGAAAGGGGATTCAACATTCTGGTTTGGTTTTCACTGAGATCCGCCTGTTAAGGATCATCAATCATTAGGCAAATTTGGGCTATACCTTATTGTAGATGCCGGTATAAATTTAGTCATTTACATTATACAAGACCGGTAAAGTGAAAGATAGGGAGCCCCCCTCCCCCCCCCCCGATATACATACATTCTCTGTTTCCTCTCTGCTTCTTCTTCCTCCTCCTCTCCTTCTCTCTCTCTCTCTCTCTCTCTCTCTCTCTCTCTCTCTCTCTCTCTCTCTCTCTCTCTCTCTCTCTCTCTCTCTATCTATCTATCTATCTATCTATCTCTCTCTCAGAAGGTCTCTCACATTTATCTTTAATATAGTCTACCACAACTTAAGAAAAGTTGGAACCGCGATTCAGGCTGCTTGAGGAAAGTGAGGATCCCTTTGCGTGAAGCTCTGAGTTGCAACCAGGGAGTACTAGTAGTACAATACAGGTATTGTACTACTGCCTGGTTGCAACCGAAAACTCGAGAGATCTGTTCCACCTCCTCAGCGGCGGCTCCTCTTGTGTAAAAATAAAATAAAATAATGCCCAGTTGGGTATCGAGCACTCTGTGAGCATTGGGAGACGTCTAACGTTACGTTTCTAGCAGGATTGCGCAATACCATCCTGAAGTAATGAGACATAGGTATAATCATGCTATTATGTCCTGATGTCATGACGTAAATCAGCCATTGCTAGTTCTATTGCAAGTAACTGGTTTGCCAGCAATGGTCTCACGGTAATCACAATCGCCACGTGTTTTGTACGTGTCTTGTTGTGTGCGAAGTCTCTGCGACGCCAACCGTGTCATTGGTTGCACCGACGACAATGGTAGCGCCAGTTACCACCGTCATTCAGGCCACCAGCGCAGTGCCTGAAATGACTACCATGACTCCTGTGATGTCATCATCTGTAGTGCCAGCCACCACGCCGGCACCGGCCACTACACCCACGCCTGTGGCTACGACACGTAAGCAATTGTTTGTTTTATTTATTAAAAAATCATGATGTTGAGGATGATGATATAATATCCACCAGTTGAGGTGAGGTGAGTTGGTAATAATTATTACAATTATGACATTACCTAATGGCTGAAATTGAATTGGAAGGAATCTGCTTCATACCGGTATGATAATATAGATAGCATGCACATCTAAATAGTATTGAGTTATGCGTGTTTGCTTCTCGGTACTGCAGAGCCGACAACAGGCCCAACAACCGGACCCACTACTGGACCCACAACTGGACCGACTACTGGACCCACAACTGGACCGACTACTGGACCGACTACTGGACCGACTACTGGACCTACTACCGGACCGACTACTGGACCTACTACCGGACCGACTACCGGGCCGACAACTGGACCTACTACTGGACCTACTACTGGACCTACTACTGGACCTACTACTGGACCGACTACTGGACCTACTACTGGACCGACTACTGGACCTACTACTGGACCGACTACTGGACCTACTACTGAACCGACTACTGGACCTACAGCTGGACCTACTACTGGACTCACTATGGGACCTACCACGGGACCGACTACTGGACCGACTACTGGACTTACTATGGGACCTACCGCGGGACCAACTACTGGACCTGCTACTGAACCTACTACTGGACCTACAATTGCACCTACTACTGGACCTGCTACTGAGCCAGCAACTGGTACAACAACGATGGCACCCTCTGCAGAGACAACATCAGGACAAGCAACAGTTGGAGAAACAGTGGAGCCTACAACTGCAGGCCAGCCAACAAACTCTACTGTTGTGCCGGACCCGACTGGAACTGGTGGATTGCCAGGTAGGTTGTCTCGCGGGTCGTTCTTATAGACTGACTAGGGTTTAGGACTTGTTCAGACACAACCTCCTAGTAGTTGCCTAAGCCCCCCCCCCCCCCCCCCCCCGTTGCTGATATACAGCACCTACCTGCACATACATGTTCAGTTGAGCCCAATGAAATCCGATCGCATGAAGGAAGTCCTAGTATGCGCCAGGCTCTCTGCAGCTCTAGACTTGCGACCGTTAGGCTGTGCACTGGTGCAGGGCGCTGACTTTGCTCACACAATCAGACTTCATTAAGCGGCACTGCATATAAGCAGTCAACATGGACCTACAGTTGAACCTGAGAAATGCGGACACCCATACTGGCCATAGGTCTGCATGTAGTCGAAACTATCCTCATTTTCGAAGGTATCCTCATTGTGGAGGTTCGGGTGTCCTCACATATAGGCTGTGCATGTGAACATGTACGTTAGGTCGGACTGCCGAATGGCGTCCGCAAATTGAAGGTGTTTGTATTTCTCAGCTATCCTTGAGGAAAGGTGCCGCTGTATATTAGTGCTGCACTGCATCATGCCTATGTGTAACCTGAAAAGTGTGTCATCCCTGAAGAGAACATCGTTCATTTCGTACTAGGACTCCCCACCCCGAAAGGAATGCAGCATGCTATGCTGGACGACGCAAATCGCATGCATGTACATGTACAATGTCAGTTGACTTGCTATTTTGACCCACAACCCCTCCCCCCCCCCCATCCCTCAATGCACAATGTGCTTTTCAGGGAGGACAACAGATTTTGCCGAATGACCCTGCTGATCAGGCTGATGATTGGGGTGAAGTAAAAGATGACAAGGCTGCAATGAAGTTCTTAAAAAGACCTCCAAGTCCATAGTAAATTAAGCCAACAAAAAACAAGTCTCTAAGTCTCTCTGATGAGTATGACTTTTCCTTGCCTTGTTGCTTGTGCCCCTGCTCCTCTGTAACAGGCACAGCAGCTGCTTCATCGGATAGCGGCCTGTCAGATGCGGAGATTGCCATTCTAGTTGCTTGCCTGGTGCTTGGTGTCTTGCTGATCCTGGTTGTCATCATCATCATTAGACGGTAAGATTCAGAATGATCACGTGATCAATGTGCTTGCACATATTCTTGAATTACTCAAGTTAAAATAATACAATATTACCATGATACCATACCATACCATGTTCACATTCAACTGAACATCTTTTGTGGTGTGGTACTCGGCTACAAACTCGGCAGGATTGCATTCCTTGTTCGGGCACGATCAGATCTGGTTGGCATGGCCTGAGTTTGTACCGCATGAACCAGTTGCCAGGGACACCCTGCTTCTTCATGTACTAGTATCTGGCCAATTCAGCTGAGGTTACCATGGTTACTGAGCACAATTCAGCTGAGGTTACTGAGCACAATTCAGCTGAGGTTACTGAGCACAATTCAGCTGAGGTTACTGAGCACAATTCAGCTGAGGTTACTGAGCACAATTCAGCTGAGGTTACTGAGCACAATTCAGCTGAGGTTACTGAGCACAATTCAGCTGAGGTTACTGAGCACAATTCAGCTGAGGTTACTGAGCACAATTCAGCTGAGGTTACTGAGCACAATTCAGCTGAGGTTACCATGGTTACTGAGCACAATTCAGCTGAGGTTACTGAGCACAATTCAGCTGAGGTTACTGAGCACAATTCAGCTGAGGTTACTGAGCACAATTCAGCTGAGGTTACTGAGCACAATTCAGCTGAGGTTACTGAGCACAATTCAGCTGAGGTTACTGAGTAGGTTACTGAGCAGCCGATTGCAGGGTAACTAAATACAAACGCTTTCATTTGTTAGCTGACTGTTGGGCTGTTGTTACCCATGCATTGTTCTGTTGTACAGGCGTAACCTCAACAAGACTGGTCACTACGCACCACCGGAGGGCAATCTTCGCAGCGGTTCCTGGGCAGAGCAGGCCAAGTTTGCCATCCGAAACCCAGTGGCCGATAAGGATGAGCTGATGATGGCGGACAAGGAGCCAGACCGTAGCGTCGATGGCGGACATCTCGGCATGGCGTTCCCGAATGAGTCGGCACTGGCTAACGATGATATGCAGGAGAGATCGACCAACGACGGAGACAGCAAGAAAGCGAATAGCACCAGCAGCTCCCAACGAGACTTGGAGAAGCTAGAAGGGGAGGGCGGAATCCAGATATAGAGTGTGGGGGGATCCACACAGAGAGCCCTCTTCTCGGCGAGATCGTCCTTGCCAGGCTGAATACCAGCTGCTGGATTCAAGGCACAAGTAGTACATATTTAAAGATGGCGACCAGGAGGGACTCTAATCTACTTGTACACAATCATTGTCTCCTTACATTCTCTTTACATCTTATTCATAATAATCACGTGACATATTTTGACGTAGTACTGCTTTTCACGTTGGAGCAGAGTTGGCGGACTACCTGCTCTCGTAACAATTTGGTGAAAGCAATTTAATTCCAATTGCTGTCCATACGCCTATACGTTCATATTACGTCCAAGTCACGAAATTATCATACTCCCTCTGGCACAATAGCATTAACACATGCGTGCACATGTCTTCGATTGTGTTTCTTTCTTTCCGCTTAGTCCTGTATCTTTCCACAGCGCATGACATGAGTCGACAGGTCATGGGCACAATTGAAGCTTTAGATGTCGGACATGCACATCTAACTGTTAGAACTCAGCATCACAGGCCCGTCTATGACTAAAGATATCATTCTGTGGGGATACATTAGATCTATGTGCAGTGCACCAATATTCTTGAAGCAGAAACGTGTACACACGATGTACACAGTAGATCTACGTTTATTGTTAGGACACTCGTACTCTACATGTACATGTACTTGACGTGTTTCTTTATAATGTCTTACTTTCCTAAAGTCAAGAAGAGGAAACTACGTGATGTGACCATGTATGGTATTGGCAGGTCCTTCGGCAGCACTACGGAGTTCCAAACCCAGGCTGGATTTACATCTGGTCCGGAAACGGGCGAATGTACATGCTCTTGACCTGTGTACCTGGTGTACAGTATTGTCCCTGGCTGTATCCCCTACGCCTGCGCCCTAGCTTGGGCAGTGTTCCACGGCCACAGAAAGAGGTATGGATGTGTGAAACCCGTGCTTCGCTACCTGCACTGTAGTGTAGGCTAGCCAGCATGTCCTCTTCATGCGCATCGCAGCAGTAGATCGGATTTTTTATCCAGCACCCTCCCTATTCCAGCAGAACGGCTTTTACGTGCAAGTAGCCCAGTGGCATTACAAAGCGGGACCAATGTACAGGCATTCAGCACTCCTGGAGCAGGGGCTGCTTCAGTGGAACACCCTACTAAGTACTTGCTTACCTCCATGCAGACGAGACGCTCAGTGTCATAAATATTGCTCAGTGCTGCATACCACTGACAATGTCCCCGCGATCAACACTTCCAAATTCGGATCAAGTTCGCCGAGCAACCGACAAGTGGGATAATCGATAAGTGAACCACGGATACATAAAGAACAACACACCATGGTGTAGAGCTACATGACATTGTATACTCCTATTTCATTTTCGATGGGAATATCGTCCTGGCAACAGTCGCGTAGATCGTGACCCTAAATGGCTAAAAACTAGTCCCGAAAATAATACGACTGAATAGACGTGGTAGCGACTTCGGTGATCCCCATACAAGTTAGAAGTACAAAGTCAAGTAATTTAAATTCGACAGGAAAAGCGCGAGCTTCACTGTTTTGAGCAACCAACTAATACTCCATTACGACATTAGTCATTTCTCTACTCTCATGTAGTGTGTTACTTTTATTTCCTTGTAGATCCTATGCATAATAAGCAAGAGTACATAACCTCAGGGGGTTGTGTACTCTTCCTAATACTATTTTTACCAGTACATGTACATGTATGTCCTCCTTGCAAGCCAAGCACGCCGTCATACCCGCTGGCCGTACCTGGACCTAAGCCAACCGTAGCTCCGGGCACCAACAAGGCAACATTCACACGCGCTTGGCAACTTGGCGGCTTGGCCAGTTTGCGGGCTCGACTGGTACTGAGTTGTAGACATACAATCATCGCCATGTAGACTACATGATGTACTTGCAACTATGACTTTGTACAACTAGTTACTTGAGGCTGAAGTCGACAATCGCTGGGATTTCAAAAGCACAGCACTGCAGGCAGTACCAAGAGTACATAGTTACATTGTTAGTCATAAGACTCATAACCCCTAGTCACTACAATGTCAATGATTATGATTGTAGTAGTCAGTAGACTCAGTCAGTCAGCACGAAGAGGAAATAATAGAACCAGGCTAGGTTGGATATCGAAGACAAGCAACCATTGCCCGCATTGGTAGTGTGCTATCGGGCACTTCGCAGTTTTACTCCCACGTCATGACTGTATCCGTTGCACCACACCGGTTTCGTCTTCCATGTAGCAGGTAGTACGGCGACCATCTGTGACTGTGTCCAACGTCAGCTGGTAAGTAAAAAAAATAGTCAGTTTGGGATGTTGTTGTACGTGAGGACAGTGGGTGTTGTCCTTACCCCGTCATGGGTCATTGTCGTTCGGTATTCGGGTATCCATACCTCGTGGACTACAGCCAATATAATACGGGACCGTGGCTCAGTCTTGCTGTGACTGCGAGGAATGTCCCATTTCACAGCAATACTGCAGTAAAGTGGGGATAGTGATAGGAGCGCAGAGCGGCTAGTTCACACGTTCCCGTTGCCACCAGCTATACAAGTGTGTTGAGAAACACACCCGTACCCAGCTTACACAGGTACTCAGTACATGTACATGACTGTACAGTTCACTCCTGATTATAGCAAACACCAGTGTGCACGAGAGTTAGTTCTTTATGACCGATGTTCGTTATAACAGAAATGCACTCACACTATACAGGCAGGAAGTCATGACTGGCATGTGGCCCATGCCTGCATGAGTGCACTTGGTTTACATGCGGCCCTTCAAGATAATAATTATGGTTCGTTACAAGCCGGCGTCAATTTTTTATGGGTTCGAACAAGGACAGGGACAAGGGTTCGCTATATCACGAAATTCGCTACATGCGAGGTTGTTATAAGTGGAGTCGAATGTACAGTGAAGCACGGCATGAAAGCCAAAAAGCTAACCTTGTCTTATCTGGCCTCGGTAATGTACTCGTATAGCCATTCTTTGGTACACTTGTACCATACTCAGTGATGTTTGAAGGCAAGATCTCGAAAGACACGACAGCGGTGGGTGGCCCAGGTGTACTGTGACCTAAAATGTACATCGTAAATTCAAACGTCATACGATCACATGTTATGCCGTGCATCTAGCTTTAATGTGAAGGACCCGAAAATAGTTCCAATCATCGATCATGGAGAAGCGGAAAATCGAGAAATGTCCATATCGAATATAAAGTTGTCCACAAAACTAGAAGCCATGAGTCTGAAGGAAATTAGTGTTGAGCTATCGAGGCTCAAGCAATATGGACTGCATCAAAATGGCGTGGATCAGCTCACTGTCTACTAGTATGTGGAAGTAACTAATTGCTTTTTAAATTGCTCACAAACCCCGCTGTTGGAACTGCTGGGCTAAATTACGTTATGATGAAGAAATATCTACATTGGCTTACATAGAGAATAGACACCTTGAATAGAACTGGTTTACAATGCAGCAGTGGTGAATAATCTTTGACTGCTGCCTATGTAGTTTTCTTGTGCAGTGGCTGGCACTTTGCTCGCTTGGACAGGCCAGTTCTACGACGTGGATGTGCTGTTGGCTTGTTCACGAGAAACCAGCGTGGCTTGCGTTCTGTGCACCAACGCACAAAATAGAAACAGAATAAGAGAGGCACTGTCAGAATGTGTTCTGTTACGGGTGATTTTTGAGATATTAGGTACCCGGCACATTGCACATTCTTTGTCTGAGGCCACCTGGAGGCTCACCCGTATACAGAAACTATTTGATTTGAATGCCAGCCTGACTTCGATAGAACCCTAGATATCACATCAGCTTGTACAGATATGTGAACAGCTTTAGTGCACAACTTCACTGCATTTCCTGCAATAGCGGCTATTGTGCTACAGTTTTGTTTAGACATGACACATTTCCTATTACTTTGTAAGCCAAAGAGAATTATTATCATCATCATCATTTGGAAGATTGCCATGCACCGACTAGGCTCCAGGCGCGAACTGATGGTTGTGGTGGTGAGAAGGAGAGCTCTGTGCCAGAATAAATTTCCAGCCTAGAGAGCGTGCGTGGACAGGTGTGTATTTACCGCCGTATTTCCAGGTGTGTTTACCACCATATTAATCAACCATTTGGAAAATTGCTCACATTATTATAGATAAAAGTTGCCCCAAACAATAGGATGGTATCATATCAATACACTCACCTGCACCTTTGCTTGCCTGTATGTATTGAACAGCTGGAGGGCTGCTATTGCTCAACAGCTGTGTTGGGTGATTGGGAACTGACAAAATGATGCCTGAGTCTGTGCCAGAAGGTGTGAGCGAGTCATCATCACACAGGCCATCATCGATGAAGGTACCGGTAGCACATGGTAATGTGATGGCAATGTCCTCGGTCTCATCCACTCCCTCCAGCTCTACTTCTAGCACGGATATGTCTCCAGGTGACTGCACCATCGCTGGTCTGCACATATGTTGCTCATGGCTCGGCTTTGCTGGTATAGTGTCACAATTGCTCCCATGCATCTGTCCAGGGATCACAACATCACCTGCATGAGCACTGATACTCTGATCGCTACTCCGTTGATAATCCGGTGTACTTGCATAAAAGCTAGAATCATGAACTGGTGCCGAAGATTCACCAGAGCTGGCTGCTTCTGCATCAGCTAATGCCATTCCGGAATTCACAACCTCTGCATTCACACATGTAGACGAACAATACCAGACATCAGCACTCTACGTAAGTAAGTGACACCATCACCACACGCTGTATTGGGCAATCTAAAACGTTTTCCCCATTCTGAACTATGCTAACAGCCTTCTTCCAAGGAAATTCTGCTGGATTAGGGAGGGTGCTGGAATTAACAAATCTGATTATTGTGGCAGCGGGCATGAATGGGACATTCTTGCTGCTGAAAATTATGCTGGTTTATACTAGAGGGTTAAAGAGGGACGACTGTACTTCAGTTTATGCCCATGGTTCACTTGCTGCATAGAATGTTCTAGAGCCTAACAACGGAATTGCATAATATTGATCTGGGTACTATTGAAGGACAACATTGGTGCTTATGGCAAGAGTTCATGCAACCATCACTGCATGTATTATTGGAAATCATTACAGCAAAACAACTCGAACTACACTGTGTATGAGAGTGCTTGAAACATGTAACATGTAACTAAGCATAGCCTTACCAAGATTGGAATGGATGTCTTGGTCATGTGCTTCTCCTTGTACTCCCGGTGCGACCTGTAGCATCCTCGCATTGGTCTGTTGACATCTTGCAATCGCGGGCTGTTCACTGGTACTCGGTACTAAGGTATCCTGGGCATTGCACACCTCTGTAGTGCTGTCACTATGCCGCATACTGAATAACATGTCCATATTGCTAGTGTGATACTCATAGGTATCTGGATCTATGGGTGTTGTGCTCCTCTTTCTAGCTGCAAAGCCACAGCTACTACTGCTACTACTGCTGTGACTGCTGCTCTCTGCGACATCCACTGGTGAATGTCTGATGTGATCATTGACAAGGGTACACCCTGGGTCTATACCAGCTCTGCTACTTGTCATATCGTCCATTTCTGCATCTGAGCTGGGCTGAAACGTAGTAATTGGAGAAGATAACCCCACACCCAGTAGTACTGGTTGTGGTGCTTCGATGTCATCTCTGTATGTCCGGCACTCGGCTGGAGCAGTATCCTGGAGATTCCGAAGACCCTGTGTTGTTGCCACTTCTGCTGCTGACACTGGTATCGGTGCTAGTGCTGATACCAATGTGACTTGTTCAGGTAAGCACTGGCTTGACATCACTGCAGGCTGATCATGGTGGCAGTGTTCTTGCTCTTCTTGTGCAGATATGGACTGGCTGTGCTGTACTGGTGATCCTGGCCATGGTACTTCAGCTAGGCGTGTGTCCACATGCATAGCACTGGCACCTGTGAGGATGACAGTGGGACAAGTAGACGGGCAATCACTGCCACTAAGACTGTTCAGCGACACAGCATCACTTGTATCATCAACACTGCGCTCACTGCATGACAGATGGTCCTGTAGCTCAGCTACGTCATTGGGTGATGGTACCTTCTGGCCAGCACATATTGGTGAGCTCGTCACAACTGAGCATGATAGTGTATCATCGGAGCTTGCATCACTACTAGCAGCTGATGGGCCAAAGTTGGTAGCATTTTCTGGATGGCAAGGCGATAATGATCTGTTGGCTATTTCCTGATTCTCCTCCTCCTCCTCATCTTCATCACTACCGTTGGCTGGCCACTCAGGAGTTAGTGTTGAGCCTTGTTGTTTCTCTCCTGTGTCTGAAGGGTCCCACTTCTGAGAGTCATATGAGTTAGCGTCTGCATGTACGCTATTTGTACCTGGCATATTACTTGTACACTCAGAAGAACATGAATTGCCTGCTGATGTTGCGCCATGTTGCAATGCAGTGCAGTCTGCATCAACACTAAGCTCTTGGGACAAATGTTCCTCTTCCGGAACACAAAACATAAATTTTACCCCCGCGTCCACGGTTTGTGTTGATCGAATTTCATTTACTGATGATGGCTCGTGAGTGCCAGTTCTGTTGCCCTCTTTGTTCTCAGCAAAGTCACAATTTCCGGGACTTGTCACATTTGAGGACTCCAGTACGTTGGTCGTAGCTTCATTGTGGCAGTCGCCACAGTCGCTAGACTCTTCGCTCTGGGTGGAAACAAAATCACCTGTCTCCCCCGCATATCCAGCAAGCCCAGACTGCACAATTTGAAGTTCTCTGCATGTGTTCTCCGTGACGCTGTCAGGATGAGCTGATTTCGTTTCTGGTGTTGGCGGTGACAGCGTCGGTAAGACGCCCAATCTGGGACTGTGTGTGACAGACAAGGAATTCCCATCCAAGGCCGAGTCTTCCGACTGTGTTTGTAGTAATGGCTCGTCGTTGAATATCGGGGATGGCGTCGAACACGGATAGACAGGCTTGGAGATCCTGGTGCCTTGCGTGATTTCACGAAGGGATTCAGGTGATTGATCGTACTCATTTTCACGACTCTCGATTCTGGTAGCATCGTCTTGCCCAGCGATAAAACCTTGCTCTGAACAGTTGGACAGCGGGCTGAGCGGAAGATCAGAGTCACTGATAGCTGGATCGAAGTGTATGTCAGTAGCTTCTCTGGACGGCCCGGTACTGTTGGCCCCCTCGCCTTTCAGCGACGTCTCTTGGTCGGATAGCAAGTTAATGGAGCAACTTTGCAGGGTGAGTTTTTTTGGAACAGATTCATCAACATTATGCTGCAGTTTGCCAGTCACACTTGGTGTGTGTCCTCCTCTCAGTTGGGGTGTAAGTGGTGGTGACAAACTTGGATCGTTTTCGAGATCTCCTTCTGGCGGAGTCTCCTCGACTAGAGCACGATTATCAATATCGTTGGCGGACATTGCAAGCTCACCTGAGCACCGTGTATCCTAAACTATTCCAAGTAAAATAGTTTGCGTAATGACCCGACCAACGAGCCAAAGAAGAATGGCACATTGAAGTCCAGTGAAGACGACC
Source organism: Sycon ciliatum (assembly GCF_964019385.1). Taxonomy (NCBI): domain Eukaryota; kingdom Metazoa; phylum Porifera; class Calcarea; order Leucosolenida; family Sycettidae; genus Sycon; species Sycon ciliatum. Next base: position 3,865,724 of record NC_088646.1, read on the forward strand.
AACAAGACCATCAAAATAGTGATACCCAAGAACCAAGACACATCTGTTTCTCGGGCCAAGCCCAGTTATTTTGCCAGTAAAAATGTCATCTACATGTACTTGCGAGAGTTCCGATCCGAGCAGGTCAAAGGTTAGTCCATGACCTCTTGTCTAGTGGCATACCGGCAGTAGTAGTAGATCTAGTAGTGGTGAAGTCTTGTACAATGTCACATAGTTGTGGGGTAGCATGATAACTCTACACTCGTAGATCTACTCTGTGAGCTGTGTAGATCTACATAATGTCATTGTAGAGGAAGAGAACGTGTGTGTGCTTCACATGAGCACGTGTACAAAATTCTACAATGACTATAATTATTGTAATGTGCTTCTTGAAGTGCCGACGTCTACAGCCTAGCCTAGGGCGAGGTGTAGATCTACATGCACAGTAGTAGTCAGTTATCCAAAGAAGCTCATTCAAAATAATACTAAATAGCCACACAAGAGGAGGCACCATGCGCTATAACCAGGGTGTCGTATATACGACTCCCTGGCTATCAGTGAAACGGTCACACAGACTGGGAGTGGGAGTGGTGTCGAAGACATGACTCCAATTCATGCACTCAGAGAAGGACTCTGGAATCCAGAGCAAATGAGGAGCATGTCGAACCTTCTATTCAGCAAACCTGCAAGAAAGGGCCACTCTCACTACACTAGTGGAAATCGTGAGTTAGTGGAGTGCCAGGTTCGGCAGGAAGCGTGCGCTCCACGTTCGATCAACCGATAGTTACTTCATCTACTAAGAATTCCTGTCGAAGTCGCTACTTCTACAATTGTATGTTCATCAGCAATAGCCAGGTCTATGAAGTAATTATGGCGATGGTCTGCCTTTCTTTCTTTTTTTACAAGATAGTCACAATCTATCATGGTACAAACGCCAGCGAGAAAATTAATAGCAGGGAGTCGGAGCCGAGTCGAAGGAGGTGCATATTTTCCGCCAGCCCACTGCATCCATACCGGAGCAGAAGGTCACCGTGCTGCTCCACTGGTGTTGAATACAGCCTGCTTCACAAAATCCTTGATGATGGCGGAGAACATGATTGGATGGAGAGGTGGGGATGGCGTACCTGTGATTGGTGCGTTATCTTGCAGGTTTTCAGCTGGCGACAAAGTAATAATATATTATGCACGTCCTTCGACTCGCGGATTCCGATGACCTGTGCAATGTCCTAGCTCTGAATGCACGTCGATTAGCAGCGTATCCCATCGATCCAGCTTCACTGGAAGCTTACTCGTACAATGCCAGGCGCCTCATTCCCCTAGACTAGCAACCAGGTGTGTTGTTGTTGTTGTTGTTGTAGTTGTTGTGGTGGAAGTTTATTTAAAGGGGAAGTATACCCTAAAATCAAATTTTCACCAGTTGTAGTCTTCGGGGTGCTGAGTCGAATGGTCTTGGTCCGAGGAAGCTGAGACGCTCCCTTCCTACTTGAATCCCAATCGAACTCGCGCACTTCCACCGAAACTGGGTGACTGCGCCCTACTAGATGGGGATTTGTATGCAAAATGTCACTAAAAGCGCCATTTCGTTCTTATAAAAGCACGGATGACCGCGATTGGCCCATGTGTTGTAGTCTTTTGGATGCTGAGTCGACTGGTTTTGGTCCGAAAAGGCTGCGATGCAGCGTTCCTCCTTTATTCCCAATCGAACATGGTTGAACAAGCGGTCACGTGCTCCTGCGTACACCAGTCACCTGGTCACCGTGCCTGCAGGGTACAACTTACTAGCCTGTTTGACCTTTTTTGGGTGCAGTCCTGTCACTCGAGTTGAACTCGAGTTGAACCTTGGTGTGAAAGTTGTCGCCTGCTGGCGCGGTGACCAGGTGATTTGGGCACCCAGGAGCACGTGACCGCTTGTTCAGCCATGTTCGATTGGGAATAAAGGAGGAACGCTGCATCGCAGCCTTTTCGGACCAAAACCAGTCGACTCAGCGTCCAAAAGACTACAACATATGGGTCAATCGCGGTCATCCGTGCTTTTATAAGAACGAAATGGCGCTTTTAGTGACATTTTGCATACAAATCCCCATCTAGTAGGGCGCAGTCACCCAGTTTCGGTGGAAGTGCGCGAGTTCGATTGGGATTCAAGTAGGAAGGGAGCGTCTCAGCTTCCTCGGACCAAGACCATTCGACTCAGCACCCCGAAGACTACAACTGGTGAAAATTTGATTTTAGGGTATACTTCCCCTTTAACGTCGCACCACAAACAGGCGATTTCGCCTCCTTTTGTGTGCACCCTATTGGCATTGGGGGTACGCCGTGTTCCAGGGAAGGCCATCCTGAAGGCGGTCGGTACGGCCATAGAACAAACAGTCGGCTCTGTCCAACTCTGTGCCGGCCAACAGTGTGGCATCGAAGCTCAACTACCTAGTAGTAGTAGTCACTACTCTCCTCAACTTCTGCTGCTCACCATCCAAGCTCTTTTGGCGAAACAGTTCCGTCCTGCACCACCCATGGCGACCCACTCTCCATGGCTAGTATGTATGCCCTTGGGACGGTACCCCTCATACAAAGAGCCAAGTTCAGTGGCGTCCTTCAACCGGCTTAGCCTGGTTCGCAGACGACTCAACAGTGGGTGGCAAACTGCGGACACTGCATATGTGGTGGTCTATCCTAGAGGAAGAGGGACCAGCTTTTGGCTACTTTCAACGCCAAGAAGTTCTGTTCATTCTTCTTACAAAACCAGATCATGTTGACCTAGCAGCCGAGTTCCTTGGTAACACCAATAGTCCATGGACTCTTGGTAACACCTTTGTGGACATCCGTGTTGACGGTCGCCGTCGTCTGGACGCAGTTCTGGGCAACCCACAGTGACCCATACTGTGCGGACTTTGTTCGATTGAAAGTCCAGGAGTGGTGGGCAGAGATTACAATCTTAGCCCAGTGTGCTTGCACCCAGCTCCAAGCAGCGTTTGCCGCATTCGAACAGGGCCTTCACGCCCGAACCGTGCCTGGCACCGCACACTACCTTGCTCCCTCGGAGGACGGCATCTTCCGCACCAAGCTCATTCCTGCCATTACCAACCGACCCCCTCCAGGCGGTCTTGAAAGGTCCATCTTCGCTGTACCCTGCAGAGACGGTGGCCCCGGGATTAGGTCTCGTCACCCGGCCTCCCTGTCAGCCCTACATCGTGACTCTAAACATAATTATCAAGAAAGCGCTCGAAGAGCGTATCCATCACCATGCTTTGGGTGTTGGAAATGGCTTCAGAGAAGGGAGTCTCTGCAGCTTATGTATATAAAGTCATATGCTGTCCTCTCCGCCGCTACGGTTTCATCCTCCACAAACAAGCTTTCCGCGAAGCGCTTCTCTTGCACTATGTATGGCTGGTTCCCATCTGGACTGCCCTCAACCTGCGCAAGCGGCGCTTCCTTCACAGCAGAACACACGTTGTCCTGTCCCACTGGTGGCTACCCCTCCATGCATCACAATTCGGACCTTCGTGATCTCACTGCATACCACCTCAGAGACGTGGCCAGGAATGTGAGCACGGAACCTTCCCTGCAACCCCTCACCGGTTAGACTCCGCACATCAATCTCAGCTGGCAGTGCCCGCCTGGGCGTGGCAGCATCTGGTATATGGGGTCATGGGTGGGCGTTTTGAGAAGACGACCAGCCCTCGTCATCCGCGTCTAGTCCGCATGCGCGTTTCACCAGCAGTCACTTTCGGCAATACACCGAAAACACGAAGCTGATAAACGCGTGTATGAGGAGCGAATCCGGGGAATCGAGCACGGCACATCATCTCTGCCGATACTCGGTAGTGCTGAGTGCACCTGGAGGGTGCGGGAAAGCGGCAGCTTCTGCCCTTTACAACAGAGTTGCCTCTATGCTTTCGGACAAAAGCAAGGAGCCCTATTTCACCGTACTGGCCTGGATCAGATCATGGGTCTCTTTCTCTCTTCTCTGCTCACAAAATGCTAGCCGCTCTCGGCGTGGTCATCGTGCCGCTAACCCGAGGTCCAACCGATCTTTGGCTGTTATTCCCGCTGTGCTGGGCACAACAGAATGCCACTTTTGATCCTCTTGTTTTGGCAATCAAGCCCAGGGAGTCTCATTAATTTTATCGGTTTACCACAGAGTATTTTACGATTTCCTGTTTTTAATATTAAAGGTGCACATTTATTTTCATACATCACAGTACCAGGCCCTCCTTGGGGATCCAGGGAGTCGACTCCCTACTTGTGGATCCGGATATCCTTGGACAACAAAACGCTGCGTCTACGTAACTCGTTTAAAAAAGAAGGGTGTATTGCGAGGCCCCTCGGCCTCGTACATGCGTAATGGCTAATGCCTTTATTTGTAGATCAGTCCGGAAATCAGGGAGTACTCCCTGATTCCTTTTTTTTTACTGTACTCAACAGCCTCTTTTACGGGCAAAATTAAAATTAAAAGCAACACAATGATGAGAAAACAAGAGGGGTAAACACAATAACTCTATCAAAGCTGTTGACTCACGCATACACACACACACACACACACACACACACACACACACACACACACACACACACACACTAGATAACAATGATACTCAGTACTTAAACTGCAGGAGTTGCGAAGAAAGTTAAATCAATGCAGCCTCCGCGTTTGCGAGGGCAGCAGACTGATCATTGACGCGGCGCATCCGCCGGGCACCGCGAAGGCAGGCAACACTGGCACGCAGGAGACCAAAACCAAGACGACAACGCAGCAATGCCATCACCATTGCGTATGGCTCTCCGGTTTTCTCTGCAGACAGAGCAGCAATTCGCTTGAGAAGAGCGGAAGCAGCTCGACCGGCTCCACCTGTGGCCGAGAATACGACAGGTACGAAGGAGGCTCGCTCAACTTCTTGCACCCTCTGACCATACCTGCGACGCTTCTCACGCTCATGGCTCTGGTAGCGAGCAGCGAGAGAAGAGGAGCGGTTCGAAGGAGCGAATGGGTTAAACACCCGTACATCAAGATAAACGCGTTCCAACCGTCCTCCCCACACGCCACTCGCCGCCACATGCAGACGGGCCTGATCCTCGGTGGACGCCGTCCGGTATCGGAAAAGCTCGCCGGTGAGGGGTTGGAGATGAGGCTCTACTTCTATGCTGTGTGCCACCTTCTTCAGTTGGCCAGCAATGATGTCCCGTACCTCATTGTGGCGAAGCGTCGGGAAACCACCGGTGGGGCAAGAGAGAGCATGCTCAACAGAGAAGGTGGCACCACAGACACAAGTAGAAGGGAGCCGTGCCGGGTGCCAGCCATACCGCAATGCCAGACCATCGCGAAATTCACACTTTGACAAGCTGAACCCATGCCGACTGAGGGGGCGACACGTGAGCCAGCTGGACGCACCCGCCTCCCTGCCAAGGTTGATGGAGTGCTGGAGGGCAGAGGAGGCTCGGGCGGTGAATTGCCGAAGGGATTCCGTGGCAGCTGCCTTCACATCCTTGCGATTAGAGGCCTTCAGGCTGGCGACCTCTGCCAAAGAGTCTCCCAGGTTGAAACTCTGGGTGAGGATGTTGGTAACCATAGGAGCAGTGATGGCACGCGAGGATTGGTACTGGGCCGACAGAGAGGTGGGATCCAATATTCCTAGACCACCATTCCGGCAGGGGAAGGAGAAAAGGGTGCTGAGCTCAGAGCTGATTTCCTGGCCTGTGAGAGCTGGGAGGAGCTTCGTGGCAATGACCCGCTCCAGTGAAGCAAGGCCAGCAGACGCACTTTCGAGTACCCGGCAGAGGAAAGACCAGCGGCTGGAGAGGCCTCGGGTGAAAGCAGAATAGGCTGCTTGTGGCTGAGGCAGGGCGGTTGATGTCAGTGATTCGACCTGCCCACACCAGTCCCGGGCTTTCCCGTGTACGTAGTCTTCGACAAACGCAGGTGTGCCTATGGCTGAACCCAGGTAGCGGTTGCCTGTGGCGGTGATGTGGATGCCTGTGCCTTCGAACAGCTGGACAGCTTCATCGTAGTCGTCAGGCTTCACCACGAGCACAGACGTTGCTGGGTTGAGGAAGTATCCGAAATCAGGCCCTCTGTCGTGCAGTTTGTCCCACCAGGTTCGGAGAGGAACGAGTCGGCCACCTGCGGACGAATCGTCCGCATACCATAGCTGGCAGGCGCCGGGTGTTACGATCTCCCGGATGAGAGGGACTACGCCGATCGCATATAACGGCATCGCAATGGGGTCGCCCTGTGTCGTTGTGGAGGGAGTCATTTCCGCTGGTGACAAGCAGTCTAGCAGCATCGGCTTCTTCCTCGGCCGCGGTGCGCTGTGCATCGTGGTGCTGCTCCAATAGGTCCCAAGCATGTTCTTGGGAGCTAGTTGGCAGTCCGGCCTTGGAGGCATGTGCGCGCAGGGTTGGCCGTAGTAATAACAGCTGACTCAGTAACTGATGGCGTATCATGGCTACCTCCCTGATTCCTACCAGGGAGTAGTACAATACCGGTATTGTACTACTCCCTGATTCCTACAACCGGTCATGATATCAACAGTTCAGATACCACCGCACTGCATGCACGACAGTCCATGGGGATCCAGTGAGCGCCCGTTATGTCATTCTGTCATTTGATTGCCATAGCTAGAGTCTACGGGATACGGTGGATCCAGGTCAGGACCTCTTGTACGTGACCAGTGACGCGATAAGATCAACCACACAGATTCGCCAGACTCTGCATGCAAAGCTGTATCATGTCTATCATCAATCGTATTCTGGTATTCGAGGACGAAAGTCGAAGTAAACGTCGTTGTCTCGAAAACCAGAGACACCTGTAGGCTGTAATAAGTGGAACTGAAAGGTGACGGGACCCAGTAACTGGTTGAAAGACGTTTCTTCGCCCCAGTCAAACAATCTTAGACACGGAAGAGGTTTTCGTCAGCTCAGAGTTGCTGCAGTCCGCTGTTGAGGACAATGAACTTCTTTCCCAGCGATCCTCGCTGTGTTGGTCAAGTAAATAATTACTAGTAGTCCATTCAGGAGCCGTGCTGAACGACATGCCGAGTCAGGATGGTGAGTTCTACTGCTTTGTGGAAAACATGGGTTGTGGGAGACTTTTTCCTGAAACCATCCAATGACCCAGCTGTATTTCTGTTGCGTTGGGATACCATCCCGCTTTCCTTTCGAATGACTCGCGATATCCGCATATGTCAAATTCGTTACACTGTGCTCCACTTTTTGCTTCAAACATTCCTGGAGACTTAGATAGAATGATGATGCTGGCTAAACCCTGCACTACGCTCTGAAGTTGATAATGATGAAAACCACACAGATACTCGGGCAGCTCTCTCCGTTAGCAAACAAGTGACCACCGACTTGCTCTGTCACTTCAAAAAAAATTATAATTTACTTGAAGTCTTTGGTCGGGAAAGCTTACAGGCTTGCCTGAATATCGCTGAGGTGTTGATCACACAAACGAGGACTAGGTTGGGGAATAGCTGAACCTAACTTCGCCACAGAAGTTAGTCTTGGGGCTGCTCATACTCAGTCATAGTCAAGCTTCTAGCTGAGAATGTAGCTAAGGAATTACATTCTAAATGCTGTTTGGAGAAAAAATAGAAAAATTGAATATCATCCCCAACAGAAACTGGCGAAATACTTCTCTTGCAACAGATGATATTCCATCTTGCAGTCGCTGAAGAGTTTCATATTGTCCTGAAAACTGTGCATTTGTGTGTGTGTGTGTGTGTGTGTGTGTGTGTGTGTGTGTGTGTGTGTGTGTGTGTGTGTGTGTTTGTGTGTGTGTGTGTTTGTGTGTGTGTGTGGTTGACTGCGTTTTGGCAGACTGGCTGCTCAACGGACATCACACTGCTTATGCTTTGGGCGGCTTTCTAGGAGTGCTCATTGTGTCCCTATTGCTATGTTTGAACTTCAAGCGACTGGGCAAACGTCAACGGGTAGCACTCGAGGTGCATGCGGCGGAGAGTAACTCCATGCCAATTAGCCATGGTGGTACATCAGTTAGCACCCGGTCATCTCATGCTCTTGCAGGCGATGACCCGACTCTGGACACTGCCAAGGTAGAAGAGGGAGAAGATTTGCCCATTGACGACGGGGAGAGCAGTGCTGCAACATCGCCCGTCACTGTTAAAAACAACATAATTGGAGGAGCTGATGGTGGTCTGTTGGTAACGGAAGACCCTAGCAGTCCGTATGCCCAACTATCAGGCATCAAACTGGACATTCAAGTGGAGAACATTGAAAATGAAGATGATGTGGACGGTACTGCAGTCAGGATTGGGTCACGACGTGGCTCATTCAACAAGAGTTCTTTGAGAAGCTCAAAGAAGAAAGACAAGAGAAATAGTGTTCAGAGCAGCGGCACACTGAATCTAGGCGATGACAAAGGTGATTATGCAAGTGTGTCATCCGTTCTAACTAGTGATGTAGCATCCGATTATATTGTAGAGGGCGACAACCATTCACTCAGAAGTCGCGGGTCGATCAAGAGTCGGCGCAATTCGTTGCGTGCAACACGAAAGCCCTCTTCTAGCCTTCCCTGCGCTCCACAGTCACCGCTGTCACCAATACCAACATGTAAGCCAACGTCCTTGTCATCGGGAGTAGCTACTGCATCTGGCACATCTCTTACTGCTCCTGGCGCACCACCCGGTGCACCTAGTGGCGGCGGAGCCAGTGCTAACAACCAGTCGACTTATGCATGTGTTTCACCCGTACTCACCAGAACAACCTCTCCAGAAGTTGACATGAATGATGATGCCTCAGTACAAAGTCCTTGCTCTGTGAGGGACTCCACCAGCAGCAGGGCATCCCGGCGGGATCGCATTGCCAGCCTACCTCTGGTTTCGGCTGACTATGCGAGCGTGACAATCGTACGGAATGGAAGTCCCGTTGCAGCAGGAGTGGACGGGATCGACGTTCAAGAAACTGAGCCTGCAGAGGGTCATTATGCAGCGGTTCTGCGTGTGAATTCGGACAACGAGGAGGACATGGGCAACGCAATCATGGAGCTGAATCGTCTGCAAAAGTCCTGCTCCGTAGGCGGCGACTATGCACAAGTTGATTTAAATGCTGTCATGAGATCTCGTGACAAGTCACTCGGTGATGATGCTGATGTGAAAGAGTTGACTGGTGGGAAAACAGACGCGCACAAGCGGATCAAGCGTCTGCAGACCTTACCCGTGGATCAGTTGAGCAAAGATGTACCATACGCGCGTCCCAAGAAGCTTAGTATTGATCATGGTGACAGTAGTACTATGAGCACGTACGCTCAGCCAATCAAAAAACAGTCACTCACCAACGCATCCGAGCCAACCTCGTCGTCGGCTCCGACAACTCATGAAGATGCATATGCCATGCTTAGCCCCTGCGAGTCACGTAAAGCAGTGCCGGAAGAGAACCCTTATGCTCACCCGGCACTGCCAGAGAGGACAGCTGATGCGCTCTCCTTGTTGTCCTCTGATCTTGTCCTGTCCAGCGATGAGCCATTGATGGAAGTGCCAAGTTAGCTTGTCAAGTCCTTCTTATAGTTGTATCTGCATTGCCCGCTGCTTTCCAGGAGGGTTTACCGCTTGCGTGAACAAGCGTATCTGTGTGTTTATGAGACGTTGGAGTAGGTCTACTAGTAGCACTTGTGATGCACTGACCTACTACTCTCCGGCTTATTCTCCAGCGCCTATCATGCTCCGGCTACTGCATGTGCACGTGCCATCACACCAGTGCTGCGGCAAGCAAGGCGACTGTGACTCTCTCGCACTCGCCAGATATAGTAGCAGGTGTGCGCCCCGTGCCCAACTGCTCGTGCACGCAACATGCCGACATGTACTGTCTCAGACCTTACAAGGGCAAGTAGCTGGTGTCGATGTAAGGTTGAGTGGTTCACCAAGATGAATGCTTACGTCCGTTCACATTCTCCACAGAGCTGTGAAAACAACTGGAATTTCTCCTATCTTCTTTTCCTATGTATGTGTTCGACCTGAGAAACTTCTACTTCTTAACTTTGGGCTTTCCACGTCCTCCTTTTTTGCTGCTGCATCCGTCCAACCACTCTGCTTCCACACATTATCAGCTGGATACCTTTTTACCTCAGCGCTCATTTTTATTGCTCCGGCTTTTATCTTAGATGCCTATGTATTGCCGGCCGGCAAGTTCTGCTTTTGCTTTACCACTTTCTCTGATGTTATTTACAAAAATTAATAATCTCTTCATATCCTGAGTTTTCTATTTGTCTCTCTCTCTCTCTCTCTCTCTCTCTCTCTCTCTCTCTCTCTCTCTCTCTCTCTCTCTCTCGATCTCTCTCTCTCATCTCTCTATCTATCTTTCTTTATCTCTCTTTATCTTTCTTGTCACATTAGTGTTCTGTCCATCTCTGAACGAACATTAGGAAACCACCATGCCATGTGTCCATTGCTTGTGCATGTATTTATGCGCTCGTGCATATGCATGGATCTGGGTGTGGGCGCGAGTGTGTACTTGTTCTCTCTCTCTCTCTCTCTGTCTCTCTCTCTCTCTCTCTGTCTCTCTCTCTCTTTCTCTCTCTCTCTCTCTCTCTCTCTCTCTCTCTCTCTCTCTCTCTCTCTCTCTCCCTATCTATATCTTTACCTCATTCTGAATAGTGCCATGCGCTCATACAGGTGCATGGATATGAGGTGTGGGCGCGAGTGTGTACTTGTTCTCTCTCTCTCTCTCTCTCTCTCTCTCTCTCTCTCTCTCTCTCTCTGTCTCTCTCTCTCTCTGTCTGTCTCTCTTTCTCTCTCTCTCTCTCTCTCTCTCTCTCTCTCTCTCTCTCTCTCTCTCTCTCTCTCTCTCTCTCTCTCTCTCTCTCTCTCTCTCTCTCTCTCTCTCTCTCTCCCTATCTCTCTCCCTATCTCTCTCCCTATCTATATCTTTACCTCATTCTGAATAGTGCCATGCGTTCATACAGGTGCATGGATATGAGGTGTGGGAGCTATACTTTGTAGTGTGCACTTTTTTTTCTCTCTCCCCTAATCTCACCGTGAATAGTGCCATCCTCACAGAGTTGAAAGTAGTCACCACTTTGAGTGGTTGTCCATGCATTGCTGGACAAAACCCGGGGTGTATACCGTACAGTACATGGCTCTCATGTACAGTAAATACGTATGACCACTCGAAAGATCAGACTTGCTGTGCTGGACTGTGCAAATGTTCATCCACAGGCATACCTGCACTGGCGCGTATTGCCTACAGCTGTGCATGCATCGGTTCAACACCGTATTTTTTTTATTTACGTTACTACGTAGTACAGGTGGAATCCTGATAATTCGAATCTCCAAATGCCAGTAAAAAACTTCTAATTATCCGGACAGTCTAATTATCCACACATGAACCCACAACACAATAATTATGTAAGTCAAAATGCTCCCATGGTCACGCGGAGTTGCGCTATGGACCTTTTAGACACAGATTTCACAGATACGGAACTGACCGGCACAGCCTGCTCATGCAAACTGAACTCACCAGTACAGTGTACAGTGAACTTCGAATTACACTTTGCTAACTTCGAATTATCAGCACAAATCCCACACATTTTCTATGTACATGTACGTGGAATCCGTGGAATTTCGAATTAACCTGACATGTCCGGTCCGAGGTTCGAATTATCAGAACATTTTATGTGGGAATCGTATTGACAGAAATCGGTCCTGGAAAAACTTCTAATTAAGCGGTATGTTCAAATTAAGCCATATTCGAATTATCAGGACTCCACCTGTAGTATTACTTCGAAGTATGTTCAAGCCGCTTTACAGGTAGAAATTCGACAGTGGGTTAGATCAGCTGTACTTTATTGCAGTGCACTGCCGTTTTTTTCAGTTCTAATTCTATTATAATACCTTTTCACCGATGGTAGTAGTATAGACCAAGGGGGTACTGGTGGACCACGCTTCGGTGGTCCAGTATCGTCAATCTCGGACTCCCTTCGGGACAACTCGATCGACTCCCCCTCGATCAATACTACTGTAGGAATATGTGTGATAATGAGTCTTACCAGGAGATTAGTCTTTCATACAGTTTTCCCTCCCCTACCATAAGGTCTCAATCCTTTAATACAAATCTTATTAGCAATTTAAAAAAATGGGGATTACCGGTACATGGTATGTACCGGTAGACCTACTATGTACTATGTATGCACTCTTGGTGATACTAACTGGTTTGAGGGAAAGAGACAACTTGGTGATACGCATGCAAAGACTGAGAGCTGCTTATTAGTACATCATGAAAACAGGCGTGAGAGCACCCGAACAGCAGCTGCTGCACACTCAAGTCATCATGCAGAATGCGCTGTGGAAAACACATCATGCAGAATGCGCTGTGGAAAACACATCATGCAGAATGCGCTGTGGAAAACACACATCAGCTGGATGACAGGCACAGGCTAGGTGCACAGCTAGCAGTAATGGCCAGTCACTTGCCTAAGCATCTGCACCAGTGAGAAGAAAAATGCTATACTACAGTCTACTCCCTGATTTGCACTCATCATCCACAACTGCCTGCTGCGATGCGGACACTGAATTGCAGGTTCATCCAAGGCAGGTGTATACAGTAATACAACAAGCTGACAATCAAACCACACCTGCTCAAACATTGCACAAAAATGTATTATGCTACTGTAGTTTGGCAATTGCTACGTACATGTACATGCATGCACAATGTCTTGCGAATGCTGCTGGGTGAACAACAGCTGTGCGCAGATGTTACAAATCCATAGTAACAATAAAAGAATGGACAATTTCACTATTACAAGCTCCAAGTACTAGTATGTACACATCAAAATCATAATATTGAACTACAGCCAAGACACACTACACGTTTCAAATCATGGGGAAATCTGCTTGTAAAACGAAAGGAAGTGTTTTAAAACCCACAAGTAATACGCAACACAATGATACTCTAATTAAAATTGTGAGAAAAACTGAGAAAATAGAACTCACAATCAGCAACAGATAGCCATGTACAGCAGCAAGTAACTATAACAGTGAACCGATGAGAGAGAGAGAGAGCTGGCTGTGTGGAACTCATTGTATTCGTCTACAGAACATCATCACTGGGAAAACAGACATCGGTGCAGTCCGTAAAGACTAGAGCACGCATTACACCGTTGGAATGACTTCGCTCAAACCAGGAAGGATAGCATCCCAGGATTTCGGCCAGCGTATGCCACCTGCGAAACAGTGAGGAAGAACAAAAAGATGTCTCCATTGTGAAACATATTTTAAAGCAGAGAAACACTGTGTACTGTTTGTGGCTTATACGAGGGGTGCCAAATCTCACAGGTAAACTGCGCAAACTTTTAACGTTTTTCGAAGTACAGAGAAACTTCAGTTATAAGGTACCTCCAAGGACCGTAACAATGTGTATTCAAAGCCCATAGCAGGACCGGTGGAAGGAATTTTCGATTGGTCTGGCCATACCCTATCGCCTTTTCATACAGTTTGTGTACGGTACGGTGGGTACACATGACCTCCTCAGTAGTAAACACATACTCTGAAGTACTAGTATGTTGGCGGCCAAATTGTTTTGGTCATGGCCTGACCAAGTCGGGCTGGACTGGCTCCACCGACCCTGCAAAGCAACAAAAGCTGCATTCAGACTCCACCATACAGTGGCGCAAACTGGTCTAAACTTCAATAGAGCAAGAATTTCTTGTCGCAAGTAATATCCATTTTTACAGTAGGCGCAATGGTACACCACACAACTATTATAACATTCTTTAGTTGGACAGCAACAGTACAGATATGGACAGCAATCTTTAGTTAATACATGCCATCAGGAGTTCTATCTTCTTTTCCCCAATGTGAACATGAGTGAAACAGAAGAAAGAGTGGCTTTGTGAACATATCGTACTTGCTTGGTGCATGATGATGTGGTGTACGTGTATTTGTGTGTACGCGTGTACATGTGCACATCTGTGTGTGCATTGATGTGCATTGACTGGGCAAACTTGAAAGTTACAAGACAGTGCTACTTACCATTCTCATCCTGAGAACAGAAGTCCAGCAAACGAGATCAAAACATACACATGCATGCATGCACGCACACACGCACACACACGCGCACACACACACACACACACACACACACACACACACACACACACACACACACAAACACAAACACACACAACACACACAGAATCGAACGTCAATACAAGCAATTCATTTCGCATCACCCTACAAACTCACAATTATCTACTGCAACAATGGCATAGGTTCAATGAACGAATGAAACACCGAACTCACAAAGGATAGTACACAACCGTCGCACATACACATCACAACTAACCGGAATGATATGCAGCCACTGGTTGAGTCGATACGTAGCCATCAACGCTTCCCTGCATTGCATGCCGGGTTGGCAGAACGGTAGTAGCACAGTGGTAGCTATACCCGATTCGGTCCTGCTCGTGTGCAACAACAACAATGGTTAGACAGGGAACACAGAAAACGCAGTGCAATCAGGATACTGGCATGAAGAAGTGATTTATGACAAACACAAACCAGGGGCGAAAGTGCACCGAGCATGGGGCTTGCATAACACCTACTAGTTCTGGAAACATGCAGTAGGTACATGCATAGGGGGTGAAGCATACCTTGTCAACGGCTTACACTACACAGACTGTTACACACAGCACTACAACAAGAAGCATGTTAGTGCCGGGTGCGAGGTGACTGCATACAATATTGATCACTGCAATAACCCTCATGCATAGCCGTTCGATATCTTCATGCAACAATCGGTACACAGAATAAGACTGCTCCAAACCAATTCCCTATTTCAGTGGCCGCCAAAGAATTTCCTTGCGTAAGTGAGCCGGAGAGTGTGAGTGTGGTGTGCTACCGGTTCAAAGACTTCCAGCACTCCTAGGTAAATACTCTTGAATGTGCTAGGAACGTACAATGATGTTAGAAGCCGCTTTGCCAAGCCGCTGCCCAGCATGTTACCGCTGCCGGCTGGTGTGTCGGACGAGACGACGACAGCCTCCAGAGCCGGCCACTTCAGAGAAGCCGGCGTCGGCGTATCATCCAATGACGCCTGGCGATCCTCTGCCGTTGAATTGTGTACGTACCGGAACTGATCACTGAGTGGATTGTTGAAGACAGAACAGATAGAAATCAAATCTGGTTAAACAGGCTCCATGCAAAACGAAATAGAGGATGAAAGTAGGGCTGAAACGATCGTGGATTTTCACCTATCGATTACTCTTTAGCTTAACGATCGATTTATCGATCATAACCGTTAGCAAATAGTGTCAGAATTTTGTGCAAAAATAACTCTGTTTCCAAAAGATAGGCCTTCATAAGACCAAAATTTTGCATTAGTGACAGGGTAGCTCAAAAACATGGCAGTTTAGAAGTCAATTTAACCTCAAAATATGCACCATGTCCCTGGCAACTGCATACTCACAGTGGAAACAAATTCAAACTTCACAAAAACGAGGGTTTTCAGTACTTTTTGATCTCAAAATCCCTAACGAGTAATCTTTAACGTAACGATTACTTGATTGATAAGGAATTATTGATCGCTTACCGAGTAATTGGTATAATCGTTTCAGCCCTAGATGAAAGGTAATTCAACTATAGGTAAAAGAAAAAATAGTTCTAAAATGACTAAGGATGAAGCTGTACAGTGAAACCTGGTGTAAGCGACCTCTGATTTTAGCGACCACCTGCTTTTAATGACCATTTTCCATGCATGGACAGTTCTACACAGAAACTGCACCGAATACAGCGACCACCTGCCTTGCGCGACCAGCGACCGACTTTTAGTGTACCAATCGCCACCTTGGAACTGCACGCAGCGACCAAAACTAGCCAAAAGTGCCATCTTGGCTGGCAGGGTTG
Organism: Sycon ciliatum; assembly: GCF_964019385.1. NCBI lineage: Eukaryota > Metazoa > Porifera > Calcarea > Leucosolenida > Sycettidae > Sycon > Sycon ciliatum. The sequence goes on from NC_088646.1 coordinate 3,881,548, forward strand.
ACCGCAACAGGGTTGAAGTGCGCTCTGAAGCAAGTGCATGCAGTCAACAGAAGTGACACGTGACAGTGCAGGATGCGCTGCATGCACTTGGGTGAGGTGTGCTTTGCCTGCATGAAAGTATTCTATGCTCCACACCTGTCAATATGAGTACATGGAAGTACAATCATGTACATGTATGTACACGATCCAGTATGCCACAAATGTATGGGACCTGGCTCTAAAGACCACCTGGCTTTAACGACCGCTTTTGCTTGCACCGTGGGGTGGTCGCTTAAACCAGGTTTAACTGTATGTGAACTTCTGAGATAGTATCACTTTTAGAAGGATCAAAACGTCTTAATCTGGGTGGCAGTACTGGTAAAGTAGATCAGGAGTTGGATAGACAGACGGACAGACAGATAGAGGGAGATAGAGGGAGAGAGAGAGAGAGAGAGAGAGAGAGAGAGAGAGAGAGAGAGAGAGAGAGAGAGAGAGAGAGAGCGCTGGCTCACCCTTGAAGCTGCATGTCGACGCGAGCCTGACTATCCAAACTGGAGAGAATCACAACTTGCTGGAAGTTCCGTGCTTCGATCCACTCCTTGAGGTTGTTGCAGAATTCAGCCTGCCTACCCTGGAGAGAAAAATAAATATCCCAATCCTTTCAACTAAGCAACGGCAGAGCTTGTTCATTCGCTGTTTTGGTTGAATTGCTGAGTTTCACATCATTTGACAGTGAAAACTGATAGGTATTGACGACGATGAGTAAACACACACACACACACACACACACAGAGATCCTAACAACTCTACATCACAAACAACACTGGCAGCTGTTGCCGCTATCAGCTACTCACGGGAATGCATGGCGACCGTTGCTGCATCAGAACGACCTTCTTCTCATTACACGCATACACTGAATAGAAAGAAGTACATGCAGTGATAGAAAAGCACCCGTATCCCCAGCTACAACTAGCCTGATGTGTAACAGTGAGATTGCCTACACTGAATCAACACTCCAACATAACTACAATACTGTACTCGATCTTCAAACAAACAAAGTGCGTCCTTTGTGGACTCCTCAGTGCAGCACAGAGAACTTAAGACGAACCTAGCAGCAATGAAAAATCTATTTCTCACCACCAGAACTTAAACCAGGCCCACAAAATACCCTGCCAGATTGCTCAAACTGACAAGTCAGTAAGCCATGCAAACACTAGTCAGGCAGTGAAACACCAACTACAGTACACATTTCACACATCCAAGTTAAAGTTTGTTTGTCATTGAACTACCTTCTAGTGAGGTGTTGAGTGAGGCGTTCTCCTGTTCGACTACATGATCATAAGCGCCCACACCAGCTACAGGATACAGGGCTGGATGGTAGAGAGACGTGATGCGCTGTGCTCGTAGCGACGTGATCAACACATCGACGGCAAGCTGCCCCACATGACCCACCGATATGCAAGGCTACAACACACACGTGCACACACACACATGCACACACACACATACACACACACACATGCACACACACACACACACACACGTGCGTGCACACACGCACACATACATGTATATGCACACACACACACACACACACACACACACACACACACACACACACACGCACGCACGCACTCGCACACACACACATTTTCAGCATTAAGAAGGGGAGTACAGTCAACTTCGCTAATAACGACTGCGGATATAACGACAATTCGCGAATAACGAGAGAATTTCCATGCCCAGAGCAAAGTCCCGTCCAATTGTAATACATATATGAGACTTCGGTTATAACGACACTTTGTGAATAACGACACTTTTCTGATGCCCCGCCGATTGTCGTTATAAGCGAAGTTGACTGTATATAATAGGAATCACACTTTATTTATTTCGAAAAGGTGATAGACAGTTTTGCCTGGTTGAACTTTAGATGTTCATGGCTTCAAACCTAAAGTTGAAGTCATAGTCCCATTAGCTAAAATTGCAATGTATGCTACGAGCCCAGCAGTATTAGAGTGATTTACATGTATATCAATTGCCTGTGGTGGACAGTCTCCACAATATGTGAATCGCTAAACTGTAATGAGTGATCAGAGATCACAGTCATGTGCCTTGGTCGCACCCTCCTAACCCCTGGTAACTATCAAGGCACACTAGGTACTTCTAAGAAATTAGTACTCGTACCATACGGCATTCCACTTCAAATCTGACATCACGTTCACTGGATGAACTATTATGGATTTTGATGTGCTCTCACACACATTGAAAATGATCAGTGGCATGAAGCTAAAGATACCTGAACAAGTGTCCAGCCAGTCCAGTCGGGGTATTTGGCTGTGGACGAGTTCAGCAGCTCCATAGCACGATTGGAGTTGATTTCTTGAAGCAACCTTGTCCCTGGTACGAGTTGAGAACCAGCGACTGCTATTGGCAATGCAACACTTCGTTTTCAACTAACTAAATTTAATTACTTACTTCTATCATTCAAGATCTCGACTTTTTGATTTTTGAAATCGAACCAGCCAGAAGCATGACAGCCGGCACGTGCTTGACTATGACGCGAGACCTTGAGGCGAAGACCACTTCTGTGCAAAACTGCATGACACACACTTCAAGTAAGTAAGGCAAGAGTACACAGTACAGGTCATGTTTTCGATTTTGACACCATGTTCGAGGTATGCTGTTGCGAACCCAGTACAGTGAATAGTGCAACATTCAGTGAATTATTTATGCGTGTGTGCATCATGTGTGTCCGGGTGGGAGCATGCGGTGGGGGTTGGTGTCGTATACTGAAAGCTACTGCACAGGTGAGCAGCTGTTCATGGCTGTGAATAGTGGATTTGGGCTTCAAAATGCTAGTGCCAGTAGTGGGAAACTGATGCAAATGCAGGCAGAACACACTGAGAGTGCTAGCTCCAAGGCAACAGTATTCACCTTGACCCTCTCACACCTATTGTAGTTCAGTATAATGTCATGTTCAGTGAAAGTTCAAACTGGCTGTACATCATACATTGTAGTTGCTGCTGCTCCTGCTGTCAAAGGCAAGCTCAACATCCTTCATGAGCTGCATGAGTTCAGTGGGTTGTCTTTGAGACTAAGGTTGGCAAGCCAGTAGCCCGGCAGTAGCCAGTAGCCCCGTATCATGCCTTGTGTTGCTCCTCAACCTGCCCTTGGGACCAATGTGCAGGCCATTATGCATGGACTGTCCCTCGGTAATAGCTGATTATGACAAGAAAGATTTGATTAGCGACTGGGAGGAGAATATTGCTGCTCCGAATACGTCCGAGGTCAGAAAACAGTGAAGCACCACAACGCGAATTGTAGTCATGCGTCAAATCGTGATTCGTAACTGACCTTGACTTGGCAGTTGTAATATCAGATCACCTCATCACACAAACAAGCTAGGTCATTGCTTATTGCTTCTTCTCCTCCCCTTACACAGAGGATACACAACCCTGGGGGGAAGGGGGTTGCGGAGGAGGTGATTATAAGTATTGTATTGAGCAGTAACACCAGTACGTTATCATTGAAATGGCCTGGGGGAGAGAGGTGCTCTTTAAAACACTTCTCCTCGGTACGTACACCTAGCAAGATGGCGGATGGGAAGGAAGGCGCTCCCACTGACCTAGCCTGTCTGCTGTGAGCTGTCAGCATTTCAACCCATGCATGGCCATGATGGTGAACGCGTGACAAGTTAGATAATAATAATAATATCTCTCTGTGCTCATCCGTACGCCAAAAAAATCAGGACGCCTCCTTGCGCAGCATCTTTGATATGTCGCATACCTGATTGCCTTCTCACGTCTCACCTTATTGTGGGTGTGAGAGAGCGCCTGTTGTTCAGAGTGAAATAGATGCCAAAGATTGCTCAAGCGCGTCACCATAAGATTAACACAATGAATGGTTGTTTGTGATGATGAACGGGCCCTGGGAAGGTGAGATTGGGAGAATACGACCGGTCAGAGCTGCTGTTCGGGGGCACTGTGGCAACAGGCCTGCACCAGAAACGACACAAAATATTATCATTACTAGTGTTAGCAGCATGACTGGATTGCTATCAGCAGCGTGACTAGTGAGGTTCCTCACACATGCTCCACGGGTCATGATCGATAGGAATTGCGGCAGCAGCCATCAATCCTTTGCTGCGTGTTTTCCTCACTGTCCACATTTATAATCATTGCCCACGGATGCGCGAACTTTACTTTATCAACAATGTGCTGATAATAATGCGTCAGGTTTACTGCTCCACGATATGAAACGTTACTGGCCGATCGAGGCTACATTTCCGCCTCCTACGAGAAGTAGGTAGACTTCAACACCAAACAGTAAGTTAGCCTGTGTTGTCTTGACGTGATGAGATTGAGATGCGAAGTAAGTTAACTGTTAAGAATGTTTACAACATCCGCTGCCCTTTCCTATCCTGGATAAGTTATCAATGCAACCAAGAGGACATTGGTGTATTGCAGTTATGTACTCTTGATATGATGGATCTGTTTTAAACGCACTACGTCATGCACAGGCGGTACATTACCCGGCATGGCTGCGCTTTTCAACATGGTTCGGACGGTATGTCCAAAAGCAGTGGAGTTCGAGGCAAAGACTTTGATCTGGCAATGCAGCGGGGAGCCTACATCAAAAATACCTGCCTGGCATGCGTCAATATTACTCCGTCAGAACAGCTTGTTCGTGCGACATATTGGAGCGCGATGCTGGCCGAGGAAGAATGCAGTTCTAAAAACGAATCTCGTTGCTCCCGTGCACACGGATGGAAGAGTTACTACACGAACTCACTATCGTGAAGATTGGTTTACACACCGTGTCGTTGTGTACCAGGTTTGGCGGTTCGTGATTCAGACAACTCAACTACGCCTAGTCTTCCGTGGTCGTCAAAAAGAGTGTGTCAGCATTGCTCTGCACAGCTAGATGCAGGGCGGTGATCTGGCTGCTTGGTGACGTGCGACTTTGGTTATCTTCGTCCATGGCAGAATGTGGCGTTCACGAATAGGGAGATGATCTTCCACAGTAAGCACACAGGCCCTTCACTAGCACTGTGCTGTGACGTCAGGTGTGAGTGTGATGGCGAGGAAACATCCTTTGCTCGGAGGGAAAATAGCTGAGCGATAGGGGGGGCCGGGGGTGAATACTTGAAGAAAAGATTCGAACACGAATACTTGCGCCGGATCGGAAGTCGAAGCGATCGTGTAGCCATGAACAATGGAATGCCTGCCAATGACCTTACCCGTCAGGTGGGAAACAGTGCCTTTCTCTAACGTACTGCGACTAATACTAGTAGGAAGAGTATGGCGTGCGGTCGGGGAGAGGGGGAAACTCTAGCTGTGACCCATCCAGTGTACAGGAGGAGTGAACAGTAGTATACGTCATGTGCATGTGCATGTACATAGCCGACTCAGGGAAGGACGCTCAGGTTGGTTGTAACTCTGTGCACATTGTATGTACATGTATGTGACTTTGTATAGACCTTGTATACATGTCACATGTAGGTGGCCTATTTTGGTTGACAGCATCCTGCAGCTGCTGTTACACAGACCCCTCCCCGGACATGTCATGAGATGATGGTAAAGTGCCCACTGCCACTGTGCCAGGTGCAGAACGCACCCGTACTGTGCACTGTGTACTGTGGATGATTTGCATGTTGGTACAATGGCAAAGTCCTACAATCTACAGTTACACGTACAGTAACTGTACTGCATAGGCTCGGTGAATCTTGCTATGCCTCTAGGCTCTACTCTACTCTCTAGCCTAGGCTCTAGGACCCGGTTACAGATTCTGTGCTGCACCTACAGCTTAGCCACTTGAAATCGTCAGTTCAGCATGGGACTATCGTTCTCGTGCATGTACAATGTGCTTTTGTATAATAGAGCAGACTGAAAGCACTTTACAGCACTCTATAAAGACTAGTATTATACTCCTTGGCCAGTTGGTATGATGGCGTGCCCATCGATACCACACCTGCCCTGCTTCGCCAGCAGTAATACTATACAATGTTCCTGCATTGCACTATGACTTCAAAACGATGACTATGATCATGCTATAATACAGACTGTATAGCGTAATGGCCATGATCTTCGAATACAATGTAGGGTAAAAGATGGCCAAACATGTCCAGAACCAATGCACCATTGTACCTGATGACTACTAGTATTTCAAGCAAGAAACTGATCGCTTTAGAACGAAGGCAACTGGCCGCGGCGGTCTAAGAATTACATGCTGGACCCAAGTGCCCCTGCCGATAACGAAGAACTGCGTTTTGACTGACACCGACCATACCCGCTATGTGACACATGGGCATACTTTCTAGACACCATTTCAACTACTTCATTCTACCATTTCAACGTGAACTACTATACCTAGCTCCTCACCGCTGTGGACCCGAAGCTTTTGCCGAACCATGTTTGGGCAAACACCGTTTCAAAATGAAGCCATTACACAGGCCAACATACTACGCGTAAATTTACAGACACAGAACTTGGTATAATATACAGGATAAGTGGTACACAATTGTAGGCCAATACCCGGTGTTCTCTGCGTGTTTTGTCGCAGTGTGACGTTATCGTCAGTGTTACTGGCCACAGCCGCGACACTGACGCGGAGTGACGGACTGAACGACTGGCAGGCACTCGCCACTCGGCCTGTCTGCTGGAGATCGGCTGCTCTGACGGAGTCTGAGCTAGTTTGTGCCGGTCCATGCAGCTAGGCCAAGTACAGCTGTAGATCTACCTTGTACTGTACTAGGCTGTAGGCTGTACCTTGTGTTGTGTAACTATCATGGACAGACTGCGTACCAATGCACATGCATGCACATGTATAATGTACCTCCACCACCTCACTCCTCAGATCACATCTTGAACATTTACATGGCACAGAATGCCCATGGGCCATGGTCATGCCCGTTCGTTCGTGTACAGGATCAGGTGATATTATGCTGTAAATGTGTAATACAGTCATGTACAAACAGCTGTATGTCATTGCAGATCTACATGCACATGGACCAAAATGGCAGGAAGTCTTAGTGTCGGTAAAAAGAAAAGAAAGATAGCTAGTGGTGTCATTGCATAAGCTCCGAAGGTGAACGTCTCTCCCTGCTTTCACCTGTACCCGTCAAGCTGATCATAGGTTCACCGATATAACGCACCGCAATCACCGCTCCCAGTGTGTCCATGAAACAATACATTCGCCACTTTAACACTGACCGCTTCAACAACCGATACTATCGGGAGCAATATTTTCGGTATAGGCGGTTGCCTGGGGTTGGAAGTGTCCGCTGTGGTGGTTGGAAGTGTCCGCTGTGTTAGTTGGAACGCCCGAGCACGGATCGCCAAGCCAGTGGCCTCCCAATGCTTCCATACTCCATAGGTCAAGCAGGAGTCTAACGACAAAGTGCCTTCTGCCGGGGAATGAATGTTCTCAATAGACGATATGTACACTACCATGTACATGTACATGACTATATAGTCGGTTAGCTGAGGGTAACGACGAGCGTCTCTTATCGACTTCAGCAGGTCACATGACTGTGTGAGTGGTTCTGTACCCGCTCTACTCGTACTCAAAGTCTAGTTACACCGCGTGCCATGTGAAACGGAATGTAGGGGGATAGTGAGCCGATTGGACCACTTGTAGGTGGAGCGCTTTTAGTTAGTTTCTAGGCCGCTCCAGTAGTTTTCGGCCGTGTCTCGACGGAACCTCCAAGGTGTTCCAACATGACTGTCAGCACATACATAGTGTCATTGTAACGCGAGGGACATACCAGTCAATATGTAGGTATGGAACAATTATATGTGCTGCCCAGTATAGTACAGTATAGTACAGTATAGTACAGTATAGTACAGTGCAATACAGTCGTGTTTTAAATACACGGGCCGCCAGATGATGGTGTCCATGCATGCATGAATCTGCATGTAGATGTAGATCGCTCTGCTTGGTTGCACAGTTATAATGGCAGTCGCAGTTTTCCTGGGCGACCACGAGCATTGCCGAAGATACACTCGCAGCATCCTGTAGTCTATAACTATACCTTTGATGGCGATCTTCTTGCTTTTGCCATGACCTTAACAGTAAACTCAGTGCATGGCTGGAGGAAAATCAGGAGTAATCTCTCTTACAGTCTTATCTCGGATGACTGACTTCCTACCATCCAGCCCGAAGTTCAGACCTCAAGTGAATTTGATGCAGGCTATTTGGTACATGTTCGTGTATTGTGCGGGATAGCCGTGTTCCTGTGCTTATATCCATGTACGTGTACAGCATGGATTCGGTTACCACTGGCACTGCAGTGTTGGGCAGTGTTGGGCAGTCACTGAGTGTTGGGGTACGAACCGAAGTGAAGACCAACGCCAAGGTGTTCCGGTGGAGGCTCCGAGAGCTGACTCATGGCGGACTGCATCACTAGATAGTACAATGTAGATACACACACGGCACATACACGTGTGAAGGTTTGTCGCTTCGTCCTTTCGTCCTAGGGCCATATGGAGGATTGCGTAGCGACATAGTGCTCGCCTTGATGATGTTGGTGATGTTTGCGCTTACATACCACGCCGCCAGTATTGGTAGTAATGCCGCATTGCCAGCCCCAGTGTTTTGCGTCTCGTACCTTGTCTCCTGTACCTGCTTCTGGCCATGTTGGATGTAAAGTTGTAAACAAAAGCTAAACACGGACAGCAGGTGCCCTCGGCTCAGCCCCGTTATCACCATACTGCATAGCCATGTTGCAGGACACCCCTCTATTCCGCTCTTTGTCGCTGTTACGCTGTTACGTTTTGGCCAGCACAGAGTGTCAAGACTCCCTTGGTGATGGCCAGAGGGTATGAAACCATTCTGACACTAACATTACCGCCAAGCTATGAGCAAGCTGTGCGGAAAGGACAAGAAGATCGACAATAGTGTAGCGGCGATTCAGCACAGAGGCAGTCTGGCGTGTTTTTGCCTGGACGATAAAAGATTGTCCTCGCCTACGCATACTAGGTAGCAGACAACGCAGTCGTGTACTCGGTACAAACCAGAATCGTGTATTCTTCACGCAATCTTGACCCACAAACATACGACGTGGTCGTTGCTAACATCAGTCTGACGGGTACTGAGGCGCCTGCTCTCACTCGGAAACCGATTCAAAGACCTGCAGTTTTTCTCCTTGCTCATGTAGCTCGCCTGACGGCTGCCATCCTGAAAATGAAGTAGTAAAGTTCGTGAGGTTGTAGTAGCAACCGGCTCACCATTGTTCTAATAGGTTACCATTCTAGGTATTGATTTGGTCTGTTCAACTTGTACAATGCAGTGCACAATGGTCGAACAAGTGAACGATCATGTCTGCTAGAAAGCAATCATCTCGGCGAAGACTATACCTTTTGCGTGGGATACATGTACCTTCCGCGTGCTGTTTTCCCCCATGGTTTTCCCGGTGGGACTTCGGGCCAGAATGGCCCATACAATCGTCGTGATCACCTTCCTGCGTTGAGCACTGCCTATCTCTGTTGCATTCGGCAATGCTGCCCTGTCTGATCCCATGAAGTAGCCGTAAAGTGCCGCTAGGAGGGCTCTAGCTCTAGCTCTAGGAACCTGTGATCCATGCACTATGTTTGCCCACTGACAGTATTGGAAATACACCTACCTGTCAGCCTCTCCTAATCACAAGAGTAATACCGTTGACATTTGAAGACGAATACTTGAGTTGTTCGTGTACAGAATGACCAGACAGGCGGAGACACACGTGATACTGGTAGTAATGAGCTACCAGCGCTTCACCAAACGAATTCTTCAGTGGACGACAAACGAGCCTAGATTAACGCGAGGCACACGCAGTGGTAATGTGTTTGTCGTTCCTTAATGAGCCTGCTGCACGACCACTAGGGCTGAAAAACACGTTGCAGTTCCGCCGATTTGGCCACTTCCGAAAGGCCCATCGCACAGATCAACAGCTCTCACTGCCACCCAGCGGACTGACCCTGATGCACACATGCACTCATGACCAGGTTTACCCGTTGGATAACCGCACCAAACCCCAGCCAACACTCAACATAACAGCAGCAATGCATTGTCGAGCTAGTTGAGTTTAACCGCCAAGCTGCGTGGAGCGATGCTAGTAGTAGTAGTAGTACATGTAGTGGCTTAGCGCTAGCTACAAGTAGGCACACGAGCAGATGCCCCGCACTCCATTGCCATAGGAACTGTGTGGCTGACTGTCTGAGCTGAGGCTAAGAAATACATAGTGTGGGGCTGCTGGAAGATAGAGAATATGCTGATACTGATCAGCACTGGCTTATTGCTTAGGCCGGATGCAGCCACGTCCGCCGCTCAGCCTTACAACACGGTCGGTGGCGGGAGAAGCTCAGCCGAGTTGCATTGGCCTTCATTACGGCACTGTCAGTGGTACCGCGAATGGTGCGCTGGTGGACGAGCGAATGGTGCGCTGGTGGACGAGCGAGCGGGAACGGAAGTAGTGAACATCAACATAGCGCTGAACTGCTCGCTGTGCGCTGCTCAACGATGTGTATCTTGGGACGCAGCTAGCACCGGTCAGTCGACACCCGTCCGTACGCTTTCACTTCACACCTCTTAGAGCAAAATCTGCCATCACTTCTGCCTAGCTTCCTGGCCTCAGAAGGAGTGCATTGCTTGGCCAGCGCTTGTATCTCGCAGGCTGCAGTGCAGCCCGAATAAGACCACCTGCGAATGTGCCATGTTGGTGGTTGTACTCATGAACGAGCACCGAAAAATGTGAGAACCGGCCAAGGTCTACAAGTACAGTGTAAGGCCTGCATGCAATAACTTTGTGGCTCTGGAATATTAATATTATCCATCGTATGGACCAGGGAGTAGTAAAATAATATAATTATACTACTCCCAGTGGTATGCGCTATGACTGTGCTGATGGTCTTTTCAGATCGTGATTGTGAGAAGAGCTGCAAAGTGCAATGTGGCAACTGGCAGCGGTAACTGTTGTTGGTAGATCTGAGAGAGTGGCCGTTTTAGGAATAGGGGGCATGGTGGAGATAGGAAAGTAGTTATAACGTGATACAGATGGTGTGGACTGGTGGTGATCGACGGTCACGTGCACACGACGGATTGCTGTGGGTGATAACATGGGTGCTAATAGTACAGTAATAGACTAATAGTAATGGCGCATGCTGCACATGACTGACGCTGATAGTTAGGAAATATACAACAAGCCAGGACTGACCCAGACCAGTGTGACGTGTGCTGCGCGTATGCCTTATCTCGACAGTGTCAACACTGCTTCATGCTCGCACTTAGGCTAGCGCCTATGGCTAAGGGTTCGTCTACGACTAGTCGACTCACCACCAAGAGTAGTCGTGTGGTAGGGCTCTCCACACCACTACACAGTACACACTGCCCTGGAGTTGAATTGCTGCGCGTCCAAGGCCGCGTGTGACCGTGAACCTGGCCGAACCGGACCTCCGCCGAAGCCCCCAGCATCTAACCCCCGGTACATAGCTACATGGCTCGGGCGAGAGAATAGCGACGACACTGGCGGCGGGATCATGACCTGCAGCTGCGGGGCCAGAATCGTCAGCTGGTCAACAACGTGTTAGCTCTCGCGCTGGATTTAAAACCAAGTGTTCATCGCACGTCGATGCATCAAGACGTTCAGTTCTTTTTTGTTCTGGCCAACACCATCGATGTGAGCCCAACTGTCACACACTATGTTACTGTGCTTGATTGTCCCGCGTTAGCCCGTATTGGAATCTACCACTACCAGTTCTCCTCGTTCATTGCTTCATTGGCCAGCAGACGAGAAAGGACACGTCCTGTGCCCACGCCAGCAACCAGGTCTCGGTGGTAACGGAAATTCTTCACACATCCACTCGCCTAAGTCTAACTATAGGCCGATACGAACAGCAGAGTGGACACGCCAGCTAGCCACGCACCCAGAAAGACCTATAGCCAGAAAGATTCTTTTACAGAGTCCAGACTCGTGTGCGTGCCTACTACTAATCGGATGCAGTTATGTCGCGTCTTGTTGGAGCTTGCTGTGCATCAGCCAGGAGGATGTGCGTCTTGTTGCTGGCGGCGCTGACGTTTCTTCAGGGTGGTTATGGCCTGACACCCATCCCACCAGGCGATGGCGGAAGAGCGAAGGTTGGTGTACGGACAGAGTCCTCACAGGTCGTGCAGACGACCTTAGAGAACCTGTCGCCATGCCCCGCACCTCACCACCCACTGCTGGCCACATTGCGCAAGGGTTTGGCCTTGCAGAAGGTCACCACCCAAGACCAATGCCTGCACATCCTACCTGTGTGGCTGGGTCTGTCGCCTAAGGTGCATCCACCCCTAGAATCCCAACCGCTTGCCAAGAATCCACAAGCAACTCGGCAGCCCGACATCGCGGCAGGGGCAACATCACCGTCGTGTGCGTTCAGTGATTCGGAGAAGCTCCGGAAACGAGCACATCGATTATTGACTTGCATTGGCGAGCAAGTGATGAAACCCCTCTGTGGAACTCGACCCGATGGTAATCCATTAGCTTCTTCTGCCCCCACTACTACTATGGCTGTCGATGAAGGTTCTCAACGGCCCCCTCAAGACGATGTAAGAAGCGTAATGTGTGCTCGTGCTGGTATGGCCATGAAACAGGTCGAGACGGGACTGGTCAGTGCCAATCGTATGTGTTGTTTCGGCGGTGGTCCCACGGAGTCCTCGCTACAGCAGTGTGGAGAGGGCATTCTGAGACTGTCCGCTGCGGTTTCGGCACTGTCGGCCGCTATAGGTCTCAATGGCACCCTTTCCAATGGCAGTACGGCGGCAGCGGCGGCAACTCCGAGAGAGGCCAGCGAACCACAATGTGTAACACAGGTTTCGAGTTTTGTTCGACTGCTGCGACGCGTACACGGCCAACTCCAGTTTGCAGCCACTTTCCCGAGTTTGATAAGCGGATTAGGAAACTCTACTACTCGCTTAGCAACTATACTAGAGGATATGATCAAAAGTACTGCAAGTTTGGATTCCGATCTTGCTCCTGCAGTGGAGCAGGAAGGCAGCCAGAGCACTACAGATGCGAACATGGTCAGTTTCCTGCGTCTTCTATCGTTCCTGACTTGTGATTCGCTCTTCCCCATGTGCTCTCGCACGGCAGCAGACTCGCCGCTAACTCGTGTACAGCCCTGTGCGCAGCAATGCTTCCCTATCGCGTCGCTCCTCACCAGTCTCAAGCCGTTCGTCGACACGGCCAAGGTGCCCGAGCTGCAGTACCTGAGTGTGATAACGTCGGACTGTGGTGTGACGTCACGGGAGCAACAGCCCCCTGTGTGTATGGTGATGAGTTGTGGCGCGAATGGTGGTGGCAAGGTGCAAGGTTCAACACCATGCAAGTCGCTAGCCGTGCCTTCTCTTGTACTGGAAATGGCCAAGGGCGCTGGCGAAGAAGCTGCTGCTTCTCGCGCACAGCCGCAGGGGTTTTGTATGAACTTGGAGTGCCACGCACCATTGAAAGCTACAACCGAGAAGAGTCACTGGGACAGGAGAATAGCTGGGTCCCTGGAGAAAACTCACCATTTGCTCGGTTCATACTTCCCAGAGGCGAAGCTACCTTTCAACGACAGCTTGCTAGCATGTGGACAGGCGTGTACGACAGTGGGCTTCAGCAGCCAACAGCAGAAAGTTGCTCGCTACATTCTGTCGCTGGGCAGCATCGGCACGGAGATCTTCACCATCGTCGCCCTGCTGGCTTTCTGGTTCAATCGTGCCACGCTAGGGAAGGTGTTAGTGCGGCGTCTCGTCCTCTACTTCAATATCAGCTCGGCAGTGACTGTCAGTGTCTTTGTTCCGGTGGCGTTTGCCGATGTGGAAAGCTTCGTTTGCCACGAAGACGGTAAGTTTTCTTCCTGCTCAGCTGGTGATCAGTGTCCTTATGAACATCTACTCATAGCTATGTTCCCTATTTGTATATCAAACCCGAGTAGAGATCGCTGGCGACGCAGCGAATGAGGCGACATGACATCTATTGATCGGGGGCTAGGCGTAATTCAATATGCAGGCCAAATCGAGCTAAGCACTCGATCAAAATCTGACTCCCTGCTACGCGTGTCCAGCCAGCTGCAGCGTGTATTGTCAGTACCTTCATGATTAAAAACGAAACAAAAAACGCCAGTGCATCTCCGTCGTTCTCTCATGCCATGGCACTCCAACACCGGCTATCGGTTTTCGTCTGACATGGCATGGGTGAAAGGACGGTATGCAAACCTGCCACGACACGTGGGGAATGTCACCAAAGGAGCGATCTCGTCGTGAAGCGAAGTCCTACCTGAGTACTGTAGTTCCATTGAAGAGGGGGGGGGGTTCAGGAGAAGGCGCCATGGCATGTCACAATGCTAAATACAGAACCATCTGAACGCTCTCACTTTGACATTGACAGGATAATTGGAGACCATACTTCGATAATTTGTTGACCAGACTTGGAGTTAATGGTAAAATTAGAAGTTGAAAATAGGACTGTAACACACTGTTTACACAAGGCAATGAATACCTTTGACAGCACCGCTACTGTGCAGTTCTATTGTTTGGGATGACTGTTTCGCCACTGGTTGAAAATGTACCTTAGCCTGCGTAGGTATGTCTCAGGACATTGAGATGGAACATAGTCAGTTGTCCATAACAAAGCATTTTCTCGAACTCACATACACGCATGCAAATATGAAGGCACACACACAGTCGTACACACACACACACACACACACACACACACACACACACACACACACACACACACACACATACACACACACACACACACACATACACACACACACACACACACACACACACACACACACACACACACACAGATACACACACACACACACACACACACACACACACACACACACACACACACACACACACACACACATACACACACAATTTAAAAACACGAATGCATGCGTTAGGTGCAGGTGGTCCCAAACTCCCACGTCCGCTCTGGTAATGTACATGTATGTGTTACCTGGTAATGTACATGTATGTGTTACCTGGTGCATGCACATGCCACTGAGTGCATGTACATGTATGCCTGCACCCATCGTCCAACTGCTTTGAGTGTACGTGTACATGTACCAGCATGTCACAGTACAAACATACCGAACTAGTACATTGTTCAAGCCGGGAAGAGAAAGCACTAGCAGGCATTTCAAGTAGGTGAGAACAACCTTGCCATAGCTGCATTGCCTGTGGGCGTAGTTGTGTTTGTACGTAAGCAAGGTGCTAGAAGTCACAACAAGATCTGCTTCCTCTTGCTCTTTCTCTGACATGTCCTGCAGGTACTCGCCGCCTGAAAGAGCCCAGCTCTAGTGCCTTGTGCGTCCTTACTGAGTCACTTGCTCACCTGGGAATCAGCATGACTGGCCTGCTGTTTCTCTCATTCACGCACGCGTGGTTTGACCTGATCCGATCTCTCAACACACCGGGCACCTCTGCCAGGGCACACAAGATGACTGCCCGCGCCGGCCTCGGCGGAGGCCTGCGCGACTCACCCTACCTGATGGACGCGATGTACATTGGTGGCTCACTGCTCATCTCCTTGATCTTTGTGCTCATAGTGCTGGTACGGCGAGGTATCGAGGGATCGCCTCTGTATGGGATCTGCATGGCTCGGCAGGACGGCTTCTTTCTGGAGTTTGTCATCGCCCCGCTGGCTGTTTCTCTTGGCATTGGCTCAGTGTTCCTAGTATTCGGCTTGTACCATCTTGCACAGCACCGTAAGAAGGAACAGGAGAGGCACATGCGTCGCCAGGCAGAAGCCGTGGCAGCCTCTAACACGGCCGATGAGAAGGCCAGTAAAGGTCACACAGTCATCTCATGGTCATCGTCCGGTATGCCGTCTAGAACCAAGCGACACACCAGCGGCAGCACATCGTCCAGCACTGCCGGGTCATCGACACGTGCAGCTTTCCGCCGCCTCATTCACCAGATGCTCTTCTACATCTTTGTGGTGTTTGTCAATATCGTGGCAATGTTGGTACTCGGTGCCTACATTGGCTTGCACCAGGGTGATTGGACCAAGCAGACAACAGCACATCTCGAGTGTAGGATGAGTAGCTGTGATCCAGACCAGTGCCCGCCATTGCCCGACCTATCACTGGGATTCTTCTTAGCGCCGTTTGCCATCGGCTTCTTCTCCTCCATGATCCTCTGCTCCTGGGCGTTCTCGTGGAAGCTCTGGTCTGGTGTGTTCGGCAGAAGCTCAGCGGAGCCGAGAAGCGATGGTATCTTTGCTTCCAGCAAGTTCGATGCTAGTCGTACCCAGGTAGCTGAGCCGGTGGTGCGACCAGATCTATGTCGCCAGGATACCCACGAGGTGAAGATCCCCTACAGTCCGAGGCGCAGCGCAGTAAGCGGCGACTTTGATGTGGGAACGGGTAGCTCTTCTCCGCCAAGTTACAGCAGTTCATCGCCGGTGTCCTGTAACACGGCCACACGAATCATCAAGAACACAACATTGTAAACAGAATCCAATCACTTTCCTCCCCAATACCAGTCCATCGATGAACTACACGATAGTTTGATCTTGAGAGTCATGATAATATTTGTTGAATCCGGCTTGCAACAGCACTTTTCCCCATGCCATGGACTAATATGCCTGCTAACTAAAATCTCTACTGTGTACATAGACATGAGGGCTATATCTGTGTTTCTCCAGGAGGGTATTATTATTGTAGTCACTCTCAATACTGTTGCACATTGGTAAGCAGCAGTCTTGCCCCAGCCTTGTCCAATGGTCAGATTTGATGTTCTGCCCATCATGAGAATACGCTTGACGTTCTGCAGTCGAGAGAATATTTTCATGCATTTATCGTTACACCAAGAGTCTGGGGTTTTGGACTCTTGGATACACTGATGTACATTTCATAACTTTTCTTCAGTACTACATTGGGTTTAAGGTTATTATCAACAGTAGCACATTCGCTTCTTTTATTGATTGTCCTTCTGACGCCAGTGACAGTAAGTTTTATTTCTCCACAAGATGGAGCTCACACTTTATCCTTGATGAGTCAATCCGGCGCAACTGTGAGTTCTTGGGATTATAATGGCGATTGCTGCCTCCTTAGGAGAAGTCATGGCCCCGGGGGGGTTTCTTTGCAATCCGGGTCTGTCTGTTTGTAGCAGAAGGAGTTTCAGTGCGGTCGTCGTCAGTGCGGTCGTCAAACCTAGCCTCAGAACCATTACACTGTAGAACCCGCAAGGCAATACAGTACAGTAAAACCTGTCAAGGCGACCACCTGTCCTAGAAGACCACCGGAACCCCTGCCATGGCTGGCTATTTGCCATGGCTGGCTATAATCGCCCTCACCTCCTCCTTGATTGGCCTTGGCCATGAGTGTGTGCGTAATAATAATAAACCAGGACCAAGAGATGCTATTTCCAGTCAAATGGCCCTGTATAAGGAGACCACCTGGTAACAGAGACCACGTTTTGAGGGTCCCATGAGTGGTCGTCTTAGACAGGTTCCACTGTACTTCAAACTGTATTACTGTACATGTAAGTCCAAACGGCGTATGCAGCTCAGGTTTTCCTTGAGAGCTCGCTCAAACTCAGCGGCTGAGTCTCCCCGGTCTCAATTATTTGAGGCCACAGACTGGGGGTGCCAACACTCAATACAGTCGTCACTGATGTAGTGTCACTATTGCAAGTCACTTGGCGCCAATCTACCAGTACATGATTGTATTGCATGATCGGGAGGTATACACCTGCATAGTATTTGTAGACTGCTAGCAGATGTAACCAAAATTCCAAAGTCAACCACCGCCCCCTAGAAAGAGGGTCCGAACGGGGTTTTTTCCCCATACGGTTCAAACCTGTAATGGTCGCGAGACCGCGTACCGGGACTCTGCCCACCGGGTTGTGGTTGTACTTGTACTGTAGTCAGGACTCAGGAGCACCGTGCGTCCAATGTTACAAGGCGTGTCATGCTGTCGAATTCGAAAACATAGTGGATATAACGCAGTCGTTTCATACAAATAATTATTATAATAATTATAACACAGCCTTCACAGGACTCATGTCTGCCACATGGGGTGGAAGTGGCGTGGTTGACGAGGTGGCCGAGTGGTTAAGGCGATGGACTGCTAATCCATTGGGCTCTGCCCGCGTGGGTTCGAATCCCATCTTCGTCGTGATACCTTTTTTGCTCTCCCCGATACTTTTGAGGGCCTTTTATTTGTATTTTGATGCGACTCGTACCAGTTCTGCTGCTGGCTGGGCTCGGTTCGAATCCCATCTTCGTCGTGACAATTTTATGCTTTCCCTACAGATACTTTTGCGAGCATTTTCATTTCGTAGCGACTTCTACAATGGTGCCAGCTCTGCGGCTTGGGGGCTCGGCTCGTGGTCACCTTTCTTCATCAGTATTATAAAAGTTGTCTCGGGATTGGCTTCATTCAGCTGCCACGGCATGGTCGTCACCACTCTCCGTCGCAATCAAAAATAATTATGCTGAGGCATGGCTGTCGCTTGCTTCTGGATTACGACAGTACGACATTAGCTGAAATAATGTAGACCTGTCATACCTTTGGGTTTAGGGTCAGGTGACATGGCATGATTTGATAGATTTGCTGCATATGATACACGAATGGGTAGTAAGGAGGTATGGCCTAGGCCTTGTGTGTGTGTGTGTGTGTGTGTGTTTTGTCTTCCGAAGTCCACCCGGCGTCCGCTCATGATCCGGTGCAGGTGTGCAACGATGACCAGGCGTGCCGTGGGGTGATGACGCAGCCATAATGCCAAAAACCTTCCGCAGGTCTTGTGATTCTCGACAATAGTCGCCGCCTGACACAGTGACAGTAGATCTACACATGCCAGAACTAATTACTTGGCAGAAGTGTGTGTGTGTGCTCCCAGTGACATGCAAGCAGAGAACACATTCGGTGCTACATGGTATCACGTGGAGATCGGCTGAACTGGTGCAAGATACAGAGATCCAAACGTCAGTCGCAACGGCACAAACGGTCGGATTCAGTGTGCTCTCGCCACTCAGTAGTGCGTTGGAAACGGTTGAGGCAATGCTAAACTACACTGTAGTCAAACTTCTACTTTCGCACTTCACTGTGTAAGTTTATAACTGCGTTTCAAGGCCTAGTCAGCTCATCATAAGGTCTCTCACTGCAGTGCAAATAACATCGATGTTCTAGCTAGCTAGCTCCAGATTCACATCCTTCTTTCTCTTGTTCCCTCGTTACTGAGCTCTGCCAACGCATTGCGGTCGAACAGCGGTGTGCAATGGCTACCTTCGCGGACCGTAGTCAAGACCTTGGCGTCCAATCGCCACAGCTGTCGCTTCCACCACCGGATTTGTCCAATTGCAAAAAGAGGTCAGCAATAGGAAATACGTTCGATTGATCAATGTGTAGATGGTGTTAGGCCTAATCTCCGAAAGCGACGAGGTTGGGAGCGACATAGCCATTCCTTTGGCAAATTATTTTCGCGAAAACCTGCACTTTGTTTACCTTTCTAACCCCCCCCCCCCCCCCCCACCGTCATTACGGCGAAGCAGCCTTTGGCTCCTGTACGTCAAAGCATGCTGTGACTGAATGATGAGTTGAAATTGATAGTTTCTCATCTCAGAGGTCAGGGATTGGGCGGCTGATGGTAACACTGTTGTTATCACTATGATGCAGGTGGTAAGGTCTAGTTATTTCAATCCAAATATTGAATTCACCATTATGCCTCCTTGCTCTTCTCTGTTTTCGTAAACCTCACCACAGCG
Source organism: Sycon ciliatum (assembly GCF_964019385.1). Classification (NCBI taxonomy): domain Eukaryota; kingdom Metazoa; phylum Porifera; class Calcarea; order Leucosolenida; family Sycettidae; genus Sycon; species Sycon ciliatum. The sequence continues at coordinate 3,901,253 of NC_088646.1, forward strand.
ATATCCGCAGCTATTTCCTGAACTCGTATGATATCTACGAAGCGCTGTTCAGCTCCATCCAAGGTAAGGTGTGAAGGTGTAAGGTTCAACATTTAGTCCTGAACAGAAAGTACAAGTAGGAGAAAAAGATAATATTATTGGTGTCAGATGTCTTTGATTACTGCTCGACGTCAGAATAGAAAGTCAAGGAAACTTGAAGCCGTCGAAGTACACATGGACAATATTGTACACGTGTAACTATTGCTGTGTGGCTGTTTATCCCCACTGCATAGATGACTCGACGTTCTACAAGCAACCAGATAAGCTACGCTTGCAGCTCATCTTCTACCTGGGCCATACGTCTGCAGTCTATGTCAACAAACTGGTACTCAGCAGCTCTCTCCAGGTATGGATGTGGAATTGTGATGTTAAAACATTACTCCCACTTGTGTATCCTGAGATAGAGAGTAAGTGAAGGCTGGTTAGGTTCGTTCGAAATGCGGAAATGGGTACCAGGCGCGTGCGCCGGTGCCCTTCAAGGGGGTGTCCGGAGGGCCTCCCCCGGGAAAATTTTTCAAAAAATGAAGAAAAATCTTGCATTTTGAGCGAAAAAAGGGGGTTCCGGGCACCCAGGAACCCATACGGGGCACGCGCCTGGGTACAGTGAACACTTATAGTAAGCAGCTGGATTAGAAATGCCAACATGTGTTATCTTCATACATGATACGTTTCACTGTTGTGTGACTGGCTTGTACTGATCAACTGATTGCTGAGTCAGTGCCCCTTCTCTGCTTGCGGGGTGTAATATGGTGCTCTGCAGGACCGACTCCAAAGTCCAATGGATGCTATCTTTGAAACCGGAGTTGACGAGATGGTCTGGGATAGTACGGTAAGTGGTTCAGCATGGACTGTGGCATGCGTAACTCATCTCGTCTAGATCTCTTTGCCTGGATAATATCCTCTGTAGAAATCAACTGAATCTGCGATGACGAATGTGCAAACTGTATCTTGCCTCAACTTTATCTATGCTTCTCATGTGGGGTATTCCGCTGCCCTTTGCTCATGCAGGATCATTGCCGTCTGGGCGGTGATTTCAACTGGCCTCGTGTGCAAGAGGTGTGGCAGTATCGCAGTGACGTCAAGCGCGTGATATTGGATCTGATTGATGCCGAAGCGTTTGACCTGCCTCTTCTCCACAAGGACCCCTGGGTAAGTTGGATATGCTGGACATCAGTTTGTGTTTTATAGCTGTGCGTCAAATCTACTTTGAAATAATTGATTCATCAAGGTGGACCATGACTCCATGGATCCAGGCTAGCAATGTTGCCACCACTGAAGCTCTGGTTAGGCTGTGTATTCACGTTTTAATTATATTCCTAGTGAATAAAATACCATCTACCACATGTGTGTCTTCATTGTGCAATGGTAACGAATGGTATCCGACCACTTCATGAAAAAGGTACGTTAGCCACGTTAATTGCGTAACTCCGGGGCTGTTCTAGTCACAATGTGGGGTTTCCTACAATGTGATGCTGCAGTACTTCGAAAAGTAGAATTCGATGTTTCTCATCCCTCTTGTTGCTGTCCTATTTCTGTGTTCTAGTGGGCGCTGGTGTTGGGAATTGAGCATGAGAGGTGAGTCAGAAACGCCAGTGAGATGTACTTCGAAGTATATCACTATAGGACCCTCTTACCATCCTTGGACACATTGCATGTCTATAGTACAGTGGTTGCAATGGCTTCAAGATATGCGGCTATTGCCTCAGCATTGCCCATGGTGCACACGTGACCTAGCATGTCGCTTGTACACTGTGCACGTTGCGCCATGCACTGAGACACACAGCATGCAGAACCTGTACACACACACACACACACACACACACACACACACACGCACACACACACACACACACACACACACACACACACACACACACACACACACACACACACACACAAGCTTATGTACATGTCTCCCAGCTGTCAGGTTAAAGTAGTCAATCAAATCATTCCACGGTCATAATAATTACACGTATGATGATTTCAACGCTTTCTTGCATTCAGAATGGGTTGGGACAAATTCACCTGACACATTATCGGTATACATGCACAAGTAGTGTCTCACTGTTGGGCCAGAAAAGCCCTACTTTACGTGCATTGTTCTATGCAGATTTAGCACATGGACGATCTCCTTTGGCTGAATATGTGTTTTTCGCACAAAGAAGCTTGTATATCTCCAGTAGATGTTGTTGCACTGCATGAGTTTGAACAATGTTTGGGTTGGATTTCAAGGCCTCGCTAACCCAATCCTTGTGTTTACCATCTAGCGGAATATTGCTGGGTAGCGAATCGACACGCGTGTCGCACACAGGGTTGTGCGTTTCAGCTATCCAATTCCCTTAGTCTAGCCATGTATTAAGCAAGGTGTGCCATTACACAAGCAGTGTGGTAACACCTTCCGAGCTAGGCGCTTGCATCCACTCCGCGGACTACTACTCGCTCAATCCCTGGCAATCCGACGCAGAAACTGAAAGAGTTGCGAGTAGTGAAAGCTATGGTAATACATATTTAAACACACACGAGGAAAAACCACAGCTGACTGCACAGTTCACCTTTGTCTCAAAAGTAACAAATCATCATCACACAGGTGCTAGGTATGTTGTGTGTAAAAGAGGTGTTAATTTCGTTTACAGAATTCATTTGGAAACGTCGTCCGTTCTGCTTCGTGAGCTGCCAGTGGAGTTGCTGAAGGCACCGTCTGGCTGGCACTATGCCCCAGCAAGCACTGTCGCCGCCTCAACAAAGACCACCGGCAATGAAGGTTCTGTTTAATCTGTTATAGGCGATCTATTACCACCCCCACCACCCGTTGGTCTTGAAGCCCACACTTGAGTTGAGTTCTTCGCCTCTGGTTGGCATTTGTAGTGCTGTTGGCTGAGGCCACAGTCTCAATGGACGGCTACTGGTTTGCACCAGTGTAGCCTCGTTCACTCTCCGATCATGCCCGGAGAGGCCCCTTGTCACGCCCCTGACCTTCTTCACGACCCGGCATGATTCATGCATGTGAATTCACTCCTCTGAATTCGTTCAGGGGTAGGTTCATAAATTCACTCCTCTGAATTCGTTCAGGGGTAGGTTCATAAATTCACTCGCTCTGTGGCACCGTAATGGTGCCTACCGAGTGAGGTACATACAATATGGGAATTGTTTGCATGAGGGGTTCATCCATTCACTCGCCTGGCTCCTGGTGGCCAGGGAGGTTCATGAAAATTATGTCTTGTTTAAGATTTATGATCAATGTTGTTGATGCTTATTACATTTCTGTGACTTTTAGTCAAGTCTACATTTCTCTATTATGCATTGGCTGGCCTTTTGAAGCTATTTTAGCTTTTGTCTGCTACCCTATTTCTTTCTTTTTCACTTTGATGTCACCACATGTCTATATTTCTCTACTAAGTATTTAAAACCAACTATTCCACATCGAGATCATCGCCAACGTGGAAGACAAGCATCGCCTAGAAGTGCATTCATCTTCGCATCATGGACGGATCGAACCTTGAATAATGTATACGTGGTCTGCTTCCCGAAGTGCAGGCATCCAGATTTCAATTCATCGTCGCTTCCTAGAATGGCCTTTCATCGATTTCACCGCTGCTTTATTTAGTTGAGGTCACAAGCCGTCTCAACACAAGCCCTAGAAACAGTGGAGTCAATTTGATTTCATAACTTTGGCTGCTACCTTAGCCAAGCTTCTCAGACTCCTAATATCCAACAGCAGACAAGCAGGCATTGAGAGCAGGCATTGAGAGCAGGCATTGATTGGCGAAGAGTACAATTGAAATGGCACAGTTCAAGTAGAAACCAGTTTGTGGCGGTCCAAACAGATTTTCTCCCAGGCTATTTGAGGTGGGTAGTATGACGTGCGGCACATGGAATTTGGAAGCTGGTCAAAAGGAAGGCAAGCGACATAGCCAGGAAGCTGTATATTCACAAAATCCTCTTTCATAAAATCACTTTAACTTTCTACGAGCAGACAACTCGGCATCAAAGTTTTATCATTAATTTTTGCATCGCCAACCTGTAAAGTATCTCTAACGAAATGTGATCGACCCGTGAATGCCGCGGTAGTAATGTGCGCACATGGATTAATATTGTTGGTCTGTGTCTGTGGATTGCCTTTCAGATGAGAATGGAAGTGGCAAGAATGAATTCATTGCTGTTCGGGCACAGTCAGTATCGATCGGCAAACCCGATGATTTCCCCTCGTTTGGCTGGGACAACGAATATGGACATTTGAATGTGAAGTAAGTTGTTCCATACAATCATGTAATGCTGTAATTAAAATGCATGAACAGATGGTGGATGCAAATGCAAGCATGTTCCCACCGTGGCAAATTGCAGGTGTTTTGCTGTTATGTCCTTGGACTTTCAAACCAAAACCACTGTATGAGAGTCCCACAACCGATAGACTTGCTGAAAATATCTGAGCCTAGCCGCCAATCATCTGTATTCACTACATTCGAATAGTAGTCTTGCCAATTCATTCTACCCCCTGGACAGCCATTCATCTAGCAGGCAAATTCCATGCTTCATGCAAACCTGATGGATCCACATCGTTTATTCCGACCGTTCAAAACGTAGTGTGTGTGTGTGAGGGGGGGGGGGGGGCGTACAGCGAGTTGTATGCTAATGAAGCAAAACTTTCATTTATCTTTCACGGGTAAGTAACAATGGCATCACTATGCGTGTGCGGTCTGGAGTACTGGGAGTAGCTGATGGATGTTCTGTTTTTGTTGCAGGGTTCCTGACTTTGAAGCTCAACAGTACCTCACCAGTAACCAGGACTTCCTGGAATTTGTGGAAGCCGACGGCTACAATTGCAGACAATACTGGAGTGAGGAAGGCTGGAAGTGGCGCTGTGCTAGGAAAGCAACTCACCCAACATTCTGGATCTGTACTGATGGTGAGCGGCAATCGTCATTGCTTTAGTCGGTGTGTCAACTACACTGCTATTTCTTCTTCTTCTTCTTCTTCTTCTTCTTCTTCTTCTTCTTCTTCTTCTTCTACTTTTTGGAAGACACTGACCGGAAATCCGCTGGCGGTTGATTCCCTGTGCAACCAACATTGTAAATGTGATACTTTTGCCTCCAAGAGCGGTGTGCCCGTCCAGCACTTCATTCGTCTATATTTATCATACTGGTAGATCTGAGAATGCAATGATGGACTTTACCATAAAAATCATGTGCTTGTCCCTGAGTTGAAAATGATGTACCAGGTGATGATGTTCCTCCGTGTTTTGCTATCAGCGCTGTGTCTGAGTTGCAGCTGTTCGCTTTCCGGCATCCCCGTAAGAGGACATGTTGCACTTAGCTCATTGGCGATGCAGTTATGCTTCCATGTCAGAAGTGTAATCGGGACTCTCGCCGGCACTGTGCCACTGTATACAGGTGTTTAATGGGGACTGTCACACTGTGCCATTGTACAGTCAGTATCGCCTATAGCGTTGGTGTTTGATTTTGATCATTTTATCACTTTAAGCGATATATTACTATGACCGATACTGCATGCAATGTATGCAAGTGGGGTGTCAAATGACTCAGCGCGCCGTGCCCATACGCATTACATACATGTACAATGTCATGTAGCTGGCTGTAGCTCCGGACACACAAAATCAGCATTTCCTCATGATGGAGGCATATTTTGGCAACTTGTACAAGCAAAACTCACCAAACAACACTCACTGGACAAGTTCTTCACGAAGAAGTAACACCCTGTTCTTCTCTGACTTCGCTTGATTTCACATCAATCACTATAACCGACGCGAAAATAGTGTAATAAAGGTCGTTTGAAATATGAATTTGATCACTATAGGCGATATATTACTATAGACGATTATTACTATACGCGATAACTGTGTATACTTAGTTATGGTAAATGAAAATGAATTTGAGAAATTGATCACTATATCCGGTATATTACTATAGCCGCCAACCTTATAGGCGATACGGACTGTATACCCTGTGTTACCTGACAGGTTGCCAGGCTGGATGTGACGGTGACCTGAATGAACATTCACACTGCACCAAGACCGGTGGAGGACAAGACGGAGCATTCAGGTTGGTTTTAAGACCGTCATACAGATTCCCAGTACATGTGAAGTGTCCAGAGATCCAGGTTCGTTGTGGATGTAAGCAACTCCTTCAGAATACTCGTCTGAACCGAGTATGGTGGATCCATAGATCTATAAGTGGTATACGTGTGGACTGCTATCTGGCATGCCTAGATACATGCACTTGAGTATTGTTTTTCTCTACATGTACAATATATACTTTCCGCAACAAGCAGGAATGTAAGGTTCCTAACTCCTGATCAGGATATCACTGTGTATACAACAGGTAGTGATACCCCATATCTGCCGTAGCTACTACACTCGAAAGTCATGGTTTTAAATCCGGTCACAGTACGTTCTTCTCTCTACTCACACGACTCAGGACCGGCGGAAGCAGTTTTTGATGGGTCCGGCCATACTCTAGCCCTTCATACAGTTTGTGTATGATGTAGTGAGTATACACATGACCTCTCAGCAGTAAACACACATTGTTCGCCAAAAAGTTGGTCCGGCCATGGCCCGGCCAACCGGATCGGTTCCGTTGGGCCTGCACGGTGACGTGTTCGTGCTCATTCCTATGAGTACCAATGAGTGACCCATATGCACTCCTGCTCCCTTTACAGGTATCGTGCCATGTTCGACGTGATCGACATGCCTTGGTCATGGCCAGCGGAGACTAACTATCATGAAGCACGTGCATACTGCAAGTGGCTCGGTGACAACTGCCGCATCATCACTGAGGCCGAGTTCCTCGCTATTCAGGATCGACAGGTACGTTCATATTCCCCCTGAAAGGGGAAAGGCAAAATTCAACGATCGATAGCATGACAAGAACGAGTGTGTTCTATTTTAGTGCTGTAATCTCCAACTAGCGTTCGGCCCAGGACAGCCGGGAGCAGTTGTAATTGGTCTGGTGGTAACATGGCCTTTCATACAGTTTGTGTATCGATATGGCGAGTACACATGCCCTCCCCAGTAGTAAACACCCGCGTGTGGCCAAAACCGTTGGTGCAGTGATAACTTGACCAACCGGACCGATTCCGGCCTGTCCGAACTTTTCTTCTAAGTCTTCATGGTTAGACATATCATGTGACACGCGATCATCCTGACCCCTACCTGCAAACGTGTCTTCCAATCATCATCCGATGTACTGGAGTAAGGAAACCACCACTATATATGTATTATTTTTTATCTCTTGGGCTTTCACAGAGTGTCCCGGAGGACGGCGTAGAGCATGATGTCATCTTCCAACCGGACGCAACGGAGAAGTTTAACTTGAACATGTCGTTTTGCTCCAGCACTGTGAGTTCTGACAACACATATCGATGTGCACGTGCATGAAATCACATAAACATGAGTGTAACTGATCAGCTGGGTTGTGCCTAGTTAATGGTGTTGCTGAACACTGGAACCTCCGCTAATAACTTTAATAGCATGTCCTCCAGATGTGATCCCTTAGAATGCTGCGTACTTGAAGCCCACAATCATATCTGAATCCGTGAGCGACTGAATGTGTTCACTTGGCTGCTACAGTCAACGCTAAGCCCCATCACACACTAACACATCGCACCATTCCTTCCGCTGTCATTTTCTCACAATGCTAACATGGCCCTGGTGTTCATGACAAACACTATAAGGCACCAGCTGCTTTTGCTTGCACCCGTGGCCTGGCACGAGGGAATTATGAATTCAGTGAATGGGATCATTTTAGGCCTTTGACCACTTTGTTGGTAGGTCTGATCTACTCACCTCCCACTGCTTTAGGAGCTGCATCCGTGCCTTGATCCCTGAAGGCGGTGGCATTCCTACGGATGTGGAAAACTCGGTCTAACTGAGTCTCATGCGAATCCGTGAATTTGTTTTCTTGCACTGCACAGCCTGTGGATTACTACAAAAAGAACTCGGCTGGTTTCTCCGACACCATGGGCAATGTATGGCAATGGACTGAGGATCATTTCAACGGCCTTCCGGGAGCTAAGTTTGACTATCTCTACCATGACTTCTCGACACCCTACTACGATGGCTGGCACAATCTTATTCTGGTTAGTAAAGCTTGTCGGTAGCTGCTAGTGTGGTATCATGTGTTGGTTGCTATGTTGGTAGCACAATGACCAAACTCTCCGCTTTCATCCGCTGAACTAATTTCACTTCATGGAAATTTAAGGAGGAGGGGGGGGGGGGTGGCGGGGTGGAGTTGCGACTTGATAACTTCTTGCGGCTGGCATGGACTAGGACGGTTATCATGGGCAATGGTAGCTTCAAGCAGATATCCAGTGTTCCATTAGCCCCATCCCTCACACAAACAAGTCAACAAAGAGGCATCTTTGGATTGAGGAGTGCTGGTTTCGAAACAACTGGTTTGAAGCTCAAAGTAGAGCTGGTGTTAGCTCAGAGCAGAGCTGCTGTTAGCTCAGAGCAGAGCTGCTGTTAGCTCAAAGTAGAGCTGCTGTTAGCTCAAAGTAGAGCTGCGGTTAGCTCAAAGTAGAGCTGCGATTAGCTCAAAGTAGAGCTGCTGTTAGCTCAAAGTAGAGCTGCTGTTAGCTCAAGGTAGAGCTGCTGTTAGCTCAAAGTAGAGCTGCTGTTAGCTCAAAGTAGAGCTGCGGTTAGCTCAAAGTAGAGCTGCTGTTAGCTCAAAGTAGAGCTGCGGTTAGCTCAAAGTAGAGCTGCTGTTAGCTCAAAGTAGAGCTGCTGTTAGCTCAAAGTAGAGCTGCTGTTAGCTCAACGTAGAGCTGCAATGCTAAATGGATGTAATATAGCGCAAGGCAGAGCCGCAGCAAATAGCTAGATAACACCAGTTGTGAGAGTGGACCCGGTTAGTGGGTACGATAATATTATGATGGTGTGAATAAGTTGGATAGGGAGGGATGGTGGGAAAAGAAACACTGCTGAAGCACGATCCGTTGTCTGGAAGAGCACAACAGGGCAAGCAAGATTTGTTTTTCTTTTCCGCAAAAATGGGCTGGTGCCATTTGTGATTACGCAGCAAAACAAAGCGCATGACGTCAGTCTTGAATGCAGTACAAAGCAATGCAGTGCAGTGTGTGCGCTAGTTCGGATTGTTGCTAACAAGTACTAGCACAGCTAGTACACCATTAGCCCCATCCCTCACACAAACAAGTCAACAAAGAGGCATCTTTGGATTGAGGAGTGCTGGTTTCGAAACAACTGGTTTGAAGCTCAAAGTAGAGCTGGTGTTAGCTCAGAGCAGAGCTGCTGTTAGCTCAGAGCAGAGCTGCTGTTAGCTCAAAGTAGAGCTGCTGTTAGCTCAAAGTAGAGCTGCGGTTAGCTCAAAGTAGAGCTGCGATTAGCTCAAAGTAGAGCTGCTGTTAGCTCAAAGTAGAGCTGCTGTTAGCTCAAGGTAGAGCTGCTGTTAGCTCAAAGTAGAGCTGCTGTTAGCTCAAAGTAGAGCTGCGGTTAGCTCAAAGTAGAGCTGCTGTTAGCTCAAAGTAGAGCTGCGGTTAGCTCAAAGTAGAGCTGCTGTTAGCTCAAAGTAGAGCTGCTGTTAGCTCAAAGTAGAGCTGCTGTTAGCTCAACGTAGAGCTGCAATGCTAAATGGATGTAATATAGCGCAAGGCAGAGCCGCAGCAAATAGCTAGATAACACCAGTTGTGAGAGTGGACCCATGAAACCAGCACTCCGTTAGCTAAGCACTATTGACGCACAGCAAGGGTCAATTAATGTCAGCACAGGCAAGCATTGCGCAGCTAGAGTTCAGTAGCTCATTACTCACCCGAGTTGGGGATCATGGCATCCATGGCACGGCAGCAAGCCGGGACGATAGCTGGCGCTATGCGCTTGTTGTAGTCTGGATGTAGCGTAGACACGCATCGCTCTTTCCACTGACCTGCCACTCGGAAGAAGGAGTCGGGAGCACTAGCCATAGCAGCGGTGGTGGCTGCACCAATGTGGACCGAATGCCCGGAGTAGTTCGACTGGGATGGTACACCGGCCGCAGCGACAAGAGACCATACTGTTACTGTGAATGACTGCCTGGTCGGCTGCTGTCTGTTCGAGAATACGAACAAGAGTTGCTCCGGTCCCTCGCGACGAGTGACAGATGGGTAGCTAACAATGGCACGGGCCGGGCAGTACGGCGGTACAGACGGGCCAATGTCACTAGTAACGCCTTTACCGAATGGGTCCGTCTTGGATGAAAGCAGGAAGAGTTGCAGGCGTCCGTCACCAGGGGAGCTAGTACAGCCCCGTGTGATGCCATTAGTGAATTCAGCGCACCGAAGAAATCCAAAGAAGCAGCATGGCGGCTTGGTAGAGCAGCTTGTCATGGCCATTCAGGATACTACTTTTCCAGCGTGCATCCGTCAGGTGTCGTAGGATTGGCATAGTTATAGGAAGGCGAGGGGTGAGTGCAGCCGTACCATGGCATCGCTGGATGCCCTTCAACGCCCTCTTCAGAAGCCACGCATCTACTAAGGGGCCGGCAAACCCATTCTCAAGGTGGGCTTTATGCACCGCACTCGCATACACAGATACAGTTCAGGGCACGCTGATCATAGTTCACGCATGAATGTGTGTCCAGGAACGATGACTCGGGCAGCAAAAGTGAGCTTCCCCAGGAGGGACTCGAGTTGACGCTGGCCGATGCTGCGCTCGCTGATAGTAGCCATGAGTGGCGCACGGATCTCGGACAGCTTGTCCTCTGGTAGCCGAGCTTCGTGGCGCTCGCAGTCTAGGACAATACCAAGGAAGGTCAATGATGGTGATGGCCCTTCGAGCTGGGATGGAGCAAAGAGGAGTGCCGAGATACGTGAACGCCCGGAGGGGGATGGTGAGTTGCTGGTTGGCTGCAGCCAAACCAGTGGAGATATCGAGAAAGTCATCGAGGTAGTGAAACCGGTGATCTATAGCAAACTCGTGCTGCATGATCCAGTTGACTACTGTGGCTACTGAGTCAAAGACGGCTGGGCTGGAGCGGAGGCCGAAAGGCAGAAAGCGCTCGTAGTAGTAGGAGCCTTCCCAGCGAAGTCCTGACGGCGGACTGGGATCTGCCGAAATGCACTGCGTACATCGAGCTTGGACAAATACACAGGCTGTGGGCATGACATGATGATGTTGATCGCGTTGTCAATGCTCGCGTAGTGCAGAGAGAGCGGCTCGGCAGGAATGCTGTCGTTCGCGCCGGTGCCTTCCGGACTAGACAGATGGTGGATCATTCGCGGCTTGCCGTTCTTTTTGGGGATGGCACCAATACCAGAGCGGCGCATGAACTGAAATGGAGGTGACGGAAATGGGCCTGTGGTCTCGCTGCGGGCGCAGGAAGCAGCTAATTGCTCGGATATAAATGCCGAGTGAGTGAAAGCCAATGGTAGATTATTAGAGAAAACCAAATGTCGTGTTGGCCGGCAGATCCAAGAGTAAAGCCACGGCGCAGGCCATGGAGAACATACGCAACACATGATTGATCTGAGTGGTTACGTAACAGGCGGGCAGAGTGGTCAGCTAGCAGTGTGGTGTCTGCAGAGTGTATAGGAAAGAAGCTACGTACCGAGTCAAGCGATTCAGTAGCCATTCTGCTAGGAGCGGCGGGGTGGCCGATTGGCTCTGCGCTGCTGCTGGTTGCACATGATGCATGGGTGGTCCTTGCCACACTGGCTGCAGGTGTGGGAGAAGCGGCACGACGACGAAGAACAGCGACCTCCATTGAAGTTGCGGCAGATTTCTTGGCCGTCGCTGGTATGGTTGCGACCACTGGAGGTAAATGCTGCTGGCTTCGGGACGAAAAGGACACAAACCGCCCCTGGATGGACCGTCTTACATTGAGCGCATTTTGGGTGTGCATGGCCTATGACAGCTATCTGCCATAGGTTCACGTCGATGGTGTCCAACCTCTTCGTGCCTGGTTACTGGGCCACGAGCATCCGCAGCTGGCGGTCGTACTCTAGCCACGCGCTTGGGAAGAACTGGCAGTTAGCAGTCAGGATCAACTGCTGGTACGCAATCAGTTCAGCAGTGCGGTGTAGGGCAGCAGCCGTGATAACAGACATGTATGTGGTCCATGCCTCGAGCCGGGTAGCTACATGTGTAATTATCGTGAACCTTGCGACGCACCTGCTTCGCGTCATCCGACTCAACGATATTTAGCTGGCTATCGTTATTCGGGCTGTGCACCAGCCGGAATCACAGTGTTGGGCCGGAAGTGTGCAAGAATTTCAGGCAACAAACTTGAAAAATCTACGAACTCCCCTCGCAAGATACGTTCTTGCACAGCCTTGGGCACAGCTGGTGCAGGTGGCTGATCGGGTGGGTAACAGGAGCTTGGCCTGGCGTAGTGGCGGCAGCTGCCGCATTGCCTTGGCCTTGGGTGAGGAGCGGCGCAATGCTCTCCGATAATAATAAGATGGCGGCCGACAAAGCCGACTACACCTCGTCCCGTACGGGAGCGCAGAGATCCGTTGAGCCCGCGTCGCCTGAGCTGGCGGAGGAGGCATTGGTGCACGTCGGGCTTCTGGGCTCGCGAGCCGTGTCCGCACTGTCATGTTGCTGGTTCTCCTGGCCGGAGCAGACCTCACTACCAAGGGCTAGTTGTGCCAGCAAACGGTCCTGTAAAATACTTTTACTAAGTTTCCTTTCGGATTCAAGCCGCGCTGAGAAGGCTCGCCGCGGAGGGCTTGGCAAGGCATTGCCTTGACGGTGTCGACAGTAAGGTCAGACATACTGAAGAAATACAGTGTCGAGGTGACACTCGGGCTGGCAGCAAAGCTACGAAAGGAAAAGAAACACTGCTGAAGCACGATCCGTTGTCTGGAAGAGCACAACAGGGCAAGCAAGATTTGTTTTTCTTTTCCGCAAAAATGGGCTGGTGCCATTTGTGATTACGCAGCAAAACAAAGCGCATGACGTCAGTCTTGAATGCAGTACAAAGCAATGCAGTGCAGTGTGTGCGCTAGTTCGGATTGTTGCTAACAAGTACTAGCACAGCTAGTACACCATTAACTTAATTGTATGTCAATACTGACATCTTGATGTTTGCCTTTGAAGTGGATATTTAGATCGTTTAAAATTTTAAGAGAGATTTGACTGACTTACGGTCTTTCGAACTTTTCCAAGTATAGGGTGGGTCCTAACAGGCTACCCAAATACGGATGGATTGGATGAATGAACCGACATGGGAGCATGGCAAGTATCACATGTGATGAGTCACTGATAACAGGACGTGTGGCACAATGGTCTTTTGACTAGGCCCATTGTGAAGTTAGCTTACATCAACTTGATCGCAGTTGTGTTTATGGGTATTTTGACTATTTTTCTAATCCCATGCGCATAGGGTGGGTCATGGATTTCCACTGGAGACTCGGCGTCGTCATTTGCTCGCTTCTGGTTCCGCCGTCACTTCTTCCAGCACATGGGTTTCCGTGTTGTGCGCTCCACTAATCCCCCGCCAGTACAGCTACTTTCCACACAGGTCTATCAGCCTGGTGCAGGATTCCTGGGTAAGGATGTGTAGTCAATGTGATGCCATGCGCTGCTGCTGCTGCTGACCATGTTTAAGAGGTACTAGTATACAATCTGAAAACCGAACACTGAATGCAATGGCTGTTTGCAGAGTACCTGTAGTATAGATAGCACAACACATCCAATTCACCGAAAGCGAGTAAAAATACATGTTCACGCTCTGAAACCCATAGTTGACTACTCCCCGTTCTGTTTTGTTTAACTAACCAGCACTCATGCCTTTGCTATATAAATGCATTGGTGCTCTGTTCTCCTTGGTGGTCACACATGCAGACACAGAACTTCAAGTTTCTAACTTCTCGCCGGAACAGAGGGTGAAGAGCTTCACGCCGGAGTTTGACCTGGAGAGCTCCGACATGATCAAGGCACAGCTGCACTGGGACTTTGCCCCCAAAGTCAAGACCACCAAGGTGAGCTACAAGCAAAAACTACCTGGCAAACATATGTTGGGGACCTTAGTGAACTAGCTCTCAATGATACATACTGCGAGGGCCCTGAAATATCCCAGGCTGTGTTTGCTTACTTCATTTAGAATACGTTACGAGTTAGTGGACAAATCTCAGCTTACAGTGCTTTGACTCCCACCCGTTCTCGTACTGTTTCAAGAACTCAACTCCAAATCTGAACCGTTGCTGTGCACTGCATCACCTTGAGCAGATCATTGGCTGCTGCGTTTACTCTTACCTCTCCACAGACTCACAAGTCACTTCTTGAGCCGATGGACAAATTTGACCAGGATGACATCAGGTCAGTGGTGATAAGGTCGCCGACCAAGACGAGCAGCTCATCTACAGCTAGTTTCTGGGGTGAACTCTCCGGCACAGTGGGTACTGCAACCAAGCTCGTCAAGTCGTGCGAAGGCAGAGCGTTAGTCATTGGCAGTGGAACGGGGCGCATGGCAATGGAAGTGGCCAAACACCACAACAATGTGAGTACCAGTATCCTGCTGTATGACATACACACTGCAGTAAGAAACTCCCCTAATCCGGACTCCCCAGATCCAGGCACTCCGGTCTACTGCTAACCCCTCCTGAGTCACAAAACTTGGCTTTCAACGAAAAATGACACCATGTTGATTAGCACAAAAGTAATTACTTGCATGCAATCAGAATGTGTATAATTATGTTCTGAGCCACAGTCTGTAAACCTCATGGTACACGTGAGAGGCAGTCAGACTGAATGTTCTGTATTCATAGGAATTGGTGCCAGTCAGCAGTGTTGGTAACTGACTGGTATGCTGCAGCTCAGCTTTGCATTCTTCCATGGCATTACTACTGGTATACCCAGCTCAGTGACCTATACTAGTGTCTAGAGTACATGTACTGGGACACTTCCAGGTCACATGGTCAAGCAAGGCCGTGCTGTGCAACTCAGCGGCCTAGTGTTGTGCATTGTGATGGCATTCCCCAAACTGTCTTTCTCTAGTCAAGGTCATGCGATATATCGACCCTAATGACAATTGGAAATGATATACGATATACGGCTTCACTCTATTGCGGGAGACTCTACCAATGGAGTGCCTGCAGTCACTGAGTACACCGATGGTGATGTTATACTTCTGAGTATCCCAAGGTGCATCGCTTACAAGAGTACTTTCGTAATGTACTGTTGTATTATGTGCCCAGGTTCTGGCCATTCATCCCGTAGCCAGGGCTATTGAGATATCGGAGATGCTGCAGCAGGGAATAATTCCCAAAGGTCCCGCAGTCGACGGCATCAGTCTGGATGGGCTAGTGCTACCGGAGACTGAGAAAAAGCTCAAGGACGTTACCTTCAAGCAGGTAATCACATCCGCAGAGCTCTGACCGAGTCCCGCCATAAGATTCGCATGATCTGTGCTTGTCACCATTGACACGGGTGTACATGTACTTTGTAATGGGGATCTGATTGGAACACCTGACCTGTCCACAAATCTTCCATGTCAGGGCCTGCGGAACCGGTACAGTTGGTCAGGCCATTGCCGGACCAACTGTTTGACCACCAATGAGTGCCGCTTACTGCTGAGGGGGTCATGTGTCCCCGCCATATCACACACAATGTATCAAAGACTGTGGTATGGCCACACCTATCAAGAACCCTTTCCGCCTCTCCTGCATGTCCATTGTTCTTGTAAAATGTAGAATGCGAATAATTATAGTGTAGGAAACACAGTTTACTTTTTATCCTCTACATTTCTTTCTTGTCCAGTTCTTGTGGGTACCACTGGAGATGGGCAAGTTTGACCTTGTCGTCCTGGCTCTTCTCGACATAGCCACCTGTCCAGAATGTAAGTGAAAGTATCCCATGCAGCTTCGGTCCCGGGTTGAAGCGCTCCATCATGACTGTAATATCTAGATATTGCTGACGGTGCATGTACTGTAAAAGCAGAAATTTTCGGTGGTGTAATATTTTCGGTATTCGCCAAAATCGGCGGTTCGGTAGAGGGAAATTTTCGGTGAAACCCGTTCTCCAGGTAGGTGTACTAGTACTACATGTACACAGTATCGGTTGTACCGAAAATTTCGGTGCGTTATATTTTCGGTAAAAATTGTCGGCACCGAAGTTACCGAAAATAAAACACCACCGAAAATTTCTGCTTTTACAGTAGCTGATAACAGTTAGTGTTGTCAGTAGTAACTTAGCTTGAGACGCACTCAAAATTCTAAGCTACCCCACACAGCTTCATTACACAGCACTTGGTGGAAGGTCCAACCAACTGACCCATTCTCAATTGCATTGTATCTTTGCTAAGTACACCAAAATGGGTTCAACTCTTCGGTTATGATAGCCAGTACCCGGATAAAATTGACAAGGTGTTCTTCAACGTGGTACATGCTCTGCAACACCCGCTTTGCTCCATTCCTCTCTGTGTTGTTGCTTTGACGACACATGGCATGCCTGTATAGACCTGGCAGTTACTGTGGCGTGTTTGCCCAACGATCTTTATGTACATGCAACTAATGCCGTTCCTGCAGATTGGATTTCACGCCTCGCGGACATTGTGGCAAAGTCTGGAGTTGCAATGGTTGTGTCAAGCACCTGGAATGTGGCAAGACTTTCTCCAATTCTTAACAAGCATAGGTAAGCTAGCAGATAAATTACCTGTGGCACACCTCATCACTGTGTACCAAAATGAGCTAATGCCACTTTTGTTGTTTTGCAGAATCTAGCATGCGTATTGGGTGAGAGTCACTGTCTGTAATGACCCACCGCCCTACCCTACATCTTCATCGTGTGTCATCACAGATTGTTTTGTGACATTCAGACCAGGAACCAGGCCCAAGTATTTTCCCTATTTCTGCCAGAAAAGCTCTTTCAGGAACAACCTCAGATGAAACACTCCAGCACATGTCACTATCTGGCTTTTCAAATGAAAAGGAGCTGCCTGTACGATTATGTGACAGCCATTTGCCAATAGGCGCTAACTAGGAATATTTCGGTTTTGTTTCATGATAGGCTTTCCCTGGACAGCTCCTGTCAACTCGTTCATGACCAACCTTCGCTGCATCTCCCAGTGAGCACTGAGAAAACTACCCTGTCTGTCTCAACGTGGAGACACGCAAGCACGTGAGAACGGTCTACGATGAACCGTGCTCTGCACCACTTGCTGCTCAGTGAGCATCCTTTTTTGAATGTGACCGCTGTATTTATCCGAGTCTGCTGGATTATTCAGTACTTGAAGCGGCACAATGTCTGTACATACCTTGAGGAATGATGAACAATTTGAGCACTTTCTCTTGCACACTTCCCTGTGAATATCACGCCAATGGTAGCGCTTTGTTTGCTTGGCGTGCAACTCCAGCATTTATGAATGAAATATTTGTAATCACGTATTTTCTTAGTGTTGCTGCTGTGGAAAATGAACCAACATGCACGCCAAGTTGCCTAGGCTTGGTAACCGATTGGCACTGATAGTGAGGTATAGTTCAGTGCACGTGTAATGTATATTCTATTATCGTTGACCTTTCCTGTGTATCATACACATGTACATGTACATTTAAATCTACTGCACAAACTATGCTATGGCCTGAGAAGAAATATTTGCCGAAAGAATCATTTCCCTTGAATACACTACATGTACACTCATGTTGCTGTGTTTGGAGAAGATGACGCTCCCTTGCCGCTTCCTGCTGGTTTAACATAATATAACGAGAAAGTATACTCAAGATGAATCAAACAACGTGGCTGTCATGGTGTGCTGGTGGGCGGCTCCATTGTCCATTGCTTTCAATAAAATTAATATGGCATCCCCGCTGGGCTGAAAGCAAAGGTCCTTTTCAGTGGTGGCGCCAGTCAATCCGGTTTACAAGCACTGATCTGCAAGACGACAATATTTTAGATATTTTAGGCTATAAGTGTAAAAAGAGAATGAAGGGTGCGTGCAGACATCATCACGCAACATGACACATGTTCCACTGAACTACGTACATGTAGGCGTAGATGCATTATAATTGTTTCCAGAATCGAATTTCTTGTTCCGATCATCAGGGGAATATACGGAACTAAGGCCAGTAAGGGTAACCAGGGAAAATAGTGCTACAAACCAGCATGACGTATATGTAAGTATGGGTGGCAAGTATGGGTGGCTAAACCAAGTAAAGGAAGAAGAACAACATTACTAGAAATACGAAAACCGCAGCGCAACAACGTGTTCTTCCTGTTTGCACAACAGCTAGGCTTGATCTATTTCATGATGAAACAGTTGACAGATGCGTGGAACCCATTATTTGGTAGACATGCGACCTGTATTATTATTATTATTATTAGGCTTGCCTGTTCAGTTCAGCTCAAGTCAAGGCAAATCAGAGAGTCAGGCAGGCACACAAATAATCCACAATGAATGATCTACATGGTCATCAGGTCATTTGCATTGCAATGATAACTACCGGTAATACTTTTGAGTAAGAAATCTCTGTCTACCAGTCCATGGTCTATGTAAATGTGTAGCTACATGTAGGGAGGGGGATTGTAGCTACCACAGTCGCTGAGTCGGTAACAGTTGATGTACAGTCCTGTAGAGTCTCCATACAAGCCTAGTACCAAGAGTACTGAGTAGTTATGTACTCTTGCTAGTACATGTATTAGTAATCATTACCTGATTATGTACATGCAGTCATGCACAGAATGCAGTGACAGTGTGAACGCGCGCGTGTACATATGTAGCGGCCACACCTGCGTGCTTTTCATGATTTTCAACACGAGGATCTGCAAAATGCGATGTGTTCCTGAGCGGAATTTATGGAAGTCAAGTAGTGTGTAGCATGCATCCATCGATCTTCCTCTTTGTCACGGCTCACTACTACTAGTACACTAGGTTCAGTGAGTTTACCAATGGTTTACTGCCACTGCACTAGCAGGCTGGCTAACCATGCTAACGGAGGGGTTTGGGTTGGATTTGTCGACATAAAGGCTTCCTTGTTCCTGAGCGGAGGGTCAGGCCACTTCTCAAGCAGCTACTTCCCGTCCAGTTCCGCTGTGCTTAGGACACTAGATGGCAAGCTTCACTACAAAGTAGTGCTGGTTATTGATGTGAGCAGAGTGGACATCGCCTGTTTGCCAGCTAGCACAGGAACAGAACACGGATCGGGAACACCCAAAAGACCTAATATCCAGGCAGGTACGCGTGTGTCTGCGTGCCGCGCACGTGTGTTTGTGTCGCTGTGGCTGTGTGTGCATCTGCATGTGTATGTGTGTGCGCGCGCGCGTGCGCGTGTCGCCATTATGCTCGAGAAAATAGCTCAGTCGACTCAGATCAGGGAAGCACTGATTTGTAAGCGTGTGCGTATCGTGTACAACTCCGTGTTTCAACAGGTCAAAACAATCGTCTCTTCAGCTCCTGAGCCACACTTCCGACCAGTCACATTCTAAACCGTGCACACTTGTGTCGCTACAGCAGTCGATGTCTGTTCAGCTTCTACATAAGTACTATAGCTTAGTGGTCACAATCGTTCTCTTCTGCTTCTGCCTGTCTTCACTTCTATCCATCAAACAGATTAGCGACTGGTCTTCCGCTGCCGTCAGCTGTGAAGCAGGATATTGATGATGAGGATAGCGACTGTGCATGTGCTCAATGCTGCACTGCGGTCACTTCCTCATTCTGCTCACGATCACTAGAGAGGAGCATGCACGGAGGAGAAGCGGAGAGCGCCGCACCCGTCAGGCAGCAAAATGCCCTATTTCAAGTATTTGCTTCTACAATGCCAGGCATGCACGTGTTGCCGGAGTTGGGTCTACCATGGTCTACGTAACAGTCGTTACTCCACACTGCCACTGCACTGGTCAGCATTGCGATGTACAGTACTGTGACGTCACGCGCTGGGCCAGGAGGCGGTCAGGTAACTGGTTGGTGTGGTCTGAGCTGATCTGAAGCTTGCAGGTGCAGCATGAAGCCACCCTGGCAGCTCATTGCAGTAGATTCCTCCCTCCCTGCTCACTTCCCAGTAATAGCAGTTTGACTACTACAGACAGTGTACCATGGCGTACAGCACTAACACAGAAACACTGGAAGGAACACAATCAGATCCCTAGTAGTAGAAGTAGCAGCTGCAATACACAGTACAATACACTGCCATTATGTACTATACTGCCGGCAGCAGCACACCCTATCTAATACGTCACACTGCCAGCACATAATAAATCATTGACAGAGGGCCTGAAAACACTGTAACACTATAAACGGACTCCACATTCCAGTACGACTCAGTAGATCTACACTACTATCAAGTATGATCCACTGGCAATGGGAGACTGCCAGTGTTAGTGCATTGCCTGAGCTCAGGCAGTCAGGGCAAGCTGGGCCCCCTAGACCAGTCCTCCTATCAATACTATCATCCTATACCACTGATCTGGATGAGCACATACGTCATTGTTCATTGCCTTACCCATGGCCATGTGAGCGTGCATCCAAGTGCGAACATTCAAGAGCATCCATACCATGTGACGACATCCTTATATGGGGCCACACATATAATTATTGCAAGGTAAGCCAGTGCTACAGTGGGTGAGGGGTTGTCTTATAATGACAGTGTGAGCACTGAGATGAAAAGCTTTCACTTACTGGCAATATTGTACTTGGAGGGAGGTCAGCGCTAGCCAAATACAAATTACAATACAAGAAAGATTTGCCTTGACTTGAGTTGGGCAGTTGTGGCAAGTCGTAAAATAGCTTCCTGAGTTCATCTGATATGGGCTGGGAGGGGGGCACTGCACTGCCAGTAGCTCAGTGGAACTGGTTCGGTTTAGTTTGGCTTCTCTATGGTGCCATGCATGTACAATGACATTATGTACATTTGTGGATGTCAGGAAGCCAGCTGCAGATGGCTAGGGGTGGTGTGCATAAAAAGCATTGTATGACTCTGTGTTGCGGAGTGCAGTACATGCAGTGAACAGTTGTCTTAGTTTTGCTGTACGTGCTCAGCTGTTGTGGGAAGTTATCCGTGAATCGGAATTTGTGTCTCGTATTCAGTGGCTCAATCACATCTAGCGTGGCGTGAAATCCTGTTTTGATCGCAACATCAGTATTCCAGCACATGTATGCATGATCCGGACATGACTGAAAGCAAGGAAGACAAGATATGAGCACGAAATTGCAATGAAAGGAACTGCCATTGATATTACCTACAGCCATGTTATAATTGGAGGTGGTGTGGCAGAGCTCAGGGCTATAAGGGGATTATGAAAGCACACCCACTGTGATATTGTCACTGTGCTCTTGACTGACCCATCTTTGCGAGCACAGTGAGCGTGACGCCCACCATTCCGAAGGCACTAAGACTTGCCACGCCGGTGATACTGAGCAGCTCAACATGCAGGATCAAAACAACGGTCTGCAGAGCTCTAGAGGATCGTAATACTGCGGATCAGTGTCACCGATCATCAGGAGTGTTTTCACTGTGGTGCTGCCGAGACCTGCCAGTCAAGAGTGTAATGTGGTGGTGGTGACGTTACATGCTATAGTTTGTGCAAAAACAAATAGTTTGTAAATCAGTAAATAACACGGTGTGTCTGTGACATGCTAACAGTTATTTGCAGGCAACTGAAAAATAAGGGCAGAGGGAAAATGCCCAAGTTGGGATTGTCAACAGTGCATGATAGATAGCGACAAGTTGTTCGTGAACCTTTTACAGTCAGACCTCGCATAACCGCACACATCCGTCTTCCAGAAATATATCCGGATAGGCGAGGGAACCGGATAATCGAACACACATACTGTATGTGTACATGACATATGCTGTAAATCGGTAACCAGCGATTTTCTACCGGATGGCGAGGGATCCGGATAAACGAGGACCGGATAAGCGAGGTCTGACTGTACCTGCAGGGTAGCAATAGTGGCTACACTGTAAAAGCATGGATTGTACGCATCCAAGTGTGCTGGTTCTGCCTTCCCTTTTTGCCAGATAGGATGTCTCCCGCACAAATCTATCAGTATAGTTAGGCAACTGCCAGCAGGAAGAGTGTGAACTTACACACTGGTGCTGTTCAGCTTTGTCAGATATATGCAACTACAGTTATGTGGCAAGGATGGTTTAGCAGACAGCTCCCTACAAAACAGTGGTTATTGAAGTGATAACAAACCAAGTGGTCTGACTTTGTTGAAAATGGGCTGTCATGGTGAAGATTAGTCACCGTGAGGCATGATTACTTGACAAGGAAAATTATAGTCAGACAAGAATAGCGTTGTTTCTCGCATAACAGGATTTTACAAGCCACCCGACTGGCCGGGCGAAGCGCGTGTACACTGTCTCTTGCATGTGCTGGTGTACCCTGTGTACGAGCCCTGTCTTTATTAGCTGGGTTCCACTGCCAATGGAAAAATAAAGCCCTCTCTTGAATAGTGCCCCCCCCCCCCCTCCAGCTCGTAATCAAGCACATGTCCAAGTTTGGTGGCGTTTGGCTAAAGTTCTTGCCCGTGGCAATGTACTGGTGGTTTCAGGATCAATGGGCAGTTTTTTGCAGTTTCTGTCGAGTAAAGAGAATATTATTATTAAGCGCTATCGCGATGTAAGCGGGGATGCCTACTTCACTTGTGCCATTCAGGATGATGATAAAGAGAAAGACAAACAGAAAGCTCAGAATCTTGAGGAACAATGCTGTAGAGCAGAATAGCTGTGATCGACTGGATGCACTACAGAAAGGTGAAAATTATTAGTTCATTGATAATAGCTGGTGAGTTATCTCGTCATTTCTGAATACTAAAGTATTCGGTCTGGAGTGGTAGTAAAGAGAAAGACCCAATAAGTTACGAGTCATGACTAACAATCCACCAAGGTGACGGATTGGTCCTTTCTCTTTACGTAGAGTAGAGTATTGGCTCATCACCCGGGTTTCTGTTGAGTCGTGATAGTTTACAGAAAACGTCAGACTCAATTCTTCTTTGCTTTCTTTTCTACATGTATGCTGGATGATGTACATGTACATTGTAAATGTTCCAGGATTGTGGAAATAACTTAGTGCTGTCTCTGGAATACTACCCCTCCAGCTCTGTAATGGACTTTGACAAAAGACAGAAGAGTGCCCCGGCCCCCAGCGGCAGAGGCGAGTACGATACTGGTAGATCTGCAATGATCAGTTAGTGTACATGTATACAAGTACTAGCACATGCAGAGTCAGTACATGTATACAAGTACTAGCACATGCAGAGTCAGTACTGTACTGTATGTATGTATGCTCCATCCCTACATGTCCCACACTACAGTGAGTACCATGATTGTCACCATGGTCACGACCATGACTGACAAGGACTTACGTAGTCTTATTTATGACTACATGTACATGTACATGATTGTACTATTTTCAATAATGATCATCAAATCCTTGCCGTACTCCCTTTTGTTTCTCTCCTTATTATTTGAGTTCGCCGTGGTTGGCTACCACCCGACTTCTCATACATATTGGCAGTCTTACGACGAGCCAGGAGATGTTGAATAAATAAAGGTTCATAATTATAATAATGTAGGTCATTATGAATCTGATGAACCTGTACACAGACTGCTGCTCAATGAAATCCATCCAGGCAGAGGGTATATTATATGCCACCTTTCTGCGAACACTCACTAGCTCACTAGCGCTGGGATGTGACATGTACTGTAGGGCGCAACTCACCTCACGGGATCGGATTTCATTGAGCTGAGCAGCACTAGAACTAACTTAGTAGTACTAGTACTACAGTCATGTAGTACCAGTACTAGTACTACTACAGTGCTGGCAAATGAAATCCGACACCCCTGAGCGGTGCGCTCACATCGCAAAGAATGTGAACCCACCGCTCGGGGGTCGGATTTCAGTTGCCAGCACTGCAGTACATGTAGTACAATGTACTGCACATGTCATGTGTAGTACTGCAGTGAACCCCTACTGCCCTAGTGAACGTGATCCTAGTAATATAGCGGCGCATAGATAGCAGCTAGCTTGACCTTTTCGAGACTCGGAACTCAGTTGTCACACGCGTCAAAAAAGACGTATTGCGTGCTGCGCGTAGTAGTAGTACTAGTAGTAGCGCTGGTACAACTACAAGTAGTAACACGACACAGATTGGCGCCGCCATTTTTGCATGCAGTGCGCAGCCTTCAGCCGGTCCGCCAGATCAGAGCTTATCTTGACCTAGCACACAGTTTTGCAGAGCGTTGCTTGTGTCTTTCGCTTCGCTAGGAAACGCAGTTCATTTCTCCTTTTGCTCCTTCTCGAACTTCAGTAACTGCAAGCATGAGTTGGACATCGTACTGCGACACACTGGTCGCCACAGGCCAGGTCAAGAGCGCTGGCATTTATGGATTAGACGGCTCACCATGGGCGCAATCGGAGGGCCTCACCCTCACTACCAGTGAAGTCGCAACGCTTTTGAAGGGATCGGCCGATTCAAGCATTCTCCGCGAGCACGGTGTGAAATTCCAGGGCCAGAAGTTCTTCTTCCTTCGGGAATCAGGAGATGGCAATTCGTACTATTTCAAGAAGGGAAACGCTGGTGGAATATTCGCAAAGACGAACACATGCTGTGTACTTGGTCTGTACGTGGAGGGACAGCAGCCCGGCCCATGCAATGTCCAGACGGAAAAAATTGCTGACTACCTTCGATCAGCGGGTTATTGAAGATGGTAGCGACGTGATGGCGATTATGAGCGATAGCGATGGCGCGCTGGGCGGGTCGCTAACTGCAGCAGTATCATCACAGCCAACCAGCCAGCAGCAATCTCCTTGCTCTTTCAGCTTTCATAGGTACGACAGCTTGTAATTTGCCTGTCTCTTTCTCACTCTCTGGTTTCCCTGTCTTTCTGCCTCTTGCCTTGCTCTTCCCTGATTCTCCTTAGCTGTTTCTATTACGGTGCGTTCTTCTCTCTTGTATATGCTTGGAGTCGTGCCGCTATTTCTTTTAGGTAGGCTTCGTTCCAATCGCTTCCTCGCGTTTTTGTGCACGTTATTTTTTTCTTCAAAAGATCGCTAATGTGAATGTGAGAATTGACGGATTTTGCTCGGGAGATGCCGTTCATATTATGCGCTGGTTAGGCCGCATCCCTGCCAGTGTATGTGTGTCTGTTTACCCCCCATCGTTCCTGTTTTATCATTATTTTTAGCCGCGCACGCACGTTAACACAGCGTGGGGATGTGCTCTGTACCTGCTCGTTCACTGGCTCAGTGCAATGCTCAGTACTACTGGTTCCACCGTCCCCTGTTGGTATCCCATTCCTTGCCGGTCTTGCTGGTCCTCTTTCCACTGCCCCTGTTTTCCTCTCATACTGAATGTTTCGTCGGCGTGGACATGGCGAGAAATCGCTCTGCTCCATACTGCTAATGCGGCTGCGGTGTTTCTATGATGCACTGGGCCTTAGCTCTACTGTAATATGTGCACTGCTTGGGTGGCACCCGGCTACTGCTGCTGCTGATACTGCTCCTCCACCACTCTCCTCGTGACTTTTTCAGTCTTTGGCCTGCACAGGAACTGTGGCCGTGAAAGCCTTGAATTATGGGTGCATGATCACCGTTGCGCAATGTGCGTGTGTGTGTGTGCGTTTGTGTGTGTGTGTGTGTGTGTGTGTGTGCGTTTGTGTGTGTGTGTGCGCGCGTTCGTCGACATAGGCGTACACGTGCGTCGGCATAGGCTTACATGTGTGTGTGTCTGTACGTATGTTCGACGCGCACACACACAAGCGCAATGTGTATACATACACGGCGCCGAGTTCATGGCTGAGTTGCTACTGGGTGCATGGCCTCTGGCAAATGCATGATCCGAATGCTGTTGCATACTGTACAAGCAGAAATATTCGTCTGGAATTTAATTTCGTCTTTTTCGTCCAAGGAGCTTTTGGACTGAATTAAATGTAGGACGAATATCGATTTGTCCAGCGTTTCTATACACTCTTATGACCCATGGACGAAATTTTCAACCGGACGAACTCCTTTTCTTTGGAGTTGGACGAAATTATTGACCGACGAAATTTTCTGCCTCTACAGTACACCAACTTCTTCTCACTTCTGTGAATTGATGTCCTTTGGAATATGGTATTCACTGCGTCGTTTGAACATGCTTGAGCCAAGTGAATATCTACATTGCACTTGCTATTAGCTATGGGTATGTGTAGAAGAATGCCTAATGTTTTGTTCTGATCTTTGCGCGTGAGAACTGTACGGTGGCCAGGTGCATTCTAGCTGTGTGCGTGTTGGGTTCTTAGCTGTGGAAGTATAGTGAAGTTAACGTTAAACTCGGCCCGGCTGCCTGAAGAGCACGCTGCCGTTCTATTATAGTTTGCAGGTGGTTCACAGTTGTCCCCGGGTCCATGGCGGTGGATGTGGCAGAGCTCAGCATATGTTTGCCAGATCTCTGCAGGTCGTCTTGCTTGTGATCCGCACTGCCCTTCATCAGCTGCTGGGTCATATGGCGCCGCCACGTAATGTTGCAATGGTTGTTGAGCCTGTTGGCTCTGCAAGTGCAAAATGTCCAGGTTAATTAATAATTTTACTACAAAGTATTAACGGTTGTGCACCAATAAGTTCAAAATAGTCTTGCACTCACTTCCTGGTGTCTGATTTGCATGACGACTTTTTTGTCTGGTACACGTACATGTAGTGCACTTACATGTACGTCTGAGGATAATGTGTGGACAGAGCTAGAGACCGGCAGTAGAGGTACATTGAGCAAGGGTTAGCAATACACAGATCTGGTTACGTGTGTGCATTGCAGCTGGGGCACTATGCACTGGCGCAGAATATTTCTGACCACCACTTCACCAGCACCAATGAACGACTACATGTACATGTACATGTATGTCCAAACACCGCTGCACTGGGCTGGGCATGGGCGAAAAGGCTGCATGGCCACCCAACAACCTGCCCCCTGTCCCTCTGGGGGGGGGGGGGGGGGCAATATGTAACATGCATACAAGTCGTAACTCCAGTTTGTAGAATTTTGTTTGCAAACATTGTAGATGTGAATGCTTGGGGTGCCATAACAATGTAGAAGGCATGTGGGGGGGGGGGGGGGGGGGAGGGGATTTTGGCCCAATTTTAGTGTCAACAATAAAGTGTGGCTCTCACCTCAAAACTTCATTCAGAAGAACGACAATTTATGAAGTACGGACTGTGAATATGTAGACATGAGTTTAGAGATACATGTACTGTACATGTACCCGTGCTGGCAGTATTGCGTAATCCGAGTCATGGTGCTTCAGATACAAGCTGTCTGGACTTGGAGATTTGCACTCGGCGACGGCTGAAGGAGCCTTCAAAAATATGGTCATCGTGTACTGGTGCTGGGCGCCTTATCCAGGGTCATTTGACTGGAAATAACATGATGTTACATCCATTGGTCCTAGTTGAACATAGTCCTCTGAGACGGGCCGCCTTATCAAAGTGGTCGCATTGATATTTTAATTTTAATTTGTTTACGGGACACAACACTCAACAGTACACACACGCACATGCACATGATGGTACACACAGTGACTTGAGAGGAATCAAAAGCGTTTCTGCTGTAAGGCCACCCTTTCTTTTTTCGTTGTTTAACGTCCGCGCACGCGTACCTTTTTGCCTCCGACCGGAAAAAAACACAAGAAAGTAGTAGTACCAATAATATGCGAAGTTGTAAATACATGATTGTGTAGTTTCACAGTGTGCTGATCATGACCTTAAACTTATAATCTTGCCTCCCGGGCATGCCTTTGTCTTGTGTTCTTTTTCTTTTTTTGTTGGCTTTTAAATATCGTACGGTGTGTGTCCTAGTAAAAATCCAGATGTAATGAATTCATGACATGCTAACTCCATGCTATGTACCTGTTTTGTTGGATTCATCAGGCATGTGCTCCAATGTACCATCAAAGAGTGTTGTTCTATGCCTGCAAGTGCCGTTAGACCCAGAAATATTGTATATATCAACATGCTTTACTGGTCAAAATGTCTGATGGGGTTTCCAGTTTTTGGAATGGGCTTTTGTTTTTTTTCCGCCCTCCCGCGTACCTTTTCGCGGAAAAAAGGACGTTAAACAATGAATTAACAAAGGGTGGCCTAACTCTGAGTTTCACTGTTCTAATAAATCATCAGACAGCAATTATAAATAAATTTAATTACAATACAGAAATTCTGAATGTACATGTACATGATTGTATGCACTTACTGTCGTAAGTTTGCCCAGGGCTTGAGATGAATGGTCTCATTCTCCGTTTCAATGGCCCCATCTACATGTACTAGTACATTATACTTGAAGTACCAACTACTCAGAGTGGTCATCTGTTTCTGCCATCTATATGTAGTATAGGTAAGTGTGTGTGTGTTTAGAAGTGACTCACAACCTTTATGTCACTTGTCAGTGTGTGTCAAGGTGTGTGTGCGTGTGTGTATGTGGTGTGTGTGTGTGCCTGTGTATGTGTGTGTGTGTGTGTGTGTGTGTGTGTGTGTGTGTGTGCGTGTGCGTGTGTGCTTGTCTCTGTGTACATGTGTATGTGTGTGCTTGTGTGTGTGTATGTGTGTGTGTATGTGTGTGTGTGTGTGTGTGTGTGTGTGTGTTGTGTGTGTGCGTGCGTGCGTGCGTGCGTGCGTGCGTGCGTGCGTGCGTGCGTGCGTGCGTGCGTGCGTGCGTGCGTGCGTGCGTGCGTGCGTGCGTGCGTGCGTGCGTGCGTGCGTGCGTGCGTGCGTGCGTGCGTGCGTGCGTGCGTGCGTGCGTGCGTGCGTGCGTGCGTGCGTGCGTGCGTGCGTGCGTGTGTGTGTGGTGTAGAATAGACAACTGTGGTTTTGTTGCTAACTGCTCTGCAGTTCTTAGATCATTATTTTCATCTCGAAGTGTACTCCCCATGGAGAACATGGGCATCCAGTCACACAGGCTTAGCCACGTTTCAACGGGGGGTTTTCCTGAACAGAATCTTACAGATAGGCCTATCAGAGAGCATGCCATGTTTGGTATGGCTATGCATGAAGGGTGTCACCAGCTATTGTGCTTGTCATTGGTGCAAGCCCATGCATGATGCACAGTATGTACAGGTATGCATGGGTGGTCCATGCGGAGTCTACGGACTGTCATTCGGACTCTAGAAGCAGTTCAAACACAGCAGATTAGTACTGACTACTGTATTGTATTCCTTACTTTGCCTACAAAGTACAAGTGAGCCTTGACAGCTGGAGAGCACATGTAATTTAAACTGGCTCTGCTTGACAGGAGCACTAACCATGTTGACGGATGGAGGGCAGAGGTAGAGCTGCGGCTTGATTCACTGACTGATCAAGCCATTCAAGGGCTTTGTCTGGAGTGGAGGATGGGAAAAACATTTTGTATGAACCAGCTTTACAGGCGGGTCGATGGTCACACTGATCCACAATGCACAAGCAATAGTGATGCCACAAAGGCCCATACCAGTCATGTACATGTACATACATGGTTATTATGGGTGTGGCAAACCCAAACACTTTCTCAGTCTTAATGGTTTTTAAATGTTGTGAAATGAGGTGCATGGCGTAAATCATGTGACAGTGAGTGCATGTTCAAGTGCCCATAACGTCAAGGTCTGGATAAGAGAGATATGAGTGTACACTGTACAGCATCCAGGGTATGAGTGTACAGCATCCAGGGTATGAGTGTACAGCATCCAGGGCAGGGGCCGCGGGAGGTAGTGCAGGGTGGTACTGTCAGCCACCTGAACTGGCTGGAGCAAACTTTACTTGTGGCGTTGGGGTGGCTCCTCTGAATAATTTCGAAAATTACAGCCCAGATCAGTGCTTTTTATTCACGTGGTACCCGGGGCAAAGAGTTGTACGGTCAATATGATAGCGACTGTAGCGTGTCCGACACCCCTTTATATAGTGTAGCATCACGGAGACTCCCTCGATTTAGGCTAAGGCCTGTGGAGAATCCATAAATACAAATACAAATCACACGTCTTTCTGCCGTGTCTATACATGTATAGTGTAGCATCACACGTCTTTCTGCCGTGTCTATACACATGATACATGTATAGTGTAGCATCACACGTCTTTCTGCCGTGGTGTCTATACATATAGTCACTGTTACCGTAGTAGGTGGCCAATAATCAATGTAAAATTTGAAAACCACTTCGGACCATTTTACCAGCAATTGTTATTAGTTCAATGCGAACTAGTGATTGGGGTTCTGCATTTGCTTAAGCATAACTTTAACATTTTAAGAACTGTTTAACTTAAAGTGCGATAAGAAGTAAAGGAGTTGCAGACATCGCCACACAACATAGCGCGGTGATATACAGTGCACGTACATGTGCATGTAGTAGGGTGAAGCGATCACTAAAAATTGGTTATCTATTACGGGTCCATGGATGCAGCTAATGGGGTCTTTCTCGGCACTTGTGCCAGTGGTTGTGAGACGTATCCACTCACCCCCACCGTTAGGCGCTGCATACGCCGCTAGGGTTTACCGGGTGTTAGCGGCCGACGTGAGTTCCCTTTGTGAACGGACACGATAATTTACTTTTTTATATTTTTTATATTTGTTAACCCATTGACTGCTGAGCCCGAATATATTCGGGATTCAGGATGACGTCAGGGCGCTGAGCCCGAATATACTCGGGCTGACAGGCTATCCTACCGTACTAAGCTCCGTGTTCCAGCGTAGGGTTGCAAGAGACCCCAGAGTCGAGCGGTACATTTCCTGCATTCAGTACGAGAGGATGCGGGTAGGAATCCCGCTTGGATACTTTTTTGTGTCATATAGCATTTTGTTCCCCTTTCTAGGAACTATATCGAGTTGGTCAGCGTGATGATTATAGCCTTGGTCAACATTTCACAAGAGTTCAACAACCTAGTTGTTTAGATTATGAAGTTGTGGAGCTTTACATTGACCCTATTTTTAGCATTTTCTTCAGAGCCTCAGATGAAAGGCCCTGTAGCCCTCAATGGGTTAACAATCGAGTGGGCGGTCATAGCGATTATCTTCAAGTACATAATTTCATTGAGTGTGTGCTACTTTCTTCTGCCTTTTGTGAGAAAATAGAAACGAAGCAGGTTCGGATCATGAGGCCACCGATGCCAGACCACTTAGAATCACAGTTATCAATTGTAGATACATGTATACATGTACATCATGTACATGATTGTATAGTTACTACAATTATAGGATCGTGAGTGACCAGGCCTGCCGATCCAGCATTTTCGGTGTCTGAAAACTTGTGAAAAGCGTTCCCAGTACTCGATTAGTACGTTCTGCAACTGTTAGTGAGCATCGAGTACAACCATAACGAGTAAGGGACGAGTAATCGGCGGCGGCATTTCACCCCTAACATGTAGTTCTATATTGTGTGGTGATGGATGCAACTCAGTGATAGTGGTCCTTTTTTCTAGGCGATTCACACGACAGACATTCTCACGTTTCAGAGCCCGCGGCCAACCAGACTTTTCCCGGCGGGAATTCAAATGTGCATGCGAGTTGAACTGTTCTTTGCCCGCGAACACTCTCCATCCACAGGAACTGAAGCTTTTGAAAAGTCACAATAATGTAGCACAGAAAGCTCAGGGAAGAATGTGTGGATGTTTTGGTTTTTGCAAACATCGCGCCCAGGGTGTAGTACAACACTAGTACATGACTGTATTGTATAACTCCCTGAGTCCCTGGTAGCGCCCAGGGAATCATACAAAGGTTGTACCCGGGAGTACATGTACATGTACATGTATCTGGGTCTACAGGTCACTGGTACATTGTCGACTAGTCGCGCCTCAAAATCATCACAAGTCGCCATGGTCACCAACATAACTAACTGTTACTTGACCACTGGCACTTGTGCCATCCCTGATTTTCCCCTGCGAAATGCTTCCATGTCCTCACGGTCGACAGGCATGTCTGCTGTGTGTATCCGCATATCCTTGTTGCACAGTCCATGATCCCCACGACCCCACGACCCCACACACATACATGCATACATGTAACAGCACAGTCAGTCAAGAGTTGGCCTGTGGGGTGCCTTTGTATATTTTTTTGGCTAGTCAGCATGGTCAGTGCAGCAGCTAAAACGATTGTACATTGTACATGTCTGTCATGTTGTACATCACACTGCACTGAATACTAGCCTAGCCTAGCCTGTCCACAACAAGCCACCTGCATGCTGTTATCCGCTATGTATTTGTTGTGTGATCTGTAAAACTGGACAGCGCCAGACTAAAATTTGAGTGGTCATGAACCACGACTGTGTACTGTGTAGACTTTATCAGGTTATGTACAGACGTCAAGACATGTCTAGACAGTCAGTGTATGATCCAAAGACCACAGTTAGACCCGCCTAGCGGAGTAGCGCGCATATTATTCTGTGTCACACTCACAGACGTCAGTGTGTGGCCGGCTGGATGCTGGGGATTATGCTGCTTTCTTCCAGGTACTAGGTCACCTCCACTCCAGGCCGCGCCGGGGTCTCCGGTTCCGGGCTGCCAAAATGCAAAAAATACAGTACAATTCATACAGTCTTAGATCTAGACATGTCTGTGCCCGGTAGCCGGCCGGCCCATGGCCCAGCGCCTGTGCGCTAGGCGAAAAAAATTATGCGGCGTCCGAAAAGTGATGCAAATACTGAGCTCATGATATACCTGATCTGATTTGATCTGAGGCCTCGAGGCTATGTCGGAGTGAGTTACAGTATGACAATAATAATTATCGTATTGTTAGTTGTAGGCTAAAATAATTAGAAAGAAGTACAGTGTAGTCTTGGCAGTAGAGATTTAGAGCCTTGTTTGCTTACGTCTTTAGCAGCTGCTGCTCAAGATGAATGTGATCACAGCGTTTCTCGTCTCCCTGCTCGCTATTCCGGTAATGCGAGTCTTCAATAATCTAGACCTAATGTCAGACCATCGAGCCATATTCATATCTGCCGCAGCCGTCTTGGCATTCATCGCATTGATCGTCTACGTGAATAAACTTCTCACCGCCCAAGACAAGAATCCCGTCAATGACAAGTTCGTGTACGGTAAGCTAGCGACTGCAGTCTGCATGATCTGCAGCATGTAGACCAAAATGTAATGTTCCTGCAACGGCTTTCTCAATATTGCGCAACAAAACGTTGGCTGATGTCAGTGATGATCGTTACTGCACCAGTAGTGAGTACTACAGTCCATTTCAAAACTATAGACGCGTACCTAGGCAAAAACCGTTATGCCAGCATCTATACCACATAAAATCTGTGATCACTTTGTGCATAAATTTTTCCAAATTGGGCGTCTGTTATCCAATCCTTTAGAAACTATATGAGAGTAATTGTGGAGCGATCCTGAGCAATATTCCGAAAACTATTCTCAAAAAGTTCCAGCCAAATTTGAAATATTTCAAAAACCCTACGCGTCTATAGTTTTGAAATGCACTGTAGTAGTACTAGTACTAGTATACGTTGTCCACTTGGAAAAGAATTAATGTTCTGTTCGTTTGCCAATGTTATTTTGTCGAGTTTATTTTTTGCACTGCGTGGCACTAGTCTTATTGCAAAAAACACTTCTAACAACAATATAGACCAAGTGTCTGGGTTGCTTGCTGCGCAAAGTGCTCTGTGCCCAAGCACTGAAGCAGGAGCAGAGTGTACCATGCAAAGGCAAACCAACAGAGACCAAAAGTCATCATCCGTAACCGTTCGTCTGAGCCTCGTGTGAAAAAACACATTGACGAGTGTAACACGCAACTCTGACTTCTGGAAAGTGACTTTTGGTCTAACAACACTGAATACGTACATGGAGGCGGTTCATGTGGGTGTAAAGAAAGGTTTTAAAAAAGTAGCTTCTCTGACACGACGCGGCTCGAGGCTAACTTGGCACCCGGAATAACTGAAGTCGGTGTGTGTGTGTGGGGGGGGGGGGGGTGCGTGTCACGGTGTGTGCGTGTGTGTTTGTGTGCAAGTAAATGCAACTACATGATCAGTGTTTGAAGCCCAGCTCTGCCAGATCTTTCATTTTACCTGAGAATCTTGTTCAACGTCAGCCCAGATAACCCGGCTGCCGAGGGAACAATTCCCTTGAACATAACTTACAAGACGGCGAGAGGGAACTCCATTGCTTTGCTTCTCTCCTTGGTGCTTGGATATGTTTCACTGACACAGCTGATTTACAATCAAAAAGACACTTCAGAGTGTGCTGCTCAAACTCCTTGAAGCATTTTGGACTGCCATGCCCCCCTCCTCCCACCCAACCTCTCCACTGGGTGCTGTGATGATGGTATATGTTTGAGGTGCAGTACGACCAAACCTCAAAGACATGGACGGCGCCATGTGTACAATATCATTGATCTTGCTCAGTGTGATTTCTGTCGGGGGAGGGGGGTTATGACCGTAGCGGTCCTCGTCTTGAAAAGCTGCCATGCATTCAAGTTGACTGCTGCTTGGACAGGCTACAGTCACAGGGAGCACGGTGGAAGCATTGTTTTTGTTTTCCAGCTACAAAGCTGCACGCAGCTAAGTAGTTAATGGCATGGTCGTTTGCCTCCGCCTTCTGGTCTTTCCTGTTGTGGCACGATGCGACATGCTGCAGTTGCCTGTGGATGGTAAAGCCGTTTAGTTAGCTAGCCTGTTGTGAGTTCATAATTATGCAGTCACCCACAACCAAACTGTCTGGACACAAACCCCGTGATTTGCACCAGTGAAGAGCGTGAGTTATCTAGCAGCATACCTACAGTGATCTCATCAGAAGAACTGAACTGGCTTTGTGAATCCCGAGCGCCAATAGGCGAGGGCTCAAAATAGCGGTATGGTCGCCCCTTTCCTCTAGCCACGCAACAACTACTAAGTGACACTCTGCTGGGGCCATCACCATGTTCAACATGTCTTTGAGACCTGGGACTAAAAGGAGTAAAGGACCATTAATTCTGTCTTCAGACAGTGGTCGTTCTTGGTGTTCCAAAGCCAAGGATGGCTGCGACGGACACATCTTACCAGGTGGCGTGGCTTTGTGTTAGGGGCCGTCCAAGGTTACCAATAACATTTTCAAAACGAAATGTTTTCGTTTGTGGGTGGGTGGGTTTGATGGAGTTTCGTTTTGAAAATAATTATTGAATGCTGATGGAGAATGCCCAGTTACTTCTGGATGTCGAAAATTGACATCAATATTTTATTTAAATAGGCGTCGAGGCGACAATAGTTTTAGAATTGCGATCAACAGAACGAGCTGAACCGACATTTCACAAAGGCTTTTATTGTATTCAAAAAACGAGTGGATACGAAGGCAGTGAAGAACATGGAAGAAAGAAAAAATGTGATATGGA
This sequence comes from Sycon ciliatum, assembly GCF_964019385.1. Taxonomy (NCBI): domain Eukaryota; kingdom Metazoa; phylum Porifera; class Calcarea; order Leucosolenida; family Sycettidae; genus Sycon; species Sycon ciliatum. The sequence continues at coordinate 3,936,460 of NC_088646.1, forward strand.
GAAAATGATGAACAAAAACACCAGTGTTCAGACACCGTGTCAGAAACTAAACGTTATACGCGACATTACGGCAGTAGAAACGTTTCCTCAGCACAGCATTCAGCAAATCTATCTGATTTTGTGTGTACCTCAATCTGAAATATGTAAATAGGCGTCGAGGCGACAATAGTTTTAGAATTGCGATCAACAGAACGAGCTGAACCGACATTTCACAAAGGCTTTTATTGTATTCAAGAAACGAGTGGATACGAAGAAACGAAACGTTATACGCGCCATGCTGTTTCACTTGATTTCAGTTTTCACGGCCTTTTCTCCCGCTTGCTGGCGGTTTTTTGATGGATATAGATGTTTTTCGGCTATTTATCTATTATGTGGCTGCGAGTGTGGTTTTTTGCTTCTACTCAAAACTTTTCGTTTTGTAAAAACAATCGGTAACCCCGGACGGCCCCTTATACAGTAGGAAGTACTTAAAGTAGCAGCAACGTACACACTGTACATGTAACTTGTATGGTGATGATTATATCCTCTGCAATGTCTGCCTTGTGATTCCTGTGTACTTATGGGTAACCGGTTGCCAGTGTTTGTTGTCTTCGCATTCACGTCGATTGTGGACTTGTTCATCGGCCTGGAACTGCACGGCTTTGTGGAGGAGTACATGGCGTTCTATTTCAAAGAGGTGAGCATCATGCTGTTATGTGCAGGTTTACGATGTGCAAGTCTGCGGTCTGTATGTGTGTGTGTGTGTGTGTGTGTGTGTGTATGTGTGTGTGTGTGTGTGTGTGTGTGTGTGTGTGTGTACGTGCGTGCGTGCGTGTGTGTGTGTGTGTGTGTGTGTGTGTGTGTATGTGTGTGTGTGTGTGTGTGTGTGTGTGTGTGTGTGTGTGTGTGTGTGTGTGTGTGTGTACGTGCGTGCGTGCGTGCGTGCGTGCGTGTGTGTGTGTGTGTGTGTGTGTGTGTGTGTGTGAGGGGGGGGGAGATAGCCGGAAGTCACTGTTGCATGGCTGGAAACATTCTGGTTGGGCCGGCCATGGGGCCAGACCAACATTGGTCCGCCCATGGGTTTATCTGCCACAGGAAGCCATGTAGCTACCTTGCGATACTCCAGGTGTGGGAGATTGGGTTACGGCAGGGATCAGTCGAGAACTGCCTCAAACTGTGGGAGGTTGGTTTATGGCTGAACCAGTCGAAAACTGCTTCTGCCGATCCTAGCCCGGATGTCTGGACGTCAGTTCCAAGGCTCTCAGCCAACACGACAGCCATCTGCCCATGGGTAGCTACTAGCTATGCCAGAGAACAGGTTGTCACCTATCTTGGAAGTGCACTCAGTGTATGTGTGTGCAGCATTGGTATAGTGTATGGCTTCCAGACCAGGTAACCTGTTGCCACGGGTTGCTGGAGGACTTGTCCTTCTAGATTTGATGCTGGGATACCCGTTTGTCATGATACAGCTGAAATTCTCTCAGTGCCATGATTTTGCTGTTTACTTGAAAGCCGCTCTGCCAGATTGCCCGCAGTCACTAGAATAGTCTAGCTTTCCATTGTAGCAATACCTGTACCTGTAGTGTGACACCATACCCAACACACTCACACTTCCTGAGCTCTCACTAGGCAGAGCTGTAAAGTATCTTTGTTGAAGGTACACGCTGGTGGCCCAGCCGGGTTGGTCATTCAGGTGCTCAGCCAAGCCAAGCCTGCTGTTTTGGTGATGTGTAACGTATGCTCAGGGCGAGCCTTATCTCTACACCTCACATGGTATGATCATCAACTACTGGGATGGTACTGGTCACTACATCCTGGCTCTGGTGCTGCTCTACTGTATCACAAATAGGTCAGTGAACCGATCGCCACTACACTCTACACATGTACGAATACAGTTGTAGCATCATACACGCACTGCACGCACTTACACACACAGTGCCCATACATGCACACAGACACACATGTGCGTCACCACACACACACACACACACACACACACACACACACACACACACACACACACACACACACACACACACACACACACACACACACACACACACACACACACACACACACACACACACACACACACACACACACACACACACACACACACACACACACACACACACACACACACACACACACACACACACACACACACACACACATACACACGCACATGCACAGGTGATAGTGAATAGGGCTCGATCAATGTAGGTTCTCTCATCGGAGTCATTGAACGGTGCAAAGTACAGAGCTGTATCTAAGCTAGGCCGTGGAGTGTCCGGCGTTTGTAATTACGTAATCGGAACAGGGCCATTCGCGTTGCAGACCACAAGCGCCGATCACATTGTACTGCTCCCCTATTGTGTTTGCCGCAGACTGGAGCATCGATACACAGGCCTCTACTGGGTTGGGTCGATCATGAACAGTATGCCAGTACTGTTACTGGGTGGATTAACAGGTACAGTGAAGCAACTCCTAGGATCACAGACTTGTTCTCCTTAGCCAAGCTATCTCTCTTTTTAACCCTTCATCGACCGCTAAATTGTAGCGAAATCACAAGTGTGAGTCCAGCTCTCCAGAATTCTGACACTTCTTGGACCATAGCTTTGGTTTCCTTTGGACGATTTGCACAATCTTGGGTTTTCGGATAGCTAGTTGTGAGAAGAACATGCAAGTTGAGCCTAGAAACTTTTCCACAGTGGCCACAACAATAGTGCCCCCACCTCTAACACCGATATCGCATCCAGTTGACAATGCTTTGGTCGGATTGGACAGCCTCCGGTTGGTTTTTAACCCAAGCATAAAACGTGTGGACTCGAGCATGCGGCCTCGACCTGGATAGAATGCTGTATTGTGCAACGGTTTCACAATCAGCAATGGCACCTTGAACATCCTGGCTTAGAACATGTTGTGATGTTGTGATTGCCATAGCATGGCCGTGCTGTCGTACAAGGTATTGCCTCCGTTGCAAGTGGCACACGTGATCACTGCGTAGTCACAGTGTCATGTGTGCAGTACGACACTTCACCACGGGTCACGTTTAGAGTAGCTCTTCGGGGAAAATGGATCTAAAGTGTAGCAATGTGAGTTTCCACATTGTCCAATATCGTGTTGTTCAGTTCCGAAAACGAAAATATCCCTATCTTGAAAATGTAAAAGGCTCTAATCCCACAATGTGCTTTTTGTTTACTTTTCGAAAAGAATCTCTGAGCACATAACAGCCGTGCTTCATCTTGACCCATGGACACTTTCCCCTGTGCAAGTCTTCTTACTTGATCCTTCCGATGCCATCTGTCTCTTTTCTGATATTCTCTGCCTTCTTTCTGAAATTTCTTTGCCAACAGGAAAGTTTGGTCATAAAGTGAAGCCATCATTCTTCCTGAACACACCGTATGTGCTGTGTCCGATACTGTTTGGCCTGCGTATCCTCACGTCTCCCCGGCCAGAGTACAAACCCGCAGTAAGTCCGTCACCATTGCCCGCACCGCCGTGCGAGCCACGTGAAGACTGCTGCACGTGGCTTAGATTCACCGGCGGTCACAAGATACACCTACAGCTGTTGTGTTCGGTGTGGCCGCCGCACTGTGCTATGTGTGCAAGGAGAACAGCCAGCGGCGGATACAGCGATCTCTACTGGGGGTTCCAGTATAGCCGAAAGTGAATAGCTGATACATGTGCATGGACACGCATAATAATTATTGTGGTTGCCAGTAGTGCGTTTACGAAATTTAGGGGGTTCCGCGGAATCCCTGGAACCCCTCCTGGATCCGCCCCTGATAGCTACAGGCAAAGTCTGCTTTCACCAATCAGCCATTAGGCCGCCCCATCATGGATTGCTCTTTGAATACAGGCAGTGGCCAGAAACTTGAACCTCGACTTTCCAGCACATCCAGTGACAAAGAAACTGGGTGGTCTTCCAGACCAGGTTGTTCGTGACACAATGTGTATGACGTTGGCCAGGTTTCACCTCAACCTTGGTAGCATACACTTGGTAAGGGCCCATCCGGCATTATCGATAATTTTAACGAAACGAAATGCTTCTTTGAAGTAGTTACGTTGTGATCCTCGCCCACCCATCCACCCCGGCATTCAAATCCCTGCGCGAAAACACATTGAGTTGACAGATCTACAGTGCAGAATGGATTGATGTTTCAAATATGATTTGTTTCAAAGCGAAGCTGATCTCGGCCCACCTATCCAGAAACAAAACTGTTTTTCTTCGTGTAAAATGATATTTATGGACATCCCAGGTAAAGAAGATATTACCTGTGTTGTGCGTCCCTTGTGTACCTATTTATTATTATTCTTTATTTCCACGATGGCTTATGGCCAATAAGGAAGATAAGTTATGATTCAAATCAGTCCACGATCATATAAAATCAGCCTAGCAAGTAAGGAAGCCAACGCATTGCAGAGGGATAGGGTTACTATGGGGTACAGTGTGAGCTACTACAGGAGCATATGGATGATAGAATGAGGCTAGACGCCACTGGTTTACACGCATGATTTTTTTCTTCTCTCTAGCCGGGCAAGGTCAAAGGAGCACGGTCAGCGTTTGTTTGGATACTGGATGCTATTCTGATTGTTGAGTTGCTGATCTGTATCCTCGTTTTCATCGTGAAAGGAGTGGTAAGTGTTGACCAGTACAATCATGCTCAATTACCTGTACAGTGAAACTGGCTTGTCTAAGACGACCGTTCAAGGGACGTTCAAAACGTGGTCTCTGTTACCTGGTGGTCGCCATTTGACTGCGGGAAATAGCATCCCTTGGTGTTGGTTGCAGTGGTCTTGGGACAGGCGGTCGCCTTATCCGAGTGGTCATCTTGACAGGTCTTACTCTACATCAGCAGCTAGCACACTGCAAGTTGTTTTGTTTTGCAAGTTGTATTGATTGCGGCCACGACAAGAGATCACGTGGTGCTGGCTAATGGTCATCCTAAGTTGATACTAAGCTTCAAAGCCGGCCATCAGACCGAGGCTATCCACCATTATGCACTTGACTTGGTTGGTAGTACAGGCTACACCTTATTGTGTGCTGTATGGCCAGTGCCCAGTGGGCACTACGGCCAGGTGTAATCTGTTGGTGGAACCCCACCTCTTGTCACCTTCATAAACCTATCCATCGTTTTGGCACTGCTCGCTGTTCATCAGTTTGTACATGTACATGGCATGTAGTACACTTGCTATGCTACCATGATAGCCTATGTGGGGACATTGTGTGTTGCTGTGCTCCCGCTGTTCTGTGACATAGGCGGCCAGCGGCTCACCATCCCACTACTTTCATCTGTATGCAAGCGATTATGAGCCGTACCTACTGGACGCTACCAACTTTGGCACAATCCAGGTCAGTTTTGCCAGCTGGATTCCTTTTCACATAACCAGGTGGTTATTCCTTTTTAACTACGATACAGAAAACCTGTGTTTGCCTGACCCTGTACCAAGCGGAATTGAGCGGACAAAATTTCATGCATGCTGTGGATTGAACACGCATACCTGGACCAAGCGGAATCCTGTCATATCAGGACAGTTTCCGCTGCGCCAAGGGCGTCCGGTTAGGGCAGGTTTCACTGTACATGTACAGCGAGTGCGTTCGATTATGCCCACGAGTAGGTTCATGAATCCATTCATGAATCTATTCATGAATCGCCCCTGGCTATTCACATCACCCCATGTGAATAGGGCGAATGGATTCCGAATCGATTCCAGGGCGAATGGCATGAAATCGAACGGCGAGATTCCATTCATGAATCGATCCAAGTGCGTATTCGAACAACGCACTCACTGCGATGGGTCTGTGTGAGCGGTTACAGGTGTATGTTAGCGGTTACATTCGCCGTGTGTATCCGCACTGGGTTGAAAAAATTCACTGAAACTTGCAACTGTCTAAATATACAGGTAATCATTGCTCATCATAGGGAGGCACCATCATAGCATGATCAATAGCATGATCAATAGCATGATCAATGCACTTAGCTGCTATGGTGTTATGGTGTTGACCCCAACAAAACAGGCTAAAGCGTCCTATCCACAAATGTTGCATGCGCAGTAAAACTCCTTAATCCGGATGCCCCTAATCTGGGCACGTCTGTCTACCGTCGGGCTACTTTCTGACTCATCTAGAGGCACAAAAATTGGCGTTTCAGGCCCGGAAAACGGCCCCAGAAACTATTGATTGGTATAACAAAATGTTGCTTGCATGCAATAGGTATGTATGTTCTGAGTTAGGGGCAATTCCTAGTTACGGGCAGTGCTCGGTCCCAATCTACCCGGATTAGCGGGGTTCTACTATACAGTGGAATTACTAGTAAGTAATTTCACTATAAGACCCGTGCTCTGCGAAAACCGACCTTAGGTGCTTCGTAATTTTTTCGAGAAAAAAACAAAACGTCACGGTCTGTCGATTTTTGAAGATCACAAGGTGAGAGTCATGGCAGAACGAAGCAGAAGACGGTCGCTAGCTCAAATTGCTGTGGGCTTCTCCCCAGAGGTTTCATCCGAACTCCTTCGCGATGAATAGTCATTTTTTTGGCCTGGTCCAATCGCAGTTCTGATGACAGCAGTGCCGAGGAGAGTCGGATGTGGAATCGCAGGATACAACGCTGATCGGAGCTGGACGGTGATGCGGAGGAGAATTTCGATCAGGTGTCAGTTCTGCCACCAGCCCAGCCCCTCAATGCCGGCAATAAACAGAGTGCAGACCAAGAAAAATCGGTTCAAGTACTGTCTACAATCCAGGAGGCTCGCGACAAGTTTGACAAGGGCTGTAGTTGTTGCGCACTGGTGCTGTTTGAAGAGCGTGACACTTGAAACCCCCTTGCTGACACTAACTGTGACTGACAGTGCACACAGCCAGCGCAGGTCCTGACCAAGTCAGAGCGCTGCTTGTGTGTAGGCGGAAAGCTCAGACGTGCTCAGGAGACGTGGTGAGGCTACCCAGCGCATCCAGCATACTAGGAGATGTGATAGATGGGGCTCAACAATACTAAGTCTTTCTACTCTGAGCTACTGAACTCTGAAGTACAGTCAGTGGCTGGTGTGGAAGTCATGTACAGTAAAACCTGGTGTAAGCAACCTCTGGGTTTAGCGACCACCTGCTCTTTACGACCGTTTTTCCATGCGCCAACAGTTCTAAGCAGAAACTGTGGGACCTGGTTCTAAAGACCACCTGGCTTTAACGACCGCTTTTGCTTGCACGTGGGGTGGTCGCTTAAACCAGGTTTTACTGTACAATTTACATGCATGTCAGGAAGTCTTTGTGTATGCCTCCAGTATCAAGCCCTGGGTGCTGAAATCTGTGCAGGCTGCTGTCAGTGCAAGTGAAATCAGCGGCCCAACACAGGAAGGGAATGAACTCTGGAATGCACTGCCTGTGGAAGATGTGGAGCTGAAGCATTTTGTAGAGCATTATGCTATAGTTCATGGCCTCCCTTAACCTGCAGCTCCACATGTACACAACAAGCCAGTACCAACCTACATGTATTTGCCCTGTATCACTACGAAGAAACTTGTTCACCAGGCGTTCACAAAGCCTGGTGGCAAAGCCGCATACAGTACGTTTGGCAAGATTTGGAAAGGAGACTGCCATGATATCACCGATTATGAAACACTGTGTGCGGCAGATGTAGACATAACTAGATGTTCAAACTACCAGTACCAGATAAGACTATCAGTATCCTTTAACCTGGCAATGATCCTAGCTTCTTCACCACTTAGCACCTGCCTCTACCCATCACTCCGGCTGGCATATCCTAATACAGAGCCAAATACCTCTTCCAGGAGATTCGTGAGCAACACCATCCACATAACAGAGATAGAATGTGTCTATCTCCATAACAGGAAGATCCAATGCCATCATAAGCCTTTCCGGCCTTTTGAAGATCATGACATACAGATTTATTCTGCAAAGTTTGGTTGCAATCATGCTGCTTGAATTCTCACAGCATTGGTTCCAAAATGTAGCATAAAATCTAGGATTTTTGCTGTTTTCCCCAAAATATTACAGGAAAAGTGCAAAGAAATTGTCCTTGTATCTAACTGAATATGTATGCAATCCACCTAAAACTTCACCAGAAGTTGGAGAAAGGGTCATGGGTCAACAATCCAGCACAAACTCAATTTCGCCAAAATAGCACCTAAGGTAGGTATTTGCAGAGCGCTGGCCAATTATAACATGCCTCCAGTGAACGTAAAATCAGTACTTTCAATAATAGCTGATTTACTCTCTATCCGAAGTCGAATGACTAGGAAAAAGAATGTTCAGAAGCCTCAAACATGTTCTCTATATCCTATGAAAGAAAAATAATTATGTTATCCCGCCCTGGGTAGGTGTATGCATCATCCTGAAGTTTCACTGTGATTTTTCACCGTACACTCATACGTCGTTTATCCGGGCAGTCCGGGACCGGCCACTGCCTATAACTTAGAAATGTTCGTAGCTCCGAATCACATACATTGTGATGGTGAAAGGCCATAGAAATGGCATCTGGCGTCACTATTTCCACAAAGTGAAAGAGTAGTAATATTTCCACTGTAACGTGCCCAAATGGTGCCCGGTACTGAGACCGAAATACCCGTTACTTCAGTCGGGGTCCGGCTGATTGCCGAGGTAACTGTTAGGAGTGTATAACTTTTTCGTGTTTGTTTTTCTCCCACAGGCATTCCAGTACGCAGCGTACTATATACCAGGGTGTATTGCGGTGATCTACGGCCTGTGCGTACCTGGCTGTGCCTGGCTGCCCGACGTCTCGGCTCTCGTTGCGGGAGGTGTCATGCAGGTAAGCCATTGATAGACGTGACTTGTCCACCGCCGCTGTATAACCCCGTGCTCAGGGTGTGTACATGTTTGCATGATCTGGTGCTGGAGACCTGTGCAGTACACTTTTGATACAGATGTGTTGACAGGCTGAGAATCCCGGCTACAGAGCTGAAGTGTGCATAGGCTGCAACTCGCAAGTTCAATTTGGCAGATCATTGGGAAAAATGGTCTCTCTCTCTCTCTCTCTCTCTCTCTCTCTCTCTCTCTCAGGCACACACAAAGTTTACAAACATCCACACACATGCAAAAACACACACTCTCTTATCGATCTCTGTGTTACTTTGACATGCGCTGCCCTGTGTACAGGGTCAGCTCTCGTATATTGTCTCATCGCTGGCCCAGCGCACCGACCCTCTGTCCCGGGTACCCGGTGATGCATTGCCAGTGTTCTGGTGTGTCAACCTTGCCGTCCTGCTGGTACCACAGTTCCTCTTAGTGCGCACTATGCTATTGCCACGCTTCTTTGCTACCCCTCCAAAGTCAACCAAGACGTCGTAATGCTGTTGAAACGGCTGCTTTCCTGTTGCGGCGTGCTTGCGACGGTTTTATGATGCATGTTGACATCTGAACATATTTCGACAGTTTGTTTCCACAGCCTGCAATGTCCGGCACTGGGTGATATTATGGCGTCAGCATGGTGACTTGCATGGCAGATCATCTGCCTACGAATCACTGTGCCACCGACTGGCCACCGTATCGTGATAATCTTACCCAATTAAGAGAGCATGTCTGAGAAAACCAGAACATATGTGCAAGTCGATCTCTCAGATTTCGCTCAAATTTTGCAGGTAGGTTTGCTTTGGGGTGTAGATCGACATTCCAAAGCCCGCGCAAAATCTTTTGAAGGGAACCATGAAATTGGCATACCCCTCAATATTGGCCCAATATTGGCACGATTTATGGGTCTACAAACGAGCTACGGCACAGCGTACAAGAACAAGCTACGAACAAAACTCCATCAAGTCAACATTACCTCACCTTAGAAGAGTTCTTGGGGCAGCACCACTCAGCCACGCCAGCATCCCAGAAGACGAGGGCAATCATCCCTTGACGCCACAAATGATCGTCTTGAAAATAGCCAAATTACAAGCGCTGATAAAACAGCGAGCTACGTCCTCAATTAGCAAACACTAAACACCGGCAGATAGTAGAACACCTCTTCTAGCACTGAGGACATGTCCCCCATCATCCTTTTTGGGTTTTCTTGAAATAAACAATTTTGAATTTTTCCACTCGACCATTCTGAAATACGTCCAAACTCATACCTGCGCAGGAAAGCTCGCCCCTCCGCGACGTCTAGTCAGCAATTTCTACTCCAACACCACTCCCAGCGGTGCAGAACAAAGTGTATTGTTGGCTCTGACAAGGAAAAGCAGCGGTGATCACTTGTCACTCCAAACGACAAGCTTCTCCTTGCGCCACCAACATTTTTCGGTGCAACATTTGATGCAAAAGTGACTGAATTTTTGCGTGTAGTTTTTGGATTTTACTGCAAGAGGAATGATGAAATCACGTGCTTCGTGACACAAGAATGCCAGGTCTCGTAGATCACGGTTCAGCAGTTGTTCCGAGTCACCTTGATCAAGCGCACCTGCGCACTTACATGGATCACCCGATGATCAAGATCGGATCAAGTGCATCTTGATGTCCAGCTCAAGAGCACGCATGTCGTGTTGTAGGCCTTCCAGCCGGGACTTTCCCTCAATATGCAGCACACAGACTAGGGCGAGTAGGGTCAAATCACGTTGTTCATGACGTAAGAAATCTGCCATGTGGGCGCGCCACATACCCCATGCAACCAGTGTAGGCCGCGCGCTGGTCAACTCCAAGCGACCTTGATGGCATGGACAACGGTCATTCCTTGCTGTTGCAGATCTACGTGGATCATCAGCATGTAAACTAGCCGTAGTTCCTGTTGAACCATGTTCGGGATGAGCGAGGTTAGTGTGAAAAAATGCATCCCTGTTCTTACTGCAAGAGGAAATATCTCAAAGAATTCTTGCCAATGCAATACTGCTAGTGCTATAACGATAGTGTCTGAATGTTCTGAGCAGAGCATGCAAGAAATATAATGCATCTTACCTCCTGCCTCATGGTCCGTTTCGAATAGCGCCTCGGGAACGATCGTGATCATGTGCATTGTGTCGTGCACCAGAAAGCATTATCCTACGTCACGATGCACGTGATTTCTTCATTCCTCTTGCAGTAAAATCCAAAAACTACACGCAAAAATTCAGTCACTTTTGCATCAAATGTTGCACCGAATTATGTTGGTGGCGCAAGGAGAAGCTTGTCGTTTGGAGTGACAAGTGATCACCGCTGCTTTTCCTTGTCAGAGCCAACAATACACTTTGTTCTGCACCGCTGGGAGTGGTGTTGGAGTAGAAATTGCTGACTAGACGTCGCGGAGGGGCGAGCTTTCCTGCGCAGGTATGAGTTTGGACGTATTTCAGAATGGTCGAGTGGAAAATTCAAAATTGTTTATTTCAAGAAAACCCAAAAAGGATGATGGGGGACATGTCCTCAGTGCTAGAAGAGGTGTTCTACTATCTGCCGGTGTATAGTGTTTGCTAATTGAGGACGTAGCTCGCAGTTTTATCAGCGCTTGTAATTTGGCTATTTTCAAGACGATCATTTGTGGCGTCAAGGGATGATTGCCCTCGTCTTCTGGGATGCTGGTGTGGCTAAGTGGTGCTGCCCCAAGAACTCTTCTAAGGTGAGGTAATGTTGACTTGATGGAGTTTTGTTCGTAGCTTGTTCTTGTACGCTGTGCCGTAGCTCGTTTGTAGACCCATAAATCGTGCCAATATTGGGCCAATATTGAGGGGTATGCCAATTTCATGGTTCCCTTCAAAAGATTTTGTGCGGGCTTTGGAATGTCGATCTACACCCCAAAGCAAACCTACCTGCAAAATTTGAGCGAAATCTGAGAGATCGACTTGCACATATGTTCTGGTTTTCTCAGACATGCTCTCTTAATTGTGGTGGTGTGGTGGTTCACTGCCCGAAACGATGCCGGATTCCGATCAGGTGCCTGTGTGGGCCCTGGCTTGGTTTGGCCAGCACTGGCATCTATACGTATGCTGCAACGGTTTGTTTAGCAATGCCCGGAGTGTTTGCCAGTTTGGACTGAATGTGATGTATGTAGATTCCCAACGACTTGTAGAGCTTACTAGGTAGATTTGTTGCTCAACTAGCACACGTGTACAAACGTATCCTGATCTATTTTTAAAAGAGTTATTGATTTGATTATATTCTCAGGGCCAGTTTTTGGACGCCTGCTATCGATATTATTACCATGGAGTAGATATCACTGACTAGCTCTTGATGCATTTAATGCTGTGAACCAGGCCAGAGTCGTAAAATATTTTTTACGACTCCCTGTTGTGAACTACATTTCACATATTAATATTATTATTAAGTACGAAGTAGAGGTTGCGACTTCGGCGATGATTTTTGTTTAGGAATGGGTTTGCTCCAGTGTGGAAGCAAACCCATTCCTAAAATTTATATTTATTATTATTATTCAATGGATCAGTTGGGGAAGTGAACTGCCTGAAAAGAGAAAAAACCGCCAGACCCACCAGGACTCGAACCCGGGACCTTGCTTGTCATGAGCAATGCTCTAACCACTGAGCTATGGGACCGGGCTGAACCTAGAAGGCGCTGACAAGATTTATCACTCTCTTTCACTTCTGGTAGGGTCCAGAAACTGACCGTGGTTGGTCCCCTAGGGGAGGGAGAAAGACCCAAGTGCCATCAGTATGTGTGGCACGTGTTGTGAGCTGCCTTTGGAGTGAAAATCTTGTCAGCGCCTTCTAGGTTCAGCCCGGTCCCATAGCTCAGTGGTTAGAGCATTGCTCATGACAAGCAAGGTCCCGGGTTCGGGTCCTGGTGGGTCTGGCGGCTTTTTCTCTTTTCAGGCAGTTCACTTCCCCAACTGATCCATTGAATTTGAAGTTCTCCCAATCCGTTCAAAATTATTATTATTATTATTATTATTATTATTATTATTACATAATAGGTGTCAAACATTATTCAACGCAATAAATAGAGTAAGCTGCGCACTCAGTACAAACACCATAAGCAAAACTTGTTTTCATGTAAATAAAGAAGCTTGTTCCTAAACGTTTTCGTCGCCATCTCATCAGAGGATTACTGGCAAATCAACAAAAGCTCTTAACTCAATATATATACGCACAATGCAAGTACTTCAAAGTAATAATTTAGACCCTAACTAGCGCGATAAAATGAGAGCTGAAAGAAACATTACACCATTCAACGATATCAGGTGACAACAGATGCGATAAATTCACCACTAGAAAGTTACCATGCAACCACAAACGAGAACTACTGATCTAAATTCACAAACAATTTCAACGTAAACAAATTCTTTTTCTGCCTACACAAAATCGGCTTGGTGGTAAAAATGTAAATAGACTCCAATACACGCAAATACCATTGACTACGTGAACGAGACCAAACAGAAAAGCAATCATCAGCATAACTAGAACGACAATCACTATTCTGAACAAGATGGTTGGCGATAGAAGATTCATACACCCTAACAACGCTACTAGAACCAGTACATACTTTGGAATTACGTGACAATGAAACCGACCTGACATTCCTTGCCGCTACTGCCAATCCAGACGAGGCCGATGTAGATGTCCGTACCAAAGGCACGTCCGTTACTGGCACTGCCTGCTGCGATGATGCTCCCTTTGACGTTCCAATGGCTGTTGATGTTGATGAAGAGGAGGAGGGAGATGAGGAATACGCTGACGACGACGATGACGACAACGACGGAGACGATAAAGACTCTGCTAACCTCGCCCTAGAGCGAGTCACTGGTCCCGCAGACACACCATCCGGTGGTTTCTTCGGTGGCCGGCCACGCTTTTTGCCACTGGAGGTGGACACACCGGATGACGGTACAAAGGAAGTCAAAGAAGACGAAACCGCAGATACAAACGATGATGACGGGATAGAAGGAAGAGACGGTAAAGACGAAGGCAATGACGAACAAGCCGATGCCGACGAAGAAGACAACGACACCCCAGTTGGTTCCGTCCCCAGCGAGGGTGCACCTCCAGTCGCAGTACCAATCTTTGGGGGACGACCTCGTCTAGGCCTTGACGACCGTGCCTCAACAGGCATAACGTGAAAAGGCACATGCTGGTGGATCCGTGCCTCCAGGTGCTGAAGGGTCCTACCCACATACCGGCTCTCACATTGCCGGCACTCGAAGTTGTAAATAAGATGTGAATGTGATTGCGTATTGATTGCGTTGATTACATTTTTATCTCCACGGAAGCTTTTTAATTATTATTATTATTATTATTTGAGGGATTCCCCAAAGGCCGAAGCCTAAATCAAGGGAGTCTCCGAGAATAAATAATTATACGTGTACAATATGTGTACAATAGGGTGCAATTTTTAGAAGGAAGAAAATAATAAGATAAAAAAATATGTAGTGGCCCCGGCAAGAAAACAACGTGGTGTCCAAAGTAACCAAAACATTCCGGTCAAAAAGACGGACAACGACGTCGACAGGAATCGATGGATACTTCAATATGTCAAGCATGATGAAGTCGCTCGTAGATCTACCAGCACTGCAGCGCGAGCGCCATGCTACAGTGATGCGGGCAAGTCTGTCGAACACATGATGTAACCAAGAGTACTCTTGATGTAACGTTGTACCCGGCTCAAGCCCGGTGCTGGGACTTAGCAGTTGTTGGCTCTGCGACACTCCAGCATTCAAGCGGCTTGGTTGGTATCTCGGAGAGATCTATGCCCGTCACATTCACTACCTGAGCAAGAGTACAGTGTACAGTGTAGAGACGTACTAGTATCTCGTAGTGTACAATCCACTGAGGTATCTTACAGCGGGCCCACAGCCCCCCCCCCGAAATTTCCGCCCGGATCAGAATATAGAAGGTCCGTATCAGGGACCAAGTCCCAGACCATTCATTATTATAATCGGGTGGTCGCATGCGCGCGCAAGACCAAGTCAATCATACAGTTTCTGTTTTTACTTTAGACGGAAGGTTCCCAGACTGAAACCACTTCAACTGAGACCTCACTTCCATCTGTCCTTCCAAGCAAGGCACTGAGCCTCAAGAGGGACAGGGACGACGTCACGACGACTCCCCTCACAGTGCAGCTCCTGATCACAAGAAGAGTGCCCCAGCCTCCTCACAATGACCGCCTCAACTGCTCTGAGCCTCAACATCGGATTTTTGAATATCTGTAGCCTGCGCTACAAGCTGCATGCACTGGACAGCCTTGCCCACCACTGCACCAGCACAACTGGGACGTCGTTGGCGTTGCCGAGACCTGGCTGGATAGTACCATCTCGGATGGCGAAATTTGTATTCCTGGCTACAGACTCAGTGTTGTTCGCTGTGACCGGCCCGATCGCGCCAGGGTGGGGGCACATGCCTCTACTACAAGACATCACTCCCAGTTACCGATCGTTCGGATCTGCATAATAGCCACCTGGAGGCTACCTAGCTATTGGCGGAGGGCAACACCGGCACCTCGTTGGCTGCCTCTATCGCCCACCAAATGCAACTGCTGATTTCTGGGGCCACCTGGACACAGACTGTCAGTCCTCCACAATGCTGCCACGAATAGCTTCAGACAGGCAAGTGACATTCTGAGGCAACCAGGGTTGCGGAGACCATGGTTACGGCTGCATGCGGCCGACCTCGATATGGCCTCTCAAGCAAGCGATGGCTGAACGAATCAGGGCGGTACTGTCACTGAGCCGGCACCTGACGTAGGCCATCATGCATCAGGCATCATGACAGAGAAGGGCTCTTTCCGCTTAGTACTTAGTACTAGTACAGTAGTATTCTTTTTTTATAGTGGAGAAACCAAAACAGGCAGATGCCTAATGGACCCACTGTGTAGCTTCTCACTGAGCATCGCTGCAAGCCGTTTGTAGAAAGCACTGGCTGCCTTCCCCTGCCCTCCAATGGCACTGAATACAAGGAGAACAAAAACAGCGTGCTCCACCTCTCGCACTCTCTCCTCATAGTGTCGGCGCTTCTCTCCTTCATGTTTGGCGTAGGTAGCAGAGAGGGCCTAGGGAGTGAGCCAGGTTTGACTTTGAGCTAGCCAAAGCAATGAAAGGGTTGAAACCTGTCCCTCCCATGCTTCTCCGTCTTGACCATTACTTTTCTTCTTTTCTTCTTTTATTCACCATGGTTGGTTAACACCCACATCTCCCGTACTGGCTGATTTTCTTTTCATGCCATGACAGGCATGAGGTGTTGTCTATAATAATAATTAATAATTATAATAAAACCCCCACGAAGTAGTGGCAGTGTCTGCTCCAGCGCCGGGTGAGCCGGGTAATCCACCCGGTTGGGCGGCGCTTGGACCCGGTTGAAAATATAGTACCGGGTCACCTGTGACCCGGTTGGTACTTAACACTTTCGAACTTTGAAATGACTGACTACATGGCTTGTATGTGTCAGATACTAAGTTCTTCTTTCGTAATTTTCTAATTCCTGTCCTCTCTTTTCTAAGTGCGGCTTATCCATTCGCCTTTATATCATTGGGCCTAGTTCCCGTTTATTGTCCGAATTAAAATAAACCAACCAACCAGTTAAATGTGACTCGACTGGTGAGACAGCGCCAGGTACATGTGTACCCGGCTCCTACCCGGTTGAAATGGTTGCGCCAGGTACACGTGTACCCGGTTGTCCTACAATCCTAGAGCAGACACTGAGTGGTTGCGACTTCGGCGATGATTTGTAAGAAAGGGTTTGCTCCCCACACCGGAGCTCGTGCTATTCCGCCGACGTTACTTGACACTTGACTGACTCACGACTGCCATCCAGAGCACACGAGAAGTCCATCGAACCTTCGACTCGGCAAACCTGCAAGAAAGCACCACTCCCTGCTCAATACACAGTGTTTCGGGGAATTCACCCCTCATCAGTTGAGCTTGAGTAGGCTGAGGAAGGTTGTGCCTGAAGAGCACCACTTATATAGTGCTCTCCAGGCACAAACATCACCAGGGATACAAACTTACTTGTACTTACTCACTGACCCACGCTGCTATCTGGTGTTCACGAGGTGTTTGTCGCGCTGGAAACGGAGCGTCTCTGTAAGTTTGTATCCCTGGTGATGTTTGTGCCTGGAGAGCACTATATAAGTGGTGCTCTTCAAGCACAATCTTCCTCAGCCTACTCAAGCTCAACTGATGAGGGGTGAATTCCCCGAAACAGGGAGTGGTGCTTTCTTGCAGGTTTGCCGAGTCGAAGGACTTCTCGTGTGCTCTGGATGGCAGTCGTGAGTCAGTCAAGTGTCAAGTAACGTCGGCGGAATAGCGCGAGCTCCGGTGTGGGGAGCAAACCCTTTCTTAAAACCCGCACATCGAAAAAGGTTCGCTCAAACCGGCCACCCCACACTCCGCTAGCATAGCCGCTACATCCACTCCAGACGAGCGCCATCCACTCGGATCGCAGTGCGATGGTGGAATCTCTCCCGAGTCCCGATCGAGTCCCCTGCCATCGCAGTGCCATGGCCCATCACTGCCGCTCATCACTGACATCAGGGGCGACGTAGTACTAGTACTACACGTCACGTAGACACGTAGACCCGGGTGCTCGAATCAGAAACGATTTGAGAGGCGTGCAATTTCTCATCTGTAAATCTCTACAATGTCAGAATATACTTTCGGAGAGGCGATGGAACAAGGAAGAGAGTCTGGCTTGACCCACCTAGCAGGAATTCAGAACCTGGGTGCGCTACAACACACGCTACAGCACGCAGTAAAATAGTCGTATTTCCTTCGGATTTTTTACTTGAAAATTGGGTGCTCGAATCAGAAACAGCAAACTCGTCAGATCGTCTCCGATTCAAGCACACGGGTCTACCATCGTCTACGCTTGGTATGGCAGTTGAGGGCAAGGAGTAGTAACTTACTACTTCGTTTTTGAGAGCAAGATGGTCAGTGAGTATTTCAAAAACCGTTTACCGGGCAGAGCTGAAATTTGGCATACCGTTAGCGGGCCGTATGATTACCATTATGTTGATGGTATTTGTGAAAACTAAACGAAATCGGAATAAGTTTAGGTACAATTTCAGGCTGTTTCTGTTTTGGTACCCTGTCTCTCATTCAAGCACCCGGGTCTACTGTGACGTACACCATCGACCAGATGATCATTCGTCATCATGGTCATGGTGATGTCATGTATGTAATTCAAATCCTCGAACAAGGCAAGGTTGTTGAAGATGAAGCAAGGAAAGCCTTTGATGTCAATGATGATCAGACCGAACAAGGCTTTGTGATTATTTTGTTGCTTTTTGTGAAATCAGTTTTGTGCGTCCTTTCCTACTGCTTTGCCTTCATTATGAAACCCCGCTTGGACAAGTTGGAGTAGAGTCGAGCATCCATCCCTTGCACAGCAGCTGAGACGGTGTTGGTGACAAATGGTTATCATGGTTATGGGCCATTCAGTCTCACTCAAGTGAATTAGATGTGCATGTGCAACGTGTAGTTGGAAACAATAGAGGTATGAGCAGTGATTCACAAATCCTCCCCTCCTCGGAGAGGGAGGACGACCCTACTGGATCGGTGGTGCACCTATCTGAGCTCTCCACTGACCTGCAGAACCTGCGTTTGTCTGATTCCTTGGCGGATGCAGTACTTATCGTTGAGAAGAAGCGATTTCCTGTTCATCGAGTGGTCTTGGCTGCTCGGTGTGAATATTTTCGAGCCCTCTTTTATGGTGGAATGCTCGAGTCTGCGCGCGATCCGTCGAATGAAGTAGAGCTGAAGGAAACTCCGTCTGAAGCATTCTCTCATTTGCTTTGTTATGTCTATGAAGGACAAATCCAGTTGTCTTCACTTAGCAGCCAGGTAAGCTTGTAGCGCTACATAGATTGATAATTTTATGAGCTATGTTGAACTAGTAGCAAAGCTGAGTTTATTTCAGTGAATGTTGTGGTCAATAAAGCAATAATGGGGAACAATTTTTACATGATTTTATAGCCCAAGATAAGTCTGCTTGTCATCGCTGTCGTTGGGTCCCCTCCTGATAAGCCCACCTTTGGGGCAGTCAAGGCCATGCTGGATAAAGAAAGGCTTCCCGCAAGCATCAAGTTGGCAGTTGCGCAGATAAATCGAGCGGTCGCTGGCCGTAGCGGATGGCAAGCTGGTTACTGAGTTCCGCACTAGAGTGCTTTCAGAGATTGTTTCAGTTCACGTACAAGTGGCATGAATCTCAATGTGCTCAACCATGTGCACTGTAGCTTAGTTCTTAGTTTGTCACTTTACTGTGTGTGCATGCGTCCACGCATTCTACATGTAGTGAAGAATAATGTGTGTTTACTTGCTTGGTCGCAGACACTGCTGGAACTTGTGGCTCTGGCAAACCAGTTCAATCTGCCACCGCTGCAAACCGCTGTGTGTGACTATTTGGTGTCCAACTTGACGGTGAGTAATGCCTGCTCCACGCTGGACATGGCCATCTTCTTTGGACTGAAGCATGTACGCGAGAGCTGCTCGGCATACATCGATAGGAATGCTGAGAACATACTGAAGACTTCTGGGCTATTTCAGCTATCTAAAGAAGCACTGGTGGAGATGCTGCAGCGTGATTCGTTCTTCGCGCCCGAGATTGACATCTTCAAGGCAGTAGCAGAGTGGTGCAAAGCCAACAGTGAATCCGCGTTACCATCGGTGGAGGTGAGTGAGAAATCAGCTAGCTCCTGTACTGGGTGCTATGAGGATGTTCTCGGTCACGTTCGACTGCCGCTAATCAGCATCAGTGACTTGTTTGGTGCAGTCCGTGCCAGCAAGCTCTTCAGTGACACCTTCCTACTGGACAGCATCGAGAAGAGGTTGGCGAACGATGTCGCCAAGCCTCACTGCCGTGGAAGAATGGGTATGTCTTGCTGTGCTGTTTTTCTCTGTAGATGCTGTGCAAGGGATGTGGAAAAAAATTAAGCAATGTGACTCAATGTAGTGGTGAAACGAATATCAAAACCCAGTAGCCGAATATTCTTTGGCTTAACGAACGAACGAATGAATATTCTTTCGTTAAGACGGATGACATCACATGCCCTCCTCTCATTCATATTTTTGGACATTGTCTCTATTTTTAGGCATGACAAACGAAGGCACATATTTCTCCATCATTTCTAGGTCAATTTTCACAAAATCCCAGCTGAAGTGCATTTCACAGGCTCAAAAACATCTTGAGACGTGATTTTTCGTTCAAGCGTCATAACTCCACTCCTGGACCTCGGATTGTGTTCGGGTTGATTCTAGATGACAGCTGAGAGTTTTCTAATGCCGATAGACCTTTCGATGAAGCAATTCGGTCAAGACTTCGCGAAGTTACGAAAGTTTGAAGTCGCCCGGTAAACTCTGCATACCGGGTTAATGAATATTCGCCATGAGAAATATTTGTTCGAATGTGCCAAACCGAACGAATATTCGAATATTCGGTATATTCGTTTCACCACTAATGTTTACTTACTCAAATCTCAAAGTATGCACCTGTGCATTTGAATAGTCCCAGTGGCTTTTGTAGCCCTGTTTGTTTGTTTTTTACACTGACTGCAAGCCACGTTTGCACGTAAAAGAACCTCTTTATCACATGAAAGCTGTTCTGGGATAAGTGTGTGCACTACAATTGCAATGGGATTACAATATGTTTAGGTGCATTGGCGTAAGTCAGTGCAAGCGAAGATTTAAGTTGCCCAAGAGGAGAGCGGGCCTGTGACCCTACGCATGAGCACGAGAAGCAGCACACCGGGTTACGCTGTTGTCGGATTCGACTATGCCAGCCTGTTGTCATTTCAGTATTGTACTCATTCCTTCTACTGTGTTGTATATGTCTGTTTCCACTCTACAGTTCCCAACAAGTGGCTTATTAACACTAGCTGTACGGCGATCAGTGGAAAGAATGCTGCTCTGTTGCTGTCGGATATCAACTATGCAACGTCTGAGATTCCCATGCATCGCTTTCCAGCTGACTCGGAGGCGGACTCTGCTGCAGGCATTACAGTCTGTCTGCCATGCCCGCATGTTATCAACCTGGTCACTCTGCAACTATCAGCCAAGCCGGCGCACTTCTCAAGCTACCGCGTGTTCGTGGGCCTGGACTCCAACGACAAAGAGCAGCCGGTTGTCTATCGGCAGCTGTTTGATTACTCGCGCTACCACTGCCGAGCGCACCAACACCTGCATTTTGAACCCTGTGTTGCACGGTAGGTCGTGTAGTGAACTGTCGGCAGTGGTGATCCTGTACCGCCACTGCCTGTGATGCAAGTGCGCACTATGCGGCCAGAGGTCAAACCCCTCTGGCCATGTCTTTGGTGGATAGTGAGTACATATTGTTGCTTTATAACTTGTTTGTGCCAAGGGGCCTTCCCTCAAATGCTGACTGTTTAAAGTTTTGCTTGGTCTGCTTTTTGTTTTGTTTTTGTTAGGTATATCCGTGTAGTTGGGATGTCCGCATCGTACTCACAGCGCGATTTTCAGCTGCTCAAGTTAGATGCTATGTACACGACAAAGTTGGTGCCGTTCTGCGATGGATTGAAAGGTATGTCTAGAACTAGTGCTAATACTTCGAAGTACTTGTTTGGTCTCTGCATATCATTTCAAGCACCACGTCTTTCTTAGAAACCCATATCTAGCGAGAATAGTCTACAGTCAATGGCACTAGTAATGTCAAGCATCTGTCGTGTGTTTTTTCTTCATTTTCTAGCATTGACTCAGATGGAGAGCCAAGGTTTAATTTATACAAAAGAGAAAGACCAAGGAACTACAAGTTACGCTATACTGTCCACTAACACCACCAGTTGCTAAACAATCAGCTCATGCGATAACATTGCACAACACTGACCGACGGTACTGACGTTCTACAACTAACTGGCTAACAGCTCTAGCACATCTTGGATGCGCACTCCAACAGCCTTCCAACTTGGCAGGTTCTAAGTTATAGAAATAACATAAGGAGGGGAAGGTTGGAAGGTTGGAAGGCTGTTGGAGTGCGCATCCAAGATGTGTTAGAGCTGTTAGCCAGTTAGTTGTAGAACGTCAGTACCGTCGGTCAGTGTCGTGCAATGTTATCGCATGAGCTGATTGTTAAGCAACTGGTGGTGTTTAATAATAGTGGACAGTATAGCGTAAGTTGTAGTTCCTTGGTCTTTTGTATAAATTTTCTGGCATTGTTTGATTTTCTGTCTTGTGATTCACTGCTTGTAACCGAAGTTCCTGAGGAGAATGTTGCTCACATCCACAAGGACGCCATTGTGTTGGAAGGCGTAAGCCGAATAAGGAATTCCGTGATCGACGGCCAGTATCACGATTTCAACTGGGACGCTGGTTACACGTGCCACCAGATCGAGAATGGCTGTATCATCATCGCTCTGGCACAACCAGTCATTGCCACGTCGATGCGGTGAGTTCTGAACACACATTGTTCTGACAGCTAGGCAGCACTTGCCAATGAAATCTGGAAACGGCTTGAGGAGTAGTGCCAGGCGCACCACAGCCTCGTGCTTGTTGTATGCTATACACTGGGCATAGTTCCACAAAGAATTGCCTATAGGCTGTCGAAGTGCCTACGTCACGCTGCCTGAAAACTCGTAGTTACACGTACACGTGTAGTTACAAGGCCAAGTGGTGACAAACAAAAGTCGCGTCACCTGCACTTGTCGTGTTTCCAACGGTCACGGCATCACTTTGACTGGGGCGCGCTGGTGCAGATCGCGATTTCAAATTTTGTATCTCCTCTCTCAAGCCATCGTGCAGTGTTTTCCTGCTGAGTGTTCACCAGCACCTGAGAGATAGGAGCTCTGATTTTCGCTTGCCGCTGGACAAGGAAACGAGCTCAGCCCAGAGTTGGTTGGTCTCAGAACTAAAAGAAATCAGCGATCGCTGCGATAGAAATAACAGAGACACCCATCATTGCTTCTTGGCCGGCGACTACATGTAAAGCCAAACGACAGTACAGGCACAGCAGTGGTCAAGCAAAAATCAGCTACGGCTTCCCCTTCTCTACAAAGCGAAAACTACAAACTCTGCGACAAATAGCAGTTTATTCCCGTAGCTATGCAAAGACGTTACTTCAGTAACGGCTGGCGCTGGCGGTAGCCAGGGTCCACACAGCTTTAATTCTGTGTTTGTTTGTTTGTGCCATCGGCATGCGCCTAGCGCTATCCCGTACCGTACCATACCATCAAAGACAGCTGGCCACAATATTCAAATAGGGCTTTCTAATGCAAGATCATAATGTGAAGCAACTTGGAAGAATTAGTATGTATGCGAAGTGTATCGGGGGATGCATGCAGGGCGATAGTGCATGTTCGAATCCCAGGTTAGGCCATCATTTTTTATATCTATGTTTCGCGTCGTCCGCACGCATACGTTTTGATTTTTTTCGGAAAAAAATCAAAAAATCAAACATGCACAGTGAGTGTACGATCGTGCGAGTCATCAGTGTGGACTGGTTGCAAACGGCGAAGCTGGGATTCAGAATTGGCCTCGAGGCCAGCGTTGATAGATCGTTTGTTCTGCATCTGCGAGCAGAATTCTTTGAGCTTACACCAGACCGCATCGATCGCCTCAAGCTGAGAGGATGCGTCGTTTCGGAGCTCTTTGCACCGCTGCTGAAGGCTGAGTACAATAATCCAGCGAAGCATGGGCACCAACGGTTGCCTCCTCTGTCCAAAGCGAATATTTCCTCTTGCTGATAACTCAGATTTTGTGCTTCGATGTACGATTTTTCTTTCTAATGTACACCATGCACGAGCTATTGACAATAATTAATAGGCTATGTAGTATGTACAGTGCTATACACCTCTGATGAGCCTTTTTTATTATTTTGCAAATTTTTATTTCTTTCCGCCTCTCGCATATGATTCTGGAAGTTGAACTGACGCGAAACATAGATATAAAAATGATGGCCTTATGTCTTGAAAAAGAAAATAGAAGAAATGAATTTTGTTAACATCCCTATGCTTTTTTTGCCTAGGTCATCAAGGTGGTAGACCATGTAGACGGTGTCGTATTACCCTCGAATGCAAAGAGAAAGGTTGATGTAGCCAATCGATGAAAAAAAACAACATTTCCATCAGTTCTAATAACATGCATGATGAGCTAGGTATTATGTAGGCAAAAAAGCATACCGTAGGGCCCTGGCCTGGGCTTCCAAGCTCTCTCCCATACCGTAGGGCCCTGGGCTTCCAAGCTCTCTCCCATACCGTAGGGCCCTGGGCTTCCAAGCTCTCTCGTTTGAAGTATAGTCTCGCTCGCGCGCTCCTCAGTCAAAATGATGCTGTAGCAGTGTTCACTGCATGCTGCTGCCACTGGAAACACGACAAGTGCAGGTGCCGCGACTTTTGTTTGTCACCACTCGGCCAAGTAACTACGCGTTGTCAAGAAGCTGTGACGTCAGACTTCGACGGCCTATTCAGTATTTTGTTGGCCAGTGCTGTAGATGAATGTAGTAGCTGTGGACTTTGAGAGTTGATGCGCAGTACATGCCCGGGAGCGTTGAGCATTGTTGTTTGCCGTGACTTGCACCAACTTTATGCATGGTCGTTCTCTGCTGCTGTTGCTGTGGTGTGATGCAGGCTTCTCTTGTGGGACTGTGATGGACGACAGTATAGCTATTGTGTGGATGTCAGCCTGGACAATGAGAGTTACCATCGTGTCTGTGACAAGACTAAGCACCTCTGCAGGTAGGCCTTGCCTTGCTTTGGTGTGTGCATATCATACAGTGTTGCTGTCCGTGTGGGGAATGCCCGACGTACTGTACAATGCATTGCGGCCTTCTCGGACCAAGGACATTTGACTCCGTGCCCCAATCTCCACAGACCCTGAGATTTGTCAAACAGCAAGCACAATTCATGAGACTAGCACCCACTACTCTCTATTGGCAACAGTACGAAAATATACGCGACATGATGTGCAAATTGTCATGATCATATGTAGACGTTCATTCAATCCAGATGGATGCTGCTTGATTAAACTAATGCTAAGCCTTGTACAGTTGCGCTCGGTGAAATTCAACTCAAGGTGCATATTTGGCACCCTATACGTGCACTGCCCTTGACGCCCTGGAAGTGGTACAATGCAGCTGGATGTACATGTACACCTACATTCACAAATACAGTGATGTAATTGTGTGTGGTGTAGAACAACGCGTATTGCCAATCTGTCCGTATCATAATACTCTCGCAACTCAGTATAACAGGAAAGGTGTATGTCCCCCCCCCCCCCACCGGAGCTCGCGCTTTTCCGCCGACTTGACTGGACACTTGACTGACTCACAACTGCCATCCAGAGCACACGAGAAGTCCATCGAACATTCGACTCGGCACACCTGCAAGAAAGCATCACCCCCTGCTCAACACACAGTGTTTCGGGAGTTTTCCCCCTCATCCGTTGAGCTTGAGTAGGCTGAAGAAGATTGTGTCTCAAGAGCAACACTTATAATTATAGTGCTCTCCAGGCCAAACCATCACCAGGGATACAAACTTACAGAGACGCTCCGCTTCCAGCGCGACAAACACCTCATGAACACCAGATAGTAGTGAGTCAGTGTCCAACTGGATGGTGAGAACACCATCTCGTGCTAAGTATACCGTATTATCTCTAATATAAGCACAGTCTCCAATAATAGCACGTCTCCAATAATAGAACACCTTGGGGCGGCATTCAAAAAATAAAGTGCTCAGTCTCCATTATAAGCACACTGTGTAAATTCATTATCTGTACCGGCGAAAAAAACCCTGAAATGTGTGTGTCTGACATGAATTTGGCATGGCAACAAGCCTCTGAAATGAGGTTGAAATAATAGTGGAACAGTCTCCAATAAAGGAACGTCTCCAATAATAGCACGGGGCGGAGGTAGATTGAAAAAATAAAGGACCATGCTTATATTAGAGATAATACGCTAACAGTGATGTATATTGATTCTCTGCTGCAGGTCATGGCAAACGATTCGCTTTGACTCTCAGCGATTCTCCTATATCAAACTTATCGGCACCTACAACTCTGAAAACGAGGTAGGCATGAAGCGTACTCTTCAATAGGTGTTGCTACCTCATGTACTAGTACAATGTCATGTACCGTAAAGTACCGCCAGAGCGCCCCGCTATCTCATCCTTTCGTGGCCATCTTGTGGAGGTGATTTCCTGTCTGAAGGTCATACGACACGGACCTTGTACACACATTGCACGTGGTGCAGTCAATCCGTATCCAGTTTACTCTAATTTCAGAAATTTTTGATGCTTAATATTTTCGGCGTGAGGGCAAAAGGCCGGGTTAAGTGAACAGAAAATTTAGGTACAGAGAAGCAGTCCCTTATTGGAATATGTGTGTTAGTATTCGCTCGGTGTATTAAAATTTTAGGTACGGAACAGATACACCGAAAGTACCGAAAATTAAAGTAAACCGAAAATTTGTGAAATTACAGTACCTTCGAGCGGCTGCGAGCTCCACATAAAAACATCCCAAGTGTGACCTTAGTACACTAAGGTTCTCACCCCGTACAATTTTCTTCCCTTGGCTGTAAAATCAAGGTGGGGCGCTCTGGCGGTACTTTACGGTATTAGCAAGAGTACATGAAACCCAGAGTGTGCAGCTTGGGGCTTTTTCTGCTATGGGTCACGGCGGAATTCCGGGATTACATCATGTTTTGTGCAGACTTGAGGCGGGAAGTGACGTAGCGGGTGCAACTCAGCTGCAGTTGTGCAGAAAGAGACCCGCTTGAATCCTGCTTGTACGCACTACATCACTAAAATGATGTAATCACGGAATTTCGCCATGGCAGCAACCCATCAGAGCTGCACACTCTGGATTTCATGTTCGCTTGGTATTAGTCCTGAGGACCAGAATGGGTAGGTCATGCTTCGTGACCAATGTGATGCAGCATTCCTTGGTGGAATATGTAAGCAGTGTGTTTACACCACACTGGGAATCGGGTCGATTCTGGACAACGACACATGTTTTTACATTCTTCAACATTCTGTTTTGGACGTGACGTTCTGAAAGTAAGTTCTCCTGAAGATAGAGTACTGCTTTGACACATGTAGTCCTCTAAAGCTTGTAGATTGAGTGCCATCTTGCTCTTTTCTTTGTACTCAACTTCGTTTTATTTTCATTCCTGCTTATTCTGCTTGTTGCAGGTTCCCCTTTTTCTCCAGACCCAGAAAATTTAGGGTTATTAGGGAGGTTTCCCTCTACGTAATTACGTATGAAAATCCGTATGTCGTACGCGCCGGGGAGCGAGGACAGCTTTCATACGTAAATCTCTCTACGGATTTCCGTAGGAAAGCTCTTTCCTACGTTGGGTCCTCCGTAGGACTTTTTGAAATATTTTTTCGCATTTGTCCATGGCAACGTTCAAGCCGCACGAAACACAAGGTACACACACCGTACTAGAGGCGACGGTTCGATACGGGAACGGCTTGACAGCCAAATTTGTATAGACCCAAACCGATCATCAACGTTGATTTTTCACTCGAAATATGTTTGTGGAAGGAAACTGGCATGTTGAAGTTTGCTCTGGGGCCAGAGTCAATCGAACTGAGCCACTCCTTTGTGTTGACCCATTGCCTCCAAGTTGCCCAATTTTTCGCTTCAAAAAAGTTCAAATCAGAGGTGGCTCCAAACCGGACACGTTTTAGAGTGCACGTCAAATTCACTCTGGGTCTGAAATTAGGTAATTGCTATCGCTCCACGATGGCCAGTACAGAGTAACAATAAGCCTTGTGTGTGCTTCCATTAGTTTTGATTGGTATGCGGTGCTTTATTGGCGAGAGGCGAGCCGCTGTTTACCTGTGACAAGAAGTTGATTTTTCGAAAGTCGTAAAACTCAAGTCGCAGTGCGAAGCAACACGTCAAAAACTCACCTGCTTGTTATGGCGTTTCTGGTCATCGCAGAGCCATGAAATTTTGGCTCGGAGTATAACACATCGTAGTCTCACTGTGACATATGTTTTCTAATAAAAATACCAAGAGAGAAAGTGAATATTGAGTCCGTTCCGGTTTGCAACCTGTGTCCTATTTGAAACCGTCGCGTCTACACCACGTGCAAAATAAGATGGAAAACGCGGTTTCGGTTCATGGTGCATGCGGTGGGCGCATGCAGCCAACGCGTCTCCAAAGCAATAACGCATGTTTAGCAGTCGTGGATAAATCACGTAGAGCGAAACCCAGCTGCTCTGATTTTTACGTATGAAAATTCCGTGCAGTTCCTACGTTATTTTCATACGTAATTCCGTAGAGCGAAACCTCCCTAATATTAGTGGTGTGCACGGGTAGTCGGGTACCCGTGCTACCCGTGAGGACCTCGGGTAGACGGGTACAGAATAGTACCCGAAAGCCCGAAGTCCCAGATGACATCATGTACAGTGCACGTGTACAAATTCATGTAACACTCCGCATGTCTACCCAGTGTGCAAGGGAAGGGGCGCACTGTGGTGTTACCATGGAAACATTGCCCGATCGGGTACCCGTGCTACCCGTGGAAAACTATCCGCATCCCGATACCCGAAGAAAATGCTACCTGACTCAGCCCTACATATTATTCGGCATGTTCCATCCAATGTTGTAACTTGCAGGTTCACATGCTTTGTCCACATTAGGATGCCTGGAATGTAAACGATTCTGGGAATCCCTCCCGTAAGAATATACACATGACGTGTGTGCGTGCATGTGTGTGTGTGTGTGTGTGTGTGTGTGTGTATGTGTGCACACATTTTCTTTGCAGGTATTCCACTGTGTGCACTTTGAATGCCCGGCAAGTCCCAGCACCAACGCTCTGGCCGTAGCCAGTGCCGAGGCTAAACCAGACGTCTTAAAATCCCAATCTGTGGCCAATGAACAGCAAGCGGAGCAACTTATGGACAGCACGGGGCCATAACCACGTCAGCTAATATCTGCTGGCATGGTGGATACATTGAGCGGATGTACCGGTGCTGCTCGGGTAATTATGGCTGTGTGCTGCAAACGTTTCAAAAAGCCAATGTAGTGGAAGCTGGCTCTCTCCTTATAGTGCACTGTCGATATAATTATGCCGGGAGATCTTAGTTGCTTCTTCTTTCTTTTTTAAGTAGTTTTGCGTAGTGCATAGAGCATTAGGTTTAGTCCCAGGGGGAGACATTATGTAGATATGGTGCATGTAGGCGAGTAGTGTAATAATTAGATTTTCTCGTGCGCAGCATACAGGAGCAGTGCCTTCTTCAGCTCGTGCTTATTCTCACTTCGCACGGCGCGGCCAACATTGATGCTGTCCATCTCTGCCTGGCTGTAGGATAGCACTCACGAGGACTTGATTCACTACCGGTCGTCAGAAAAGATCTTGATATTGGTCGGGCACAACGACGAAGAAATTTGTTTAAATCTGCTTTGTTCCTTTTCTTCACACTGCTTTGTTCTGCTATATATATGATGGAACTGTCCGAACATGACAACACATAAAGGGCCTTAATATCTTATTATTGTAACATAGATTAATTACCAGCCGCGACCACTGACAATTACGGTATTGCCGGTACATGTACCGTATTTTCCCCAATAAATGTACAGTGCTTTTATTTTTTCAAAGGTGGTCAAACCTGTACTAGTATTGGAGACGTGTACTTTTATTGTTTCTGGAAAGATTGATTGCCTGGGTTGGGTGGCAAACAACTCGTGATAATGATGCTGTAAGGCTGTAAATACACCCAACCATGGTAAGAATCATTGTACAAAGACACAAAGATGATGAACGGGTAAGAAAAACGAAGTAAGGTGGACCCTGGTATCTGTACCCCACTGATGCCCGTCACGTACTATTAATAGAGACGTGTCTTTATATTTTCGATCCACACCCAACATGTACTACAATTGGGGACGTACTAGTAATGGAGACGTGTACGTTTAATGGGGAAAATACGGTATGTCAGTTTTTTAAACTTTTTTTAAAGTCTGTACATACGGGAACACTTTATTTTCAGCTATTTTCGCAAATCTTCATTCTTTGTTTTGCTTTGATCTGAAGTCACGATATCGATAGTCGTCTTCATTTGGGATTATCATCTATATTATCTCCTTGCAGTCGTAAACAAGAAGGTAGCTTTCGTCATGTCTTGCTCAGAAGTGTGACTGTCATTTGTCAAGATACTCTCAGCTCTCTCTCTCTCTCCTCTCTCTCTCTCAAACATGCTCGCACGCACACACACACACGGAGTACAAGGAACCACACTGAACTAAGATGTACAGTACCTCAAAGTCCAAAATATCAAGATACTCAAACAGGATTAAAAAAGAAAGAAATGGCATAGCACCATGCTGCGTTGCCCTGTATAGTACATGTACTTCGAAGTACAATTGAAATCCTGAAAATGCTTTGAAATAGTTAGTTGTGTCTATATACAGATGCAGCAATACAATGCAAAAGAAACCTCCCAAGCATACCACTCCAAGCTGCAAAACACACAGCAAAGTGTTTTTACCATGACGGTGTGACATACTTGCCCAAACGGCGGCCATCCTTCATGACACTAAGCATGCGCGGATGTATTCTTTGACGGAACGCTGGCTCACTGCCGTCCCAGTATTCCTTCGGCGGTGGACTCAATTCAGACTCCTCAAACCCTGCATCCTTCAGCTTGGCAATGACATCTCTTTTATGCAATGCCGCAGGTGTGTCTGCTTTGGGGATTGATGCAAGGATGAGCAGCTCATCCGGGTCCAGACCTTTGTCAAGGATTGACTCTCTCCACGTGTCCAGTTCCTGTTTCTCCTGTGTTTTCATGTGTTCCTGCGCCTCCTTCATGTACGGTGCTACGACAGCCATGTGTTGTCGCGGTGGCTCAAGTCCTGCCTGTACGACGAAGATAACAATAGTTACAACAACAACACTTACAACAACAACAAAAACAACATACACTCACACAATGCCAGCTAAACTGCTCAGGAACCAAATCTAATGTTTGCTACAGAATCCACATCAGTATCATTATAAGCGCAAATAGTGAACAGCCAAAGTATATGACTTTCAAAGGTGTGCAGCTCCTGATGGTCGGCTCTCACGCCTCGTTTTCAGAATTACTACGACACTACCATAATGTAAGCAGCTCTATGTATAGAGTGTATCCATAGATCATTATGAGACCTGAGCCTCTGAGGTCAACTGCGCACAGCTGCACACAGTGTAGTTTTTGTGCAGTCAGGAGAAGTGACGCAATTCTGAACATGAGCGGTGACAGATTTATGTGGAGTTGAGCATGGCCACTTTTGAAACTCGCACTGCCTGCACAAACTAGGATGTGGGGTACCACGATGCAGTTTGAGGCAGTTGAAAAGGGATTGTCTTCTTATGAGCTACATGTACACACTCTCTCTCTCTCTCTCTCTCTCTCTCTCTCTCTCTCTCTCTCTCTCTCTCTCTCTCTCTCTCTCTCTCTCTCTCTCACACACACACACACACACACACACACACACACACTCTCTCTCTCTCTCTCTCTCTCTCTATCCAGTGTACTTACAAACGCGAGTATGTCATGAATAGCTGGTGTTGCCCGTGCACCTTCAGACAACCAATATCTGTGTACACACACACCACACCACACCACACATGCACAATGGCATGTGTGCAAAGGAAGAGAAGAGTAGATGTGAATAATTTTTAAACCTACAGGACAACATAATTATGTTGTTTGTGAGTCTCACTAAAGAGAAAAGGCAAGCAGAACACAACTGGCCATGGGTACGGTATACACATGAATACTGTTGGCTGAAACATCAAGGTCATTCTCACAGGCTACCCAGCATTTCAGACTGTTTTCTGAAATAGTTTTCTTCGCACCAGATAGCAATGCCAGGCTGCGTGTGCAGATTAGCATGTCACAAATGAAAAGCGGTCACAATTAGAATTCTATTCACACTTTCGTGGCTTGGCAGCAGCATCAGGGTGTGATGCGACAGGAGTTTTCCAGCGAGTTACACCCAGTGACCCAGTGATGTCAGTCGAGACAGACTAGCTGTCCTGATGAGAGCGAGTGACCCCAAGTGTACAGGGTGGTATGTGTGTGCTACAATGCCTAGCTACTGCCCTGCTCAGCTTCTAGCTAAGGCAGTTGAACAAAGGCTCAAAACTCACAACTTCACAAGCGCAGCAACCAAATCCACCACACGCTCAAAACAGTGATTGATGTGGATGATGTGGAAGCTGACTCATAGAACGCTTCACTTAACTTTTAGCCTGCTCATGATCAGATTAGGACCCACACATAACGAGCAGGCAAACTTCTGCACTGACATTGCAGACAACTTGCCTTGCAGCATACGCAGTGGAAATACAGTCAGACCTCGCTTAACCGCACACATCTGTTTTCCACAAAAATATCCGGATAGGCGAGGTAACCGGATAACTGAACGCACATACTGTACATGCATGTGGCATGTCAAAAGCAGTGACATCATACATACATGTACATGTAGACAGGTCCTATGCAGTACAACTAGCATTATGTAAAACAAGCGAGAAAATGACAAGTGCATGCAACTGAGTGCTGTCCGCACACACCCAGCAGGTCAAGGACCTCATTTGCTTGTACAACTCCTTGATACTAGCTTCTGCAAGCGCTAGCCAGCCACATGCAACCGGATACGACGAAGCATTTTGTACACATTTTAACCAGTTTGTACACAAAATCATGCACCGGTATGCGGATCGCGAGGTCCGGTTATGTTGTATGCATAACATATGCTGCACATCGGTAACCAGCGATTTTCTTCCGGATGGCGAGGGATCCGGATAAACGAGGACCGGATAAACGAGGTCTGACTGTATAACAAACCACTATGAACAAAAGGATACAACTTACTTGACCCGACTAAATTTCAACGACACAAGTTTCTCCCCATGGACATTGATGAGGGGATCGTAAGAACCGAGCTGAAGATTAGTCAAAGTACAAGACAGGCATACTGGTAAAGATACAAGGTGGCACACACACACACATGCACACACGCACGCACATGCACACACACACACAGTGACACCAAGAGTACATAACCCCAAGAGTGTGCAACTGCCTGCACAACCTCTATGCTGTGCTGCGACGGCAGAACTTCACATCACGTGACATGGTTCAAAAGGTTATGCTGGCAAACAGTGCAAAGTGACCACAAGAGAGTTGTACCCAAAGCTGGGCTGCGTACAACCCTGTATCTATCATGCACAGAGTGCAAATAATGTGTACGGGTTCATCACGTGATGTTAAGTTCTGCCGTCGCAGACCCCATAGCTGGAGTTGCACACTCTTGGGTTATGTACTCTTGGTGACACCAAGAGTGCATAAACAAGAGTATGCAACTGTGGATATCAGTGGTTATGGGCCAGTGCGCGGCGCGCTGCCTTCATTACGTAACTTTCCTTCATCACGCTCTGAAAGCATGCATTCAAACTCACTATTTCTCGTACGAGCCCATCCGTTTTTGCTCGATTCGTTCCAGTACCTACGCGATCTCTAAATTCTGGCGCGTGAACTCCAGTTCCGTACGAAAGTTCATTTCAAACCAGAGGGAAATTGCGGTGTTTGATTTTCCGCAGTGCGCGGACTGCAGCTGCATGATGTAATGAAGGCAGCGCGCCGCGCATCTGGCCCATAGAAAAGAGATCACAGTTGCATACTCTTGTTTATGGACTCTTGGTGACACCTACAAGCGATGCAGTACGGCCTGCTACAATTTCACCCAGAGATAAGTCCCACTCTTAACACAAATGATCATACCGCTCTCACGTACACGTGCTAGTAACTGCAGTGCTGCAGACAGCCTAGCCATGCATAGACCAGTCAGGATGTTACACTGACTGTACCGGATAGTTTGGATCGAGATATACCAGTGTTCATGATCACCAACAATAGATGTACTCCACTGTCCGACAACACTCACAAAGGCAAATTGAAAACCTAGGATTGGGAGGGTGTAAAATACTTCCACAAGTAGTCTCATTTACTTTTATATCTTGCAATTGTGTGCCTTCAAAGAATCAACAATTATGAATATGCTACTACACACAGAATGTACTGAACGGTGGCCATGACATATTCCAACACATGGTAATTCTTCTTCAAGGCATGCAACAAAAGATCTGCATGTCACCAGTTCAATCTGAGATAGGAGATAGGTGTCCTGAAGCGCTGTAGCCCCACGTTCATCCAATACGGGATCGTGATAGGGACCGAGTAAACAGCAATGGATAGTCAGCGGAATGGAGTTATACAGAACGCCTCGCAAGCTCCTAATCCACCTATTGAAATAAGGAAGTGTTTTGCTGTGATGTGCAACACAAAACAATACATGCTGGTCCACAACTATTACCTGCTCAACAAATTTCGCTTTGCGTTTCGAGTGTATTCTTGAAGCGGCAATAATAAAAAACGGGCGATTCGTACATCCGAAAAGTTGCAGGGAAATCCTCATACTATGTTGGTGAGGCATCTTTCAAGCGAGCTAATGGGAGGAGATCCTCCCTCACGTTGTAAAGCTTAGAATTGTCCTTGCCATTATCAAACTACATGAACAAGAAATGTTTTGTGCACTTTTGATTATTTTTTTGTATTTGAAGGGCTTCCACATCTAAACGCCATTCTCTTGTTGCTAGACGACAGTAGCTACAAAAAAGTACTTACAACGTACGCGTAGTTAGTTAGTAACTTTACTTAGTTGTGCTGCGCCTCGTGCGCTGCATTCGCTGGGGACACGCACTGAAAGTCTGATATAGCTGAATGCAGTCCTGGTCATGTCACCGGCCGTAGCGCGCATGGTCCCTCGAGTCCTCGTACTCGCGTACTCGGGTTGTAGCGGCGCGCTGTAGATCTACGCTGTACGCGGTCAGCACGCAGTACGCATAGATCCACGACCCTGAAATCATGCGAACACACAACGTCACCACTGGTCACAAGCAGACAAAACGTCAAAATAAAAGACGTTCGACCTTTGCGGCCGCCTGCATCACTACACCTTCCACATGCACTGACACTCGTACTCGTAGATCTACTCTGAGATCTACAAGATCAGTGCTGGAGTCTGGAGACGAAAAGACAAGTAGCGAAGTTTGTGTGCATTTTCTGTGTGGGTTTTGCTGCAAGTATTTGTAGTAGCCGGCCAAGACTCACTTACGTTCCTAGAGAAATCCCGCATACTAGTTCTTGGGTTCTACCTCACTCCGAACAGCTGGCGGTGAGCTTCTCGCATCCTCCCACGCAGGGGTATTGGACAGGACCTCGCAGCTGTAGTGTTACTAGTACCTCAATGCGCTGGTCGCGGGCCTCAGAGGCCTGTTTTCATCCTATTTCTTGATGGAGACTCCGGAGAAAGACCAGACCGATCGGACTAACCAGAAAGTTAGCCAGTGGTGAGTGGTACTGCCATCGCTGACAAGAACCTCGCGGATGGCCCACGGTTACGAAGATCAATTTATGCTCATTTTTTCCTTTCAGCTTCAGTCGAGGTTTCCTTCCTCCGGAGGTTGCAGGAAGAAAACATTACGGATTTGTCAAGGTACATCCTTTATCTGAAATAAATCTCCTGTTGCAACAATCTTGACTATCCTCAAGTACATGTACAGACATGGAGATTGAAGGTTATCTGAAAAAACTGATTTATCCGAAAGGAGTTTTGAATATTCACCAGCTGATACTCAGATAACTTTGATCTTCGAATCTGAAATTGTGAATAACACCTTAATAATCATAATTATTGTACATGATGTGCAGCACCACAGTGGACAGTCAGTGCTCATGTAGGCGTGGGTATTCCACAGTGCTTCAGTACACTACATGGCTGTGGTGTGCCCAGAGGGAGGGGATGCATGCAGACATGTTGCGCATGTACCTTTCATGAGTGCCATGATTTCCGACTTTCTGTTAATTCGACACTGAGACCGTCCATTAGTCAATCTCCCTACCTGAATGAGATAGGAAACTGGGAATCTGGTGCGCCACAACAAAGGTTTCAGCCTATTAAAACTGGAGCATGTTCACGATGCATTGCTCTTGACCCAGGGTGATATCAAGTGACTAGTATTACCAAGAGTACAAAACCCCCCAGAGTGTGTAACGCCTGATCCAGCTCTGCATAGGGTCGTGGTGGAGCATAGTCGGATCTTCTGATGTCATGTGTACACTCCACACCAGCGCAAGGCCGGTCTCGAGGCAGGGCACCATGTTGTTTGATCCGAGAGTCCCCGCGACTCTCCAGGTTCCCCTCAGATGTGTACAGTAATATGACGCAAAGATCCGATTACGCTCAACCAAGACCCTATGCAGAGCTGGATCAGGCTTTGCACACTCTGGGGGGGGGGGGGGGGGGGTTATGTACTCTTGGTATTATCAACCTTCCCCGCTAGGGGCTTTGTGCATTATTATGCAGGCGAAACCAGTTTATGCGGCAATTATGCGGTAGAATGCGATCACTATGCAAGGGTGTCTAGCTGCCATTGGTTTAGTGTACATTTTCACACACGTATACAATGTACATATTCATGGGAAGATACTTCTTGACGTACATTTTTTTCTGTTCACTGCTCGCGATGTATAAAGTGCAAAATTGTGCATATGGCGGTACAACTGTGTAGTCCATTCTTACCGTCGTGTACCACTTGTACATTGTCATATCCATACAATAAGATGCATTGCGCACGTACTGGCAAAACCATCCATACACGTTACACACATCGCACACACACACACACACGTGCGCGCACACACGCACCCCCCCCCCCCCCCACACACACACACATACATGGGACGCAAATTGTCACATTCAACTTTGTGTGCTCGCTTGTGAAATGGATATTCGGTTTATATTAAAGCCACAGGGTAGATTTCAGGCCATTTTTTCAGCAGGCCAGATAGAACTGAAGTTTTGGTGCACAATAGAGCATGTTATCCTTAGAAACGAGGGCTAGATACTGGAAGAAACTGCTAGCCGACATAGCCCTAATTGTTTTTTTTTTGTTTTTTTCTAATTTTCACCATTTTGTTCTGCTGCAGAGCACATCAGCTAGCAACGATGGCACAGCGAGTCCCTGTCACAAGTACCGAGTGGAAGCTGGTGATTGTGTAAGTGCAACACGTACACTTATGTACATGTGTGGCATGTCGCTGTATGCAGTCAAGCCTCCTCAGCTTGACAGGCCTGTCCGTGCATCAAGAGCTACAATGATAGCTGGCCCACTTGGCGTTTCCTTCTTGGCCAGAGCACTAGCCATCTGGAGGCCATAGAGTATAACCAGTGTTCAAGGCATAGTCATGTCCAGTTGAGTTGTACTGGTGTTTAGCAACGCACTCTTTTAAGAGTGTGTTCCTAAACGCCAGTTCAACTCAACTGGACTAGACGTTAAATTGTCCACATGCAGTGCTGGCATACAGTGCACCGTCTGCTCAGACTAGCAAGTTGATCAAACTGTAGAACCAGCATGGCCCCAAACCACTTCTGTGAACACCGCTATCACCAAGGCCGTGCAATATTCATGTTGTTTATCACTGCTCAGAGGAGCACTCTCGACCTTGCCTTCATAGTTACCTCTTGGGTGGTGGGTTTTTTAACTGATCACCCGATCCCAGCTATCTCATAGGGGGTGACAAAGTCTTGGTAATCATACTACACAATACTAGAAGATACTAGGGCAGTACTTTGCTGTGCTGGAGCCCAAAGTCTGAACTCTCACCCAGTGTCGGTGTGTTCACAGTTCAGTGTGTTATTCCAATGTTCTAGGATCTTTCGTGCTAACAGTATCACATGCATCTATGTCCGCAGCAGTACCTTCGCATATCAGTGTCATCTTGCACCTATTCTGCGTTTGTTAGCACTTATGTTACGTCAAAGCGCTCGACCGCGCTACTTCATTTTCACAGCTATTCTCTTTATAAAGGAGTGCTATTCAGAAATTCTAGTCTTTCAATATCCTTACAACCTTCCACGCATTCGTTGTTTTGTCTTGCTCTTGCCGTGCCTCGCTCACGTTCACTCTTCCCCATGCCGTAGAATATTGTTAATAACAGTTGCTGCGTGTTCTCTTCTATTGACTTCAGGGCACCACGACCGTCGATGGCCTGGAGAATTCCTGGATCTTAGCTCAGATGGAGAACCCGGAGACTGAAACAAGATGGTACTTCAAACATTTCCTTGGAAAAGGTACAGCTTGTAGTGTAATGAGTAGCATCATGACGGAACTCTATCCCTAGGCATAGCATTGTCTGTCTCCTGGTTTCTCCTTCCTACTCCCTACACTCACTCGCATTGATCTAACGTATGTACGTGTGTAAGAACCGCACCCTGTCTGCTGTACCATTGACTCATGCATTCATGTACCGCTGCACTTGCTGGCTGCGCATCACTAACCCTTCCCCTGCTATGGCACAGTCCCCGCACTGAATGCAGTACTCGGGTGCGCGTGCGTATTCATGTCTGAGTGCACTGCCCTCGGGCTCCATCTATACATGGCATCCCGTACTGGGCACGCTGCTTCCGGTCGCTGTTGTGTGCACTCAGCACCGTAGTCTATTCCGCTCTCTGTCTTCTCTACACAGTGATTCCTGTTTGGAATCACTCTTCGTTTCTGCTCTCCTTGTAGTTAGTTGTGCTTTTCCGTGTCCGATAATGTTCCCCCTTTTGCAATAAAGATTCAGGCGAAACTACTCTAAGTAGCTACCGCTACACAGCTGGCCGCTGGCTTGGCGTTTGTTGCTCGATGTGCACAGCGCATTTCCAAAGGAGGGCTAGCAAGGGAAGCTGGGGTTACAGCGATTTTGTCTGATGCATACACGTAATGTGCTAAGTGCAGAAATGTAGTTGGAATGGAGCCAGGCAGGGGTGGGAGATCCAGAGAATATGAACTTGCTTTGACCCTCTATTCATTAGTTTAGTTTTCAGCCTATACATGTACATGTATGTGCACAGTTTCCAGTGTTAGATGTACAACACTCTATGTGTGCAGTGTGCATGCCGCTTTGACATGTGTGATTGATACGGTGCCATGTCTTGTTGCTGCAGTTCACAACTACTATATCGGAGTTGACATCAACAAGGATGCTTTTGTTGTAGCCACATGTTTAGAGAAAACGGCGAGCGAAGAGTTCCTACTGCGCAGTGTCCTGTTTAGAAAAACCGTAAGTGTGATGCTAGTTATGCTGCACTATGGGCCATAGAAAACTATGAAAACCAAATTTGTTGGGGGTGGATGGTCATTTGGTACGTGTGAGTGAGGTATCCCGGTACGATGAACTCCATGTGTCGAACTGTCGACTAAACCACTGTCCTGAAGTCAACTTACTTCGAAGTACAACGGTTGCAGAGCTGCGTCAAAGATTTGCAGATCCTCCTAGCACTTTGCACAGCATGCACACAGAATAGTACCTATGCTACAGTGATGGAAAAGTTTCAGATACAGCACGTGATTGAATAGCAATCATAATCATATCCAGTGGCAGTGTATTTGCAGATTTGAGTGCTTCTCTTGCGACAGGTGTATACATGATACATGGTGTGTGTGTGGGGGGGGGGGGGGGGGGGTGTTGAATGTGTGTCTGTGTGTCGAATGTGTGTATTGTGTGTTGAATGTGTGGGTGTTGTATGTGCGTGTTGTATGTGTGTGTTGAATGTGTGGGTGTTGTATGTGCGTGTTGTATGTGTGTGTTGAATGTGTGGGTGTTGTATGTGCGTGTTGTATGTGTGTGTTGAATGTGTGGGTGTTGTATGTGCGTGTTGTATGTGTGTGTTGAATGTGGGTGTGTTGAATGTGGGTGTTGTATGACTGGATACCTATGCTTTGTTTCCTACAGGGCTGTCTTCGTCTAGCGCTGCGATGCAAGGGTGAAAGACCTTTCCCAGTGAAGATGCTTCTACAGTGAGTGCTCTTACCACCACATGCGCATTTAGGCAGTCGCAACTGCACTCTCCAGGGAGAATGATGCAGTGGAGAACAGGGTCAGGCTGTGAGGCGAGTTATTTTCGCATGCGCAAAACAGCCAGCCGGGTGCATGCACATATGCAATTTCACTTCCACGATGCTGTTCTCCAGGAAATGGCCTAAAGCTATGGCCAGAGTGGGTCCAATTATTACTTCATCCAGAAGTCGTAATTTATTGATTTCTGGTATCATCACGTTCAAGCCCTATAGCCAGTATGGGTTTCTACTTCAAGTATATCCAATGAGAAATACAGACAGGGAACAGAAAGAGGAGGAAATAGGGAATACATGTGTGAGAGAGATAGATTCTATTGCAATCTGTTGTGACTTAAAGTTCCATTCCGAAGCTCTTAGCACTGTCCCATCAGTTCCATGCCGAAGCTCTTAGCACTGTCCCATCAGCTCCATGCCGAAGCTCTTAGCACTGTCCCATCAGTTCCATGCCGAAGCTCTTAGCACTTTCCCATCAGTGGCCACAACCTCCCACTAAGAAAGATAAAGCTGGTGCAATGTGGTAAAGACTAATAAAGGTTTTTTCTTCACAGCAATGAGCTCGGCAGGTATAAACAGACATGACCCATGTCCAGACCTGGTTACATGTGGCGCGAAATGTTGATCTAGTGACGTCAAGACGTGTGACTGTAGAGTTGTTTTGGCTGTCTCATGTGACCTGTGTGTGCATATGTGTGTGTGTGTGTGTGTGTGTGTGTATGTGTGTGTGTGTGTGTGTGTGTGTGTGTGTGTGTATGTGTGTGAAAAAAAAGAAAAAATGGAAAAAATGAAAAATAGGGATTCACTGGCCAGAAAAAGTCACTTCAAACAGCTGTGTGGTGGATACCAGGCTAAAAATAGTGGCGGTCAATTCATCAGCCTTGCAAGCTGTTGAATGGTGTAATCCCAGCACAAGTTGCTATGTCTAACATAGCTGTTCGCTATCATCGCTTCCGCGATGGGCATGTCTGAGGTCTGAGGTATGTGTGTGTATGTGTATGTGTGTGTATGTGTGTGCGTGTATGTGTGTGGTGTATGCGTGCGTGCATGTGTGTATGTGTGTGTGTGCGTGTTCTGCTTTTCTATAGGTCCTTTTCGGTGCAAGCCGTCAAGCACCCAAAACCCATCACCTGTCCCACGTTTCAGAAAGTAAGTCCCGTACATTGTAGTTGCACGAGTCATGGCAGCTTTGATCACTGTATGGAGCTGTGTAGTACTCTTAACCGCACTGTGCTGGAACTGTTCCCCTCTTTGGACGCACATAGGTGCGGATACCTCCCCCAGGTTGCAGCTTACCAGTGTTTTATGTCCGGAACGACAAAGTCCAGTTTGTAGCTTCCGTGATAAATTTAATTCTATGTTGTGTTGGTCATAACAGCTATTCCATGGTGTTCTTTCCTATTTTATCTTGTGCTCTTCCTTTGCCTAATGCAGGAGTTAGTCGTGCTGGAGAACCAAGAGGTAAGATCTGTTTTAGTTGTGAAGTGGGCTTCTGACAAGTTCAACAGGTGTGCGCTTGAACAACATCCACTTCAATGGGGGAAATTGTAATACAGTGACCTGTGTGCAGTTTATTCATTCAATCATCCTCACAACCCATTCTGACGATATGCACACATCATTTCGAGTGATAGTGGCTGATCAGTCCGTGCGGTTCCCCTTTGCTTTCTACGGTCTGCAGGGCTCCAAGAACTTCAAGTTTGGTGTGCTGTACTGTCAGGCACATCAGGTTGAAGATGATGACTTCTTTAGCAACGGTGAGTACATGCACACTGTGATGTGTGCATGCATTTCCTCCATGGTCACGATGCGGCACACCAAATTAATCTTGGGTTTTTTTCTTCTTTTCGAAGACTTGGCTACATCTCATCCCCTGCAAGTCCAAGAGTACATCAAGCATTGGCCAGCGACCACTTCCGAAGCCATGAGCTCGCTCCAGCGTGACTGCAGTGCAATAGTCTAGGCAGGGAGCGGTACTATTCAGCGTCAATGGGGACTCTAAACCTCCTGACTGTCTGCTATGAAATTTTATTTTCTATATTAAAATGATCTATGTGAAGGGAATCTACCAGCACCGACCGTGCCTTTAAAAGTAAGCTTTGGGCTGGGTCCCGGGACTGGGGTGTCTATCCGGTAGCACCGTGATCACAGGATCTGCCTTCGCACCCGAACAACCTCTGTGTTACCAGGCACAGCAGAGATCCTCTCCATTCAGGTGTGTTCTCACCGCAGATGTCGCCGTCGAAAGACAGTGGCACGAAGCACTGCTGTACATGCTGGTTTGCCCAGCATGTACAGCAGTGCATGGCGTATTATTCCTCTGTGTGTGTGTGTGTGTGTGTGTGTGTGTGCGTGTGTGTGTGTGTGTGTGTGTGCGTGCGTGTGTGTGTGTGCGTGTGTGTGTGTGTGCGTGCGTGCGTGCGTGTGTGCGCGCGTTCGTCCATGCGCATCTATGTTTGTTGGATAGGTTCGTATAATATATATTATGATAGTGTGCAACAGTCTGCAGTTGGTATCCAATGTAAGAAACTAACAACGCTGATTACCTTTGTTGTGTTTTCAGAAACGGGCAGCAAGGAATTTGACCAGTTTGTGGAACTCCTCGGTGACAAGGTGGAGCTACTTGGTTTCAAAGATTTTCGGGGTGGCCTTGATGTGCGAAGTGAGTTCATTCTTCAATAGAGCTACTGTGTACAGTCGTGTAATGTTGATTGCTGTGGTGGTCACCTGTGCACTCTTGATGTAGTGTGTGTAAGGTTCACACCACTCTGCCCTCTTCATTGTGTGTTACAGCTGGTACAACGGGCACACATTCAATTCACACCAAGTTCCAGGGTCATGAGGTCATGTTCCATGTGTCGACAATGCTACCATTCTCCAAGCAGAATAAACAGCAGGTGAGTTTGTTTGGTTTTACGCTGTTTGTGTATGCGTATATGAATTCAGTTCATGTGCCCGTGTGTGTGTGTGTGTGTGTGTGTGTGTGTGTGTGTGTGTGTGTGTGTGTGTGTGTGTGTGTGTGTGTGTGTGTGTGTGTGTGTGTGTTTGCTATGACACGATTGTGGGGCTGGTAGAAGTTTTTGTTTACAAACTCGAAACGGGGAAAGGTAAATAATGATAGGCGGAAGAACCACAGTAAAGGAGAGAGAGCGACACTGCATGCGTCGGCTCAACACTGTACAGTTGTGCTCACTGAAATCCGACCCAACGTGCAAAGCTGACGCCCCGGACCAGTTCCCATTACATCATTGCTTGTGTGCATGTGTACATCCAGCCGCATTCGTTCCATTTCCAGGGTGTCAAGGGCCATGGAAGTTGAGGGCGCCAGCTTTGCACATTGGGTCGGATGTTCAGTGAGCGCAATTGTACTTTGACGCTACGGCAGCAGAGCGGCAAATTGACAAGACCAACAACAAAACAGAAAAACACATACATGCAGATAACTTCCTGAACTGGAGAAGCCAAGGGAAGAAAGAAGAGAAGAGAAAGCTGCAGACCCGCGAATAGCTGCCTTAGCAACAGTAAGCGCAGCTGAGTCAGCAGCAACGCCAGGTGTATAGAGCCGCCTAGCACCTCTCAGACACGTTACACTGGACCAGACCAAGGCAAAGCTGATCTGGCACCGGATTGAAGCCATGGCGGCACTGTAAGCCTCTCCGGTCTTGTCGGCGATCAGGGACACTATCCTCTTGTGGAGAAAAGTGGAAGATTTCCCCATGCCTCCTGTAGTGGAGAACACGGCAAGAACAAAGCTGGAGTGTTCCACTTCCCGGATTCGCTGCTCATAGGCACGGCGCTTGGCTTTTTCGTGACAGGTGTAGCTAGCAACAAGTGAGATGAGGCGATTCGAGGACGCAAAAGGGTTTAAAAAACCGGACATCAATGTAGGTGCGCTCGAACCGCCCTCCCCAAATACCGCTAATCACCACGTCAAGGCGGGCTTGATCATCACCCACAGCCATGCGGTAGCGGAGCTGCTCCCCAGTGAGCGGTTGGAGGTGTGGCTCAATAGCCACCTGGTGGCCAACACGCTTTGCAAGGCGAGCTGTCACATCGCGTACCTCGTTGTGGCGGAGGGTCGGAAAACCGCCTAACGGGCAGGAGAGGGCATGGCTGACAGTGAACTGCTGTCCACAGAGGCCCGATGTTGGTAGGCGTTCGGGGCGCCAGCCATAGCGAAGGTGCACGTCATCACGGAACTCAGCCTTGGTGAGTTTGAAACCGTGAGCCTTTAGGGACCGGCAGGTGAGCCAGCTGGATGCCCCGCTCCGAAGCAAAGTCGATGGTACGTTGTGGC
Organism: Sycon ciliatum; assembly: GCF_964019385.1. Taxonomy (NCBI): domain Eukaryota; kingdom Metazoa; phylum Porifera; class Calcarea; order Leucosolenida; family Sycettidae; genus Sycon; species Sycon ciliatum. Next base: position 3,980,504 of record NC_088646.1, read on the forward strand.
TCTGGAGATGCAGCAGGATGACGTGTCTCGGCATGGAGCGATGCCTTTGCCTTCGCCCTCACCTGCTGCTTATTTGACGTGGGATGGTAAGGTCCCCCGACACAGCAAGGAGGTCAAGTCTTTGTATATGATCCATTCATTTATTGTCTTACGCGTTTCTGCCTTGTGGGCTTCGTCAGAGACAAGGATGGAATGCAATGAATAAAGACCAGTAGTTATATAGGGCTTGATTCTATGGGCCAGATGAGTGCTTGGGCGGTTAATGCGCTATTTAGGAAGTTTAAAGGCACGATAATCTTGAGCTGTAGACAAGTATAAAAATGTCAACAAAGTTGTGCAATAAAACTCGGATGTTGAACCAATAGTACTATGTAAAGAGAAAAGCACCTACGTGTATAAGTTACTAGTTATGACTAACAGTCCACCAAGGTAACGAGATAATATACAGTCAGATAGTGCGACAACGAGGCACAAAACTGACAAGGATATTGAAACATTCGACGACCTGACACCTAGCTCCAACGCATCTACGAAGCGCAAACCAACAACCTTCCAACTTGGAAGGCTCGGGTGCGGAAAGTTCCAATGAGAGGAAGGGATGCGCCACGAAGATATGCACGAGCTATGTACTTCGGCAACAAAGAATGTCGAACGTTACGGGATGATGATGACGAGACTAGTAAGACCATTGGACCAGCTGAACTAATGTACTGAACCATAAAACTGGGGTCAAAAATGGGGTCAAAGTACTACAATGTTTGTACAGAGTCATCAAAGTCGACAGGGTAGAGCCAGTAGCTGTCGCTCATCATAGGCTGTGTTTACATGAGAAATTTCAACCCGGGTCGAGTTCAGCCCGGGTTGAAAGTCTGTACGATAGACAAAATAGGTGAGCGTTTACATGAAGACAGTTGACCCGGGTCAAATACTGATATGCCGCCAAAAGTCCACTTCTAGAGTCCTGTATGGTCACGTGAATCCGTTCGCGCGAAAATTGCATGTGCATTGCTGTTCAAACCTGGCGCGAGATACGCACAGAAGTACGTTTGTACGATTTTCTTGACCCGGGTTGGTTTCAACCCTCCCCTTGGGGGGGGGGGGGAGGGTTGAAATCAACCCGGGGTGAAATTTCAACCTGGGTCAAGCGCAATGCGTCATGTAAACGCGCCATTCATTTTGTGCACATGGCGGGTTGAAATCTGACCCGGGTCGAACTCAACCCGGGTTGAAACGCCTCATGTAAACACAGCCATAGTGTACGGTCCTGCCACCTAAGAGAGTGGGGATGAGCTTGCTGATTGTACTAACAGTGACGGTGTGAGCTACGGTATCGAATTAATACTTTACAACCCCTTGAATGCACAAAGCACCTTTTAAAATTTAATGCAGAATGTGTACTGCTGAGTGTGCAAATCCGGGAGAATGATCCCACAGCTAAGTGTTTATTTGCTGTAAACCTTTGCGGTCCGGAATACTTGGCGCTTTTTGCGATGGGTGTGAAATCGCAAAAGTAAGCCTGCGCGAAGCGTAGACCTGTAGTAAAGGAACCGAGGAAAATGACTCTAATCGCAATTTCTGTTGCGCATCGTTGCATGTGGTACAAAAGGTGGAAAATTATTCCAAGTGGTTTTCCTGTTATCACCCTGTGTGATAGGGTGAGTTTGCCCTGAAGCTGCATTATGACGGGTTATAATTCCTATCATTCATGATGACCTGAAACAAAACAAAAACTTTGCCATGGGAGTGGTATAATGCGGTACACACACGGATTTGCACACACGTCTGTAGTATTACTCGTGATCCTAGCTACTACCAAACAATAGCCATGGTCGCATGGTCCTTTTATAGCTCTGCGCCAGGGGTCTTCTGGGAGTCTATTGGGATCACACACCCTACCGTATTTCAATGTGATCTTTGCGTGTGTTTGCGTCTTCTGCAGTTGGAGCGGAAGCGACATCTTGGCAATGACATCGTTGTTATCGTCTTCTTTGATGGTGACGAGCTTCCAGAGTTCCAGCCAGCCCAGATCAAGTCTCATTTTAACCGTATCCTCTCTCATGTTGCCTACAACCCCATGCATGGCATACCAGTATATTGACGTTGCTCGGATATACATCCTCTGAATGGCATTTGAAGTGGGCATGGTCTTGAGTTTTGAATTTCTTCATGCTGACGCATTTTCTTCTTCCGAAGTCCGCACAGAAGAGAGCTATGTTAGTGAAAGTTGCGCTCATTCCACCGTACATAGAAATGAGTATGCGAATCTAAATTTGCACGTTCTTGCAGCATCTAAATTTGTTCAGTGGCCTTGACTGCTAAATATTTCAGATATATTCGCCGCCGTTTGCTACAGCAAAAAAGAAGAAGCGTACAAGTAAGTGCCATGAAGCTGCATGTTGTCTAAGCCAAGCTTCTACTGAAATCTCAGCTCTAGACATAATTGATGCACAGAGGTATGTATATGTGTCAACACACTCTTCCAACTTGACGGCTCTGTCTCAATCATTCTTCTATACGAGTCCTGCCCATTCACAAGACCGTACGGTAGTACTACTCAGCACTACTTACTGCCACTACCCCATGCCCACCATCACTCTTAGTAATAGACACGGTTTGTACGTTTAGCTTTGCAGCACTTGTTGATCCGATAGTTGTCTTCCATTTCCTATGGCTGTTCTGCTGAGTGCTGTGATTGTACTGTACTGGACAAGGTGCCATCCTTGCATGTCCTGCATTGACTAGCGAGTAACTCAGTTGCATGGTACATCTATGTATGACTATGACTGTACTACGTACTGCTGACAGGTACATGCCCTGCCGTGCTTGTGCTAGAACCATAGATGTGCGTTGTTTGGTGTTCTATGTAGGTGTAGGTATCGCTATTCCACCAGATGGTCGCCAGATTTCCCTCCTTGTGACGACCCCTTAGAAATATAGTTGATTAGGGTCGATTAGGTCTGCTGATGTTCTTGCCGACACATTGTGTAATGTAGCTTTCTATTCCTGGTCAGCCTGCTGTCTGTTATGTGCAAGCACCGTACTGATCCTAGCCTAAGCTCCGTAGTCCATGACATGATATAATGCATAACATATCCATGAAAGATTAGTTTTTGAGTTAGACTCTCCAGACGACGTTGTGTGAGCGAGCCAGGTCCGTAGTATTCTACTACAGTGCTTCTGGTGCTGTGTGTTATCATGCCCTCTCTCCTACCGTACTACGATTAATTTTCTTGATGTGCACTGAGTACTGATGGTCCATAAAATGATACATGTGTGTGCCTGTCTGTGCATGTGTGTGTGTGTGCATGTGTGTGTTGATGTTTTCTCTGTAGGCTCCAGCTGTATTCTGATAGAAATGTACCACTGTTCAGCCCTGCACTTCCAAACCCAGCTATATTCACCAAGGACAAGTTCCAGCTCTTCCGCTCCTTTCTCCTTGTCAAACGTAAGATAATTTAAAGGAAGCCCTGGTCTGCAGAACTAAGTGGCTTGTGTGTGTGTGTGTGCGTGCGTGCGTGCGTGTGTGTGCGTGCGTGCATGTGTGCGTGTGTGTGCATGTGCTATGACTGCCATCATGCCATGCTACTTATCCACTGTACAGTTGTTGTTCAGGTGAGAGTGTTTAGTAACTGGCAAGAAATTCATTCTTTCAGCCAGTGAGTGTTACAGAATGAAGTTGTGCACAATTCCTTAAACCTCTGTTGCTACCCTCCTTATGCTGTGCAGTTATCAATGGAGAGAAGGCATGTTACCAGTCACAGACATTCCGCGAGAAGCGTCAGCGCACGCTCAGCACATTACTGGCTGGCTATGAGGAACAGTATGGCGAGGTTAGTGCTCCTCCTGCTGCGGCTACATGTACACGTACTCCTTGTGCAGTGAAGATGGTCACTTGTTAACTTTGCATGCATGTACACACACGCACGCGCGCGCGCGCGCGCACACACACACACACACACAAACACCGTATTATCTGTATTATCTGTATTGCAAGTGCAGTCTCTTGTAGAAGCGCAACACCTATAACAGAGAACTGTGTGGATCATGCGCATACATATTCAACGTCACGCAGTATCACGTGCATACATGTTCAACGTCACGCTGTATTGCAAGTGCATACATGTTGTGCCGCACGTCCGTCATCCTGGAGACAAAGGGACAGACCTGTCTCCAACATGTACATCTGTGTACAGTTGTACTAGGTGATTCTTGGCACCCTGGTCTTGCACGGCCCTTACCGCCCTGGAAGTGGTGCGAATCCTGCTCAACGTACACATGTCGTGTACAAGCATCTCTGTGCGATGGGAGCTGGTCCAGGGCGCGTTAATTTGCACTTTGGGTGGCATTTCACCTAGCATACACCCTTAGAATCCAACGCTTACTGCTGAACCGGCTTATCTCGTGAGCTGTATCTGTGTTGTGCAGCACCTGCTCCTTATTCTGACCAAGCTGATTGGTCTACTACCTCTTCTCTTCTATCCATGTGTAGTCTCATTCGAAATTGTCCGACATGGTGTCATCGAAAAGTACGAAAAAGAAGAAGGAGCAAGAGTCTGAGTTCATCCGTATTGGTCAGGTGAGTGAGTTTGCTTGTGAATCGTGTCGGCTTGTTGTGCTGCAGGGGGGGGGGGGGGGGGGGGAGAGATCAACAGTACTTTGTGGTACACTCATGTTTGAATACATGAGAATATATGCATGAGTTTAAATGTTACCTCGAATATGCCTGTTTAGACTTGCAAGTGGTTTGGTTGCAATTTCCAAGAAAGTGGGGGGGGGGGGGGGTATACAGTCATATGCGTCATTTTTGAACACAGCTGTGACACAGTCTTCACAAACCCAAGTAAGTTGTACTGCACATTCCTGGTCTACCATTACACAAACTCCACAATGATCTAACTCCACACTCTCTCCATTGGTATGATAACGTCTGTGTGTGTGCTTGTGCTTTTGCTTGTGTGCTTGTGGTGTTTGCCGATTCAGGAGCTGAAGGCACATGAAATGATGAAAGGTGATGTGCCAATAGCTGAAGTTCCCGATGTCAACGATGCCGCTGTGAGTGTGAACCCCATGGCTGGTCAGGACTGTTCTTATACGCCTGGCTGATGTTGTGTTTCACAAATAAAAGAGCGGTACACGAGTGACCCAAATCTCTTTTTAAACTTTTAAGTCCAAACTTCTGATACTGTAAATCAAGAATATTTTGTGCGCGAAAATTCCGGAACAACAGGAGAACATGCATGAGATTACTTACTAGTATTATGTGCAGGTTGTTGCCATATGCATGTGTGTGTGTTTGCATGCATTCACGTGTGTATTTGTGCTTATGTTGTGTTCACAGCAAAGCTGGGATGTATCTCATTTCATGACATTCTCTCGGCCAATCGACTTCGCAGAGCAGCATTGTGAGTGTTGGCTACTTGTCCTGCACATTCAGTATTTGCTGGTCTGCACATCCTCTCCAATAAATCACTGGCTAATTCCCTCTTGTTTCTGGCATGTTGTTGGCTTCCTAAAACACGCCAACCCCATTTCTAATTTTCTATCAAGGTCTTTGTGCTCAACAACGTACCGAGACGTTGGGCTTGACTCAACTTTTCCCAGTAATGCAGATACTACAGGTCATCTCTGTGGGGAGAGGTTGTTTTCTATAACGTATATCAAAGGTAGTACATCAGCTAAAAGAGTTGCATTCGTCCTACTTCAAAGTACTTACTAGTGTACCCCAGCTATGTTACGGTCAGGGAGGCGTACAACCCTGAGATTTCGCGAGTTCCCACCATTCTACTGGGTTGTTCATTGCATCGTGCTGCACATCGTGTCGCCAACTCCTTCTGATTCCCTCTTATATAGTGTGATGAGGTGAGTGAGTCGTACAGTGTCCATTCTGGCTGGAGTTATGCCCTCAAATCATGCTGCATGATTTGTCAACACTGCCTTCACTCACATCGACAGTGTTTGCTGCCACTCTGTGCCTACAGGTAACAGTTTGGTCGTCCACGGTGATGAAGGAACTTTCATTCTGGATGGTGAGTGTGAGGCTGCTGCTGAGATATGTGTGTATTAGACCTGCTGCAATGTCACAGATCTGGTGCAGTAGTCCAGTGCTAGTGAATGAAATCCAACCCCTGGCACACTCTCTGTACCCCTTGTCGGGCAGCCATTGATGGCCCTGTTTTTGCTTGTAGTGGCACTGGGTCATGGACGCATAGAGTGTACATTTGACTGTTGTGGCCTGAAGATTTCACACTTTTTTTAGTCCTGGCTTCACTGCAGTGCAGTACATGTGATCTCTCTCTCTCTCTCTCTCTCTCTCTCTCTATCTATATCTACCTCTATCTATCTCTCTCTCTTTCTCTCTCTCTCTCTCTCGTTCTCTTGGTCTTCAGGTAAAACCTCACGGCCCATCATCGAGAAGTCAATAACGGTCAAGCATGTCATTGTGTGCGAAGAGCACAATGTATTCCTTGTACTCGGAAGTGAGTTGCTCTGTGTGTGTGTGTGTGTGTGTGTGTGTGTGTGTGTGTGTGTGTGTGTGTGTGTGTGTGTGTGTCTATGCGTGTGTGGGGGGGAGGGGGGGGGGGGGTAGAACGTTACTTTATGGCTGTGAGTCATGGGCTGTCAAGGCAACCGTCACCCGCCGTCTGTCAGTGTTCCACAACCGCTGTGCTCGGTTTATCCTGGACGTCAGCAAGTCAGAACAATGGAATGTGCATCTCTCCAATGCCGTCATCTTGGTTTGCGATCAGTGGTGGAGATGCTGAGGACGCGCCGTCTTCGCAGGTTGGGGCATGTCGGACGACAGAACACCGAAGTGCGTATTGTTTGGTGAGCTCAAGAAGACGCGCCCTCGCCGCGGGCCACGCAAGCGTTGGCGTGACAACGTCGTGATTGACCTAGAGGAACGCCACATCAATGACTGGTACAGCCTAGCCGAGGACCGTCGTGCGTGGAGACTGGCCTGCAACACCATCCAGCCGCCTAAACCTGTGTATCGGGATTTTAGGTGCCACTGCGGCCGAGATGTTCACCGTCGCCAGGACCTCACTCGCCACTCGAAGTTCTGTTCCGCGTGACTGAAACACTGTCGGTCCTTTTAGGACCTGCCATCATCTCCGGATGGGCATTATTGTATTGGGTGGGTGGGTAGGTGTGCGTGCGTGCATGCCATTAGGGCTTTTGTGTTAGTTCTCCCTGGTAGGAAATGGGCCGTGGAAGCTGAGGGCTAACTCACATAACGCCGATATGCACTGAGCCCAGGGCAAGGAATGCTTGTTACAGTTTCTCCTGATGATGGCATACACTGGCGTGAAGCAGTGTATCTCTACCCAAACTGGACGGTAAAATTCGTTAGTCCTTTCAATCTGGCTCATTTGGGTAGTACACCAGCTAGCATATCCTTCTAGGGTGCTTTGTATGATTAGTCACAACTGCCCAATGCAGAAACAGATGAAATGAATGCACAGCACAGAATGCATATACGCACTTACAAGTTTTCTAAGATCCCATGCTACAGTATGTATACTAGTAAAGTCGAGCCCGTTGCTGACTACGCAACAGTAAGAATGCATGAAAGTAATTTGATGAACTGCTGTAAGAGAGAGAGAGAGAGAGAGAGAGAGAGAGAGAGAGAGAGAGAGAGAGAGAGAGAGAGAGAGAGAGAGAGAGAGAGAGAGAGAGAGAGGAGGAGGAGGAGGAGGAGGAGAGCGTGAGCTCCGCTTTGGAGCAACTTCGTCAGATATCACCGCCAAAATCGCTCCTTCTAACTTTAAAAGCTTTAAACAAGATTCTGCTTTTGATATTTGAATACTAACGTCGGATTTTGTTCTTTTTTGGTGTGTTGCCAGGCAAGTACGTTCACTGCTTTCGGCTATCGGCCCTCAATGACCCAGATATGCCTCCCATCGGGCGCAATGAGATGAAACTACAGCGTGTGGAGGCCACGAAAGGTAATCTAAGCTGTCCGTGAATGCATACTCTGATGTGATGCAACATCACACTATCAGTGGAGTGCATGCGGATGTTCTCTTTTGATTGTCAGCGTACACGTACATGCTAGCCATTATGCAAGATTGTATTATTAACATGTAAGGTAGCAATTTATCACCTGCCAGAATGTGTGTGCGTGTGTGTGTGTGAGAGAGAGAGTGTGTGTGTGTGTGTGTGTGTGTGTGTGTGTGTGTGTGTGTGTGTGTGTGTGTGTGTGTGTGTGTGTGGAGCTATCATATGGAAGTGCATTCACGATCTCCAAGCTGCAGGGGAAGGTTTGAAACCGGCTCGGACAACGGCAGTCATGGATGAAAACGGAAATCTATGCACGTCACCAGAAGAGCAGGGTCACCGTTTTCGGAGACATTTCTCTGGAGTGCTGAACATCCATAGCACGTGGTCACCTAGTGCACTGGACTCCATCCCACAACTGCCGGTAGCCCAAGATCTCGCTAGTCCCCCGACACTGGAGGAAGTTCGTCGTGCTATTGGCAAGCTCCAGAGCGGGAAATCGGCTGGAGCCTCTGGTATCCTCCCGGAAATGTTGAAATTTGGTGGGGAGCAGCTGTTCCTCAGCCTTCATGGGCTGTTTGGCGATGTGTGGCGTGAGGGTCGTGTCCCCCAGGAGTGGGTAGATGCCATGCTGGTGCCAATACCCAAAAAAGGTGACCTCTCCAGGTGCGATAACTGGCGGGGGATATCTTTGCTGGATGTCGTAGGCAAGGCTCTAGCAGGAGTCATTCAGCTACGCCTCCAGTCTCTGGCCAAGGAATTCCTCCCGGAATCGCAGTGTGGCTTCCGCCGTGGCAGATCATGCTCCGACATGATATTTACCATCCGCCAACTCTTGGAGAAGACAGTAGAACATCAAACCAAGGGTTTCTTTGTCTTCATCGATTTGCGCAAAGCTTACGACTCGGTTCCTCGTGAGTGTCTCTGGCAGGTATTGGCTAGAGCTGGCGTCCCTTCACCCATGCTGGCGGTGATCAAGTCGTTTCACACCTCAATGGCTGCTGTATTACGCATGAGTGGTACAACTGTAGATCCCTTTAGCGTTCATAATGGCCTACGCCAGGGTTGCTCAATGGCGCCCGTGCTGTTTAACATTTTCATGTGGGCCGTGGTAAGCAGATGGCAGCAGCGCGTTAGTGGTGTACCTGGTATTGGTTTCAGTTTCTCGCACAATTCTGACACTGGTAACCTCTACAGGAAGTCTCACCGCACCGACCCTGTCACGCTACGGAGGCTCAGTTCGCTGATGACTCGGCATTGTTCGCTACATCAAGAGCTGGTGCCGAGGTCGCATTGACAACCTTTGACAACACAGCGTCCGAATTTGGCCTCGCGGTTAGTGCCACAAAGACCAAGTTTTTTGGTTGCTGGTGCTGATGTGTCTGCTGCTGACCGCGTACCCCTCAGTCTAGCTGGTGTCGACATTGCCTGTGTCACCGAATTTAAGTATCTGGGTTCGGTAATTCACAGCGACGGCCGTTCATCCTGCGATGTTGACTCCCGCATTGCGAATGCTTCCCGAGCGTGTGGCGCTTTGCAAAAGTCCATCTTTGGCAACAAGCACCTGGACCTCCACATCAAGAGGTGTGTGTTCAACGCCTGTGTCTTGTCGCTCTTGCTGTACGGTTCGGAGTGTTGGACGCCTCTTCAACGGGATTTGCAGCGGCTCTCTGTCTTCCACCACCGATGCATCCGCTCAATCATGGGAGTGTCTCGCCAAGAATGCTGGGATGACCACATCACCAATCACCAACTACGTGTGAGGTGGGGTGATCCCGACACCATCCGCACGAAGGTGGAGCACCGCCGCCTTGAATGGCTCGGGCATGTTGCTCGGATGGCGGACCACCGGCTGCCGAAGCAAGTTTTCTTTGGCACGCTTCTGTCGCGTCGCCCAGCTCATGGCCCTCGTCGGCGCTGGAAGGATTGTATCATGTCTGACCTTCGTTCTCGCGGCCTCGAGGGGGAATGGTGAGCTGAATGCGAGTCGCGTTCCACCTGGCGCTCGGCGTACTCAGCACCGGTAGATGCCCAGCATACCCCTCCCGTCACCTGCTACACCTGCGACCGACAGTTTACACGCCCCAGTGATCGCGCACGCCACAAGTGTAAGGCTGAGCGTGCGAAGCCGGTTGCGGAGCAGAAAGGTGCATGCCAGTGTGGAGAGTGTGGCCGTTGGCTGAAGTCCCGTGGAGGTCTGGCAAGGCACAAGTGTACTTACCCCCAGTCAGCAGTCGGTGCGCCCCTGCCGCTGCCTGCTTCTCCGCTGTGCTGCGTCGCTCACTGCCAGGCTTGTGACCGCTGCTTTGCGTCTACACGTGGCCGCGCCCGTCATCGCTGCTCGCGGACTTGTAGTCGTCCGACCGTTCAGGACCGTCAGGGTTTCACGTGTGTTTGCGCCTGCTCCCGCCGATTTCGCTTACCGCATCACCTGGATCGTCACAGGGCTGTGTGCTCCTCCTCTCTCTCAGCTGCCCCTCCGGGGCCCACGTAACCTTCATGGCAGTGGCTCAACAGGACAGGACAGGTGTGTGTGTGTGTGCGTGTGTGTGTGTGAGCTGAATAAGTTACAGTCTTGCCCACAGCGTGTTGGGCTCCCGGTGGTACACCCGCCATTTCAGACACTACCACTCAAGTCCATGTACAAGTACAGGAATTGCACCTAACATTGATTTTCGTCTTCCTTACTACATCGTAATAGTGGAAAGTCTAAAGCTTGGATACATTCATGACATGTGTACTTATCCCCCAGTTGCCAATGCTCCTGCTTCGGACAGGCCGTATTTGACTTTTTTCTTCCATACTGTTGCTGCTGCTGTTGATCCATATTAGGAGCAAGCTCTATAGCCGTGTGTAGAGGTGTGAACATCATGTTGCGGCTGGCTGTGGCGATTGGCCGGCGGCTGCAGATGTTCGTCTGGAAGACACCGGCGACCAATCAACCAGGCGCACCCGAGGTGGCATTTGAAGGACCGGAAGGATTCCTTGAACTCGAAGTGAGTACGGAACCTGGCAAGGTTTCCAAGTCTGCATTGGCGTGGGAGAGATATAGATTGTGTACAGTTGCGCTAGGAGTATAAGTCCGGAACCGAACGAGCCAGAGTACAGAGATGGCAGCCCCGAACCAGTTCAACACCTAACTGCATGCATGAGTTCTCATCTGTACGCACCTTCAGCACGCACACTGCATGGAAGTACTGACTGAAAGGGTTTGCACGAATTCGGTAGCATTCGTTACTTGCAGGGTGCCAAGGGCCATGCAAGTGCTGGGTGCCGAATATGCACCTGGGGTCGGATTTCACCCTTGTACATTAGTTGTACATTAGAGCTACACGCTCATGGCGCAACGTGTTTTGTTTGCGTGCTGTCTGTGTATTCTAAAACATCTGCTCAATTAAAATTAGGTCTGCAACGGGTAGCGGTTTGGTCGGGTAACGAGTTTGGGTAGCATGGGTACCCTATCGGGTATATTGTTGACATAGTTTGTACAGTGAGTGTGCACATGCGCCGTAGTAGAAAATGTACAGTAAGCACATAGCCGTGCTTTTTACATGCACCGTTGCGAACATACCGTACTCCAACTACCCAATCCCGTTTTCAGGAGCAAACTGCTACCCGAATACCCGCTCCGCTCTACAAGCAGTTTTCATGCTTTCGCGCGGATTATTTCTTCGAGTTCACAGTGAGTTTTTCCAGCCAGCTCTCGAGCGCGCATACGGTAAGACGGCAAACTCCCCAGGCGATTGCCAGGATTGCTAATCTTTTTGAAATGGACTGTAATTACGGGTAGCATGGGCACCCTACTACCCAATGACACCCCTAATTTAAATTGATGCTCAACTACTTCAAAGTATGTATTGTAATTTTGTGTGCGTTTTCCCCATGTGTGTGTGTGTGTGTGTATTTGTGTGTGTGGGGGTGTACGTGCGTGCGTGCGTGTGCTGTATTTTCTTGTTCAGTCCATAAACATTCAAGAGACGCCCTCCACAATGCTGCTTGTTGATCATCATCAAGTGCAGAGCTACCAGCACAACAAGGTCATTGTCAGCTATCGCAATGTTCATGATGTAGTCGATGAGCACACACACGATGTGGAGCGGCTCTTTGAGAATCCTACAAACGCAATGGTAAGGACGAGAACATATCACATGCACTTCGCCCTGCTCCCGCAAACAACACTGCGGGAGGGGGAGGGGGGGGGGGTAGCAGCTCTGTACATGGTTGTGTAGATTGAAAATACACTGCAGTACGTATTTACTCTATAAGTCTCACAACACATATAATATTATCAGACTGACGCCTGCCCCCTTTGCATACCGTATTATCTCTAATATAAGCACGGTCCTTTATCTTTTCAATGTACCTCCGCCCCGTGCTATTAATGGAGACGTTCCTTTATTGGAGACTGTTCCATTATTATTTCACCCTCATTTCAGAGGCATGTTGCCATGCCAAATTCATGTCAGACACACACATTTCATGGTTTTTTGCCAGTACAGATAATGAATTTACACAGTGTGCTTATTATGGAGACTGAGCACTTTATTTTTTGAATGCCGCCCCAAGGTGTTCTATTATTGGAGACGTGCCATTATTGGAGACTGTGCTTATATTAGAGATAATACGGTAATATCTAACTGCACATATGCCCTGCAAATTGTGCTTGTCTCCTGCATTCAGTTCTCTGCTGCATTTTCGTTTTGTGTCCTGGTTCAACATGTATTTGCAAGCCAAAGATGTTTTTCCTCAAAAGCCAGGCTGTTCATATTCAATCTATTTCAGTGTGTTTCAAATTCGAAGTGGGGTGACATGTCTCCTATGTGTGTGTGTGTGTGTGCGTGTGTGTGTGTGTGTGTGTGTGTGTGTTATACTGCCTGTTGCAGGTGACCTCACCCATTGTTGATCACTATGAGGAGGACAAAGTGGAACTTCTCGTCACATATAATAGTAAGCACAGTACATATACACTTTCTGGTTGGGCTTCAATGTTCAGAAACTGACCACCTGCCAATACATGGATATACCGTAAAGTACCGCCAGAGCGCCCCACCATCTCATCCTTTCGTGGTCGTATTGTGGCGGTGGTCTGCTGTCTGTAGGTCATACGACATGAACCTTGTACACATATTGCACGTGTTGCAGTCAATCCGTACCTTCAAGCGGACACAAGCTCCACACAAAAACCTGCCAAGTGTGACAGTACACCAAGATTCTCACATCGTACACACTTCGTTGCACTCTGCCATACAATTTTCCTTTCTCTGGCTGTAAAATCAAGGTGGGGCACTCTCGCGAGACGGGGCGCTCTGGCGGTACTTTACGGTACAGTCAGACCTCGCTTATCCGGTCCTCTTTTATCCAGATCCCTCGCCATCCGGAAGAAAATCGTTGGTTAAGATTTACAGCAGATGCCATGCATACAGTCATGCAGTTAGTGTGTTCGATTATCCGGTTCCCTCGCCTGTCCGGATATTTTTTGTGGAAAACAGATGTGTGCGGTTATGCGAGGTCTGGCTGTATTGTAACATTGAGTATGTGAGATTGCTCAGTGCGTAACAATATTATCATGGAGTGCCCCAGGACCAAGAGCACCAACATGTTTGTAGTCGCTTCCTAGCCAATGGGGTATGTAGCGTGGTGCACAGCAGATAAAGGAGAGAGGCGGGACATGGCGCACAGCAGATAAAGGAGAGAGGCGGGACATGGCGCACAGCAGATAAAGGAAAGAGAGGCGGGGCATGGTGCACAGCAGATAAAGGGTACCAGTACCGTAAAGTACCGTTGATCCGCCCCCTCTCTAATTCCCGCCCCCTGTCGATTTCTACCTGTGAAGCGACTTCGCGTATACAACGAAATACGATGTTGAACCGACGCATGCACTGCTGTACAAAATACGTGCCAAACCAGGATGAAAATGTGCACAATCCAGCACATCTAGTCTGATCCTCTACGTTGTTGTACATCGTACTGCACTTGACAGCCTTGATCTAATTCCCGCCCCCTGCCGAAAATCCAGCTGGGAAGCGACATGGCGTGGGGGCGGATCAACGGTACTTTACGGTAGTCGCATGATGCGGCTCTTCTTGCAGTTCCCTAAACCACTGATGGTAGTTAGCTCAAGCCATAGAGCTCAGTCGCCGTTTGCGATGGAAATATAATTATAATGATATGTGCCGTGCATTGTGCATGTTGTTTCGTGAGAGACCCTGACGCGATGCAAAATCAGCATAATTATCACTCAACGCTCATCACATGGCAGACGTGCTATTGTGCATTTTGCTTCCGGCTGTGTTTATGCGAGCGTTTTCAACCCATCCTATATACGTAGACAGATTAACGGGAGCGTTAACATGTCAGCTGCATTGCGCTTGACCCAGGGACAATACAGTGCAACGTGCACCACCTCAATATCTGCTTGCAAATATTGTTTTATATTTACGTTGCGTGCTACCTTCTGTGCAGACATGACCGAATTCAAGGACATCTCTGCACTGTACGGTGTGGGGCGCAAACAGACCATGTTCCACTGGACATGCATGCCGCATAATATCGGTAAGACAAAGACAATGCTGTTGTTGTTGCTAATCTGCTCACCATGACTGACTGGGCTTGCTTGCATGCCCCCGCCAATGAATCTCATCTCAGAAAGGTTTTGGCGCACCTGGATCGTTCTATTCGGATGCTGGTTTAGAATGCTTATGGGAGGGGGGGGGGGTGCTAGTGTGGGATGGCATCACTAGCCAAACTCCGCAATACTGTACTTGTATGTCAAGAGTAACCGACTCACTAAATTTGTATTGAATATCTCTAGGCTGTGTACGAAATAAATGCACCTTAACCGATCTGTGTGCTGCACAGATGGCATGGTGCGGCTGTTCATCCGTACGAAGTATTGTGAATGTAAACGGGCTTGAGATGAAAATGTACTTGCAGTACCAAAATTGTTTGCATACAAAACGTTCTTGGTGTACAGTGATTCTCCAGGTAATGCTGGTCCAGCTACAGTGTGCTTTCAAAGGCACAGTAGTTTGTTATTCTCTTCCATTGTCACTCTAGTAATGTACCGGCGGTATGTAGTACTGTATAAGCAGAAATATTCGTCTGGAATTTAATTTCGTCTTTTTCGTCCAAGGAGCTTTTGGACTAAATTAAATGTAGGACAAATATCGATTTGTCCAGCGTTTCTATACACTCTTATGACCCATGGACGAAATTTTCAACCGGACGAACTCCTTTTCTTTGGAGTTGGACGAAATTTTTGACTGACGAAATTTTCTGCCTCTACAGTACTAGTAGGTCCCGGTAAATTGATTTCAAAATCGAAACGCACACACTTAGTCATGGTGACAGATTTTCACTGACTACGTATGTTCTCCCACTGGCCATGTCTTTTCCTGTGGCAGTGTGCAAGTTCCCGTACGTCATTGCATTCGGCCGCGATAGCATTGAGATTAGACTATACATCAACGGTACTGTCGTCAAGAACATGATGGGTCTGCGTGATGTCAAGCTTCTCTCCTCAAAGGTAGGTACCCTATTCCATTGCTGCTGGTGACAATGACTGTCATTACTGCTGCTCAAAGCGGTGTACTGCTGCTGTGAGGACTGTTGGTGAGGGTGTCAGTGGATTGTTTCAGGTCCTGCTGCCAGTGGCGGTGATGTGCCACCGCCGCTACTGCTACTGCCACAAACCACAAGCACCCCACCCGCTGCTGCTACTGCTGCTGCTGCTGCTGCTACTGCTACTGCTGCTGCCGCCACTGCTGCTGCAACTGCTGTTGCTGCTGCTGCTGCTGCTGCTACAACCACCACTGGTGCTACTGCTGCTGCTGCTGCCTCTGCTGCAGCCACTGCTGCTGCTGTTGCTACTAAGCGTGTTTTATTGAACGCACAAACCACTGATCATATGAATGCAGGAAAATAAAAGGATGGAAGAAGAGAACAGTAAAAGTGACTAAAGTGAGAATTGCAACAGCAATGTTTATAGAAGAGAAAAAAGAGAAATCACAACATTATTAGAACACAAAATGCAAGCAGCACATTGTGCATCTTCTTACAAAAGGGAAATCAAGCTTTTCAGGATGCCGGAAAACTAATTTTGTAACATGATCACCCCACCACAAGATGGTACGTGTAATACACTGTAGCTAAACTATGCCCTAGGGAGCACATGCCACTGCTGCTGCTGCTGCTGCTGGTGGTGGTGGTGGTTGGTGGTGCTGCTACCGCTGCTACCGCTGCTTCTGCCAACACCAGCTTTGCTGCTGCTGCGACCCGTCAAATTTCTTTTGAAAAACACTGACAACTATGGGTGCAGCTTCAAAGTTCTCAGAAATACGGGTGTTTGTTTGTGTGTATGTGTGTATGTGTATGTGTGCGTGTGTGTGCGTATATGTGTGTGTGTACCCACAGAGGAATATCCTGTTCACCTCATCCCATGTTCAGAACGGCGATGCGCCAGAAGCAAGCCCTTGCAAAGGTCAGGCATTAGCTTCACAGATCTACACATTAGTACTGTAAAATTCTTTTCCTTTACCGGGAGCCCAGAAGACAGCAACCGGTGCGGTGCTGCTACTGCTACTCCTCCGGTTTCATCACATTATCAGCAGCTGCAGCACTCTCCGTGGTGCACACCGCTTGTACATACATCACATACATAATCAATAATACTCCAAATACTTTCCCTGCCCATTGATCCAGTTGCGTTTTCAAGGTTCAACATGAGACTTTAGGTAGCTACTTGCACGCTCCTCTGGTGCTTCCCCTCCCCGTGCAGTCTTGCTTTTTATTTGTACCAGTAATGCTTACCCCTCCCCACATCCTTACGTAAATACTCCTCTGTATCATAGCCTGTTATATTTATTGTAGTCTCCGCTCAATTTAAAAGTTTCTTCTGAGTCGCGAAATGCACACTTACCTGCCCTTTTTAAACTGCTGCAATACTAGGTTCGGTTTCTGCGATAATATTTTGCTTATCCGCCACCCAGCCGCGCGCCTTCTTTGTGTTTTTATGTTTTGCATGCACTGCCGCACAACAATAGTAGTCTTGGTTGCTTGCAACTTGCAGTTTGTGGCCACTCGGCCAGCAGCAGGCAAGGATGCTAGCGAACAAGCTAATGTTTTATACTATTCTATGTGTAGGAGAGAGTTATCAAGGAATCCGCTTTGTTTTGTTTCATTCCACGCACTGTGCTACTAAACTCTGTTCTCATTGTCGTGTCCAATCTTGGTGCCGGCTATGCTCAAATGCCTCTACACTACTTGTCTCTCTATTTTGAGCTTTTTTCTGAAATTTATGCTCGACTTATCATTGTTGCTTGCAGCCATCCTAAATTATCGCTGTCATCCATGTGACGACAATCAGTAGGTACACAGTACATGGTACTTTTCAACCCACTATGCAGCAGGCTATGTGAATGTAGTATGTTGGTGTTGCATTGGGCTACTGAGTGCACACGTGTCCTGCTGCTATCAAGTCACGACGTGCAGCGTACAGCATCGGTTTATTTTGCAGAATTTCGAAAGCCGCATGGAAGGGAGTGATCTTTTCCTTGCACAGGCAGAACACATTTGGACGCTGAGTCGACTGGATTTGGTCCGAAAAGGCTGCGATGCAGCGTTCCTCCTTTATTCCCAATCGAACATGGTTGAACAAGCGGTCACGTGCTCCTGCGTACACCAGTCACCTGGTCAGCGTGCCTGCAGGGTACAACTTACTAGCCTGTTTGACCTTTTTTGGGTGTAGTCCTGTCACTCGAGTTCAACTCGAGTTGAACCTTGGTGTGAAAGTTGTCGCCTGCTGGCGTGGTGACCAGGTGATTTGGGCACCCAGGAGCACGTGGCCGCTTGTTCAACCACGTTCGATTGAGAATAAGGGCCGAACGCTGCATTGCAGCCTTTTCGGACCAAAACCAGTCGACTCAGCGTCCAAAAGACTACAACATATGGGCCAATCGCGGTCATCCGTGCTTTTATAAGAACGAAATGGCGCTTTTAGTGACATTTTGCATACAAATCCCCATCTAGTAGGGCGCAGTCACCCAGTTTCGGTGGAAGTGCGCGAGTTCAATTGGGATTGAAGTAGGAAGGGAGCATCTCAGCTTTCTCAGACCAAGACCATTCGACTCAGCACCCCGAAGACTACAACTGGTGAAATTTTAATTTTTGCTCTTAACTTCCCCTTTAAAAGTAAGTAAAGCAAAGTTGGTATATCCACATAATAATTATCATAACCGCCGGCTTACGATTGTGTCGAGAAACACAACCAGCTTAGATAAGTTTCGCTCGTGCCAGGCCACCACTACTTCGGGGAGTCTTACAAGCCCAGGTTTGAGTGACTCCCTGTCACCATGGTCACAGCTCTACTCACACGATCAGTACTGTCAACAGTACTGCACAATCATCATGTACTGTACTACATGTACATGTACATACATGTGCATGAACTGTTCAAAAACAAAATTGACCTCGGCTCGATTTTGGTGTGGGAGGGCCCGGGAATCTCTATTTTTTTTGGACTCTCCTAAGGCGAGACCAAAAAATATAGAGATTCCCGGGCCCTCCCGCACCAAAATCGAGCCAAAGCCAGTTTGTTTTTTTTGAACAGTTCATACATGTACAGTACTGATCGTGTGAGTAGATCTGTGACGTGGGGTCACACAAACCCGCCGAGCTTGTAGTAGTAGTAGTAGAATTTATTATTTTGATAGGGAAGGCCCTACAGACGTTGCCGTCTTGTTACAGGGAACCCTAAGTGCTCTTTACAGAGCGAAACAAAAACGGATAGATGCTCAACCTGACGACACGAGACAGGCAGAGAATTCCACCTATCAGCGCCAAGGAAAGAAATAGAGAACATGCCATATCTAGTGGTAGCAGCGGGCAAAGAAAGTGAAGAGAATGATTGCCCTCTAGTGCACGACTCCCAGAAGTACAGATCAGGGCCATCGTTGGCCAAATTGTAGAAAAATTGAACG
The DNA here is from genome assembly GCF_964019385.1 of Sycon ciliatum. NCBI lineage: Eukaryota > Metazoa > Porifera > Calcarea > Leucosolenida > Sycettidae > Sycon > Sycon ciliatum. The sequence continues at coordinate 3,999,478 of NC_088646.1, forward strand.
GGTAAACCGCGTACCTGTTTTCTGTAAAAAAAGAATAAAAATTTACCGGAAAATGCTGTAAAAAAAGGTTCAGCATGGCATGCACGCATATAGTCATGTACACACATGGGAAAAAAATAAAATTCGCCCGCCCGCACCAATTTCACATGGTATGGGTCCTGCCCGGGAATCTCGATTTAATTTTGGTCTTGCCTATTAAAGGAACTATTTTAGCCTTTTCAGTATAGCATTTGTACTAGGGCTGCAATTTTTTTTTTTTTTATACTCAGGTTTTGTTTTTTGAAGTTAAGAGAAGTGCAAAGCAGAGCTGGGAGTGCAGCCGCCCGATAGCGGACTGAAAACTACTAGTAGTAGGATGAAAAGAGCACAGACGAAGCCAATACAGACAAAACCAGAGGCAAATGGTATCAAATGCGAATGCCTGCCTCAGCAACCGCCAAGGTGGGAGGTGAGTCCAACTGCACCGGCCGAAGATTCTACTAGGGCTGCAATGGGTGGGGGTTTGGTCAGGTATTTTTATCCGGGCAGCACGAGTACCCTACCCTATCGGCTGTGAGTGTGCACGTGTGCTACATAGAAAGTGCACAGTATAAGCACATAGCCGTGCTGTTCACATGCACCGTTGCAAAAACACCGTACTCCAACTACTAGTACCCGATCGGGTTCTCACGAGCAAATTGCTACCCTACTACCCAATCAAATTACGGGTAGCACGGGTACCCTACTACTCGTTGACACCCCTAATTTGCACTATAGTGTACATAAGATGTTGCCTATTTAGGGTACAAGACTGTAATGTAAGAACAACAGGGTTCAGCATCTGCAGTACTGTGGCATATTACTGGGGTTGCTTGAGATTCATACTGTTGTGCGTTCGAATTCTGCTTGTTCTCTTTCTTCCTTTCAATTTTTCTTCTTGAAGTGGAGAGAAAATTTCTAAGTCCCTCCAAAGTTGAAAGATCACAATGCCTATTAAAGTGGTCAATATAAGTTATAAACAGTCGATAACACGGCGATATGGGTAATATAGGACCAGTCAAGGATCACATAATCAATACTAACACGAGGAAATAATCTACATCACGGCGACGTAAAGCTTGAACCTTTTCAATACCACATACGGCCGGAGACAGATATCCCTAGAAAACGTTTCTATTGAAAAAAAAAAAAAGTAGTTGTGGGAGTTCGATAAAAACCAGAGTCGGAGAAAGTGACGTCAAGCGCTGCATTCACGAACAAAGTCACTATGATGCTGCTCAATATGTCTTGTGAAGGCGGGGAAGTTAATGAAGCCTTGAGCATCTGTCAGCTCTCCCTGCAACGCCTTGCCATTGAACAGAATACGGACCTTGTGCAGAGCACAGCCAGGCAGGCGGCATCGCCAAACTTCAAACAAAAGACGGGAGGCTAGGGGTGGCCAAACTCCGTCGAACGAATGCAGAGCAGTCAAGACAGCTAAGAGAGTGGTTTCATGACCAAAGAATAGAACGAAGGGCGTGTCATAGTTCTGAACAGTGGGATTGACTTGGATCTGCTCAAGACGTTTCTCCATTTCAAGAACTATTTGTTGCAGGAGCGGGTGAGCAAGATATTTGGAGTGGGCTAAGGAGTAGTTCAATGCAAACGCTGCATCACATGCTGCCAGGGTTTGGTGCAGCAACTCCTGCGATACACAATGTTCAGGGTCCGGACAATCCGATGGCTTGGACTCGGTCTTGATGCACTGCTGGTTTTGTACATTGTCACAGATCTCCATCAACAGTGGCATGCTCTCCCGGGCTGTATCGAGCAACTTGGAGTAGCTGGACATGACTGGTTCTAGCTTCGTCTCAACCATGGCTCGATACTCACTGCTACTGGCTACTGTTCTACTCAGAGTCGATAAGTGACGAGAGCACTTCAGATCGACACCTTTAAACATGTCGGCAGCAGTATGAAGACCGTGAGATAAGACCCTAAACATACCGTCTACATGCACGTAGACGCTAACCTCCTGATCCGTCAGTAGGCCAGTCAGAAAAGCAGCCGCACTGCGCATGCAGCGGTTTGCAGCTGTGGAGCGGACTTGCACGTTTGATGCGCGCATGTTCTTGCCCAGGCCAGCAATAACACCGCTCTCCACATAGCGGCGGCGAAAGTGCTCGCCAAGTGCTGATAGCTGCTGAAAACCGACACTGGTCATCTGCCCCAACTGGCAAGCCATTTCACCTTTTCCAGGATGCAATGGGAAAGTTAACTGGCCACTCACTCCTTTACCATTTGAGGAGAGACGTTTCAACAGGACGTCGTCCAGTCCGGACCATCCACCTCCCATACTTGGCAGCCCACAGACAAACTTCTCCAAATTGCTAAGATGCTTCACGTGTTTGAGTGGAGCACGTTGGCCATGTCGATACAATCCTACTACTTGCACCAGGTGGTACTCGCCGGCCTCTGTTAGGCATGCCAGTTCTCTCCCATCATCACTGTCCACTGTAATAGAATTTACATCGTTGCAATATCCATCGATTCGTGATGCTTCTGGATATTTGGCAGCAGGAACTCCAACACACAAATCTAGCAAATGCTGCGATTGTTCTGAAAGCGTAACCAGGTGGACAAACAAAGCAACAGCCATGAGGGCAATGAATAAGCCCACCATCCGGCGAGCATGCAGCTGTCCAAACCGGCATAGTAAACGTAGGCGCTCTACCATATTGCTTGATGGTAGAGAAAAAAATAATTGCTCGCCTGCTGCATGCACCCGAACGTCAGCATGGTGCTACACTGCTGTTGGTAGCAGAGGCGAGAGCCACCACTGGTACATGGTCAAAGAAAGCAAAATAATAAGTATCCGTCGGTTCCTTTCTAGTTCTGACAAAGTCTACACCAGGGAGTCGTACATCGACTCCCTGGTCAACACATTCAAAAAGCCAAAAACACGCGATGATTTTACGACTTTTTTTCTTCTTTTTTCCCCACATGTAGCTACGATCTACCGTATTCTACGATCGCGTACGAAGCAGGGAGTCGATAAAATACTTTACGAAAATATTTTACGACTCCCGCGGCCCGATCCCGGATCCCTGCTACGAAGCCTACGCTACAGTCCATTTCAAAACTATAGACGCGTAGGTCTACCTAGGCAAAAACCGTTATGCCAGCATCTATACCACATAAAATCTGTGATCACTTTGTGCATAAATTTTTCCAAATTGGGCGTCTGTTATCCAATCCTTTAGAAACTATACGAGAGTAATTGTGGAGCGATCCTGAGCAATATTCCGAAAACTATTCTCAAAAAGTTCCAGCCAAATTTGAAATATTTCAAAAACCCTACGCGTCTATAGTTTTGAAATGCACTGTAGCGTCTCTTGCACGGGCAAAATTAATAAACCGATACAATCATGTCATGAAAATACAAAAGATGACCAAAATGATAAAGTAATATTGTTTGCGTTCCGGCTCTCCGTCTTCTCCACAGAAACACATGCCCATGGGAGGTTCCGGAGTACGATTTTTCGTGCCAAAATCCGTAGAGGCGCTACGGATTTTTTATACGTCGTTTTTGAGCAGTGAAATGTTCCGGAGTACGGAACTTATGTGTTTGCCGTCATTGCCTAGGTTACGATCGCAAACACGTCACATTCCCGCGCTATGCCTTTTTATTTTGAAAATTTGTACCGAAATCAAAACTTCCCGCGGAAAATCGATGTTTCTCGTACCAAATTTGTACGCGAAAAATCTTTCTGCACCCGATGACGCAAAATCTCCATACGAAACATGGTTCGTGTGAAAGCCAATCCACACGGATTCTCCGTGCCGAAAAATCGTATGGAGCACGCCTGGAAAAAATCCGTACCGCCAAGAGTCCATAACCCTGGGTTATGGACTCTTGGTACCGCCCATATGGATTTTGGCACGGAAAATCGTAGTCTACCCCGGAACCTCTCTATTATCAAAAACGGGCAACGCCAGCTTCTGCAACAACAACGTTGCAATCTCAGCAGAGACAGGATCAGCAGATTTTACGACTTTCGCCTTTTTTGCCAGTTTTGGGTCTCTTTGCGCAATTGCATTAATTTTGGTCCGTACGCCGTTGCACACTAGCTGCACTGCACTACGTTCAAAATTATGCTGCGCATACTTGTACACTGTATGTTCCCATGGAAATCAAAGGAATGTAGCGGGAAAATCAAGAAGTAAGTAATAATATTACGGTAATATTTATAGTGTGTTGTAGCAACTGTTGCTTTTTCCTGAGTCAGGAGTAGAATTCTGGTCTTGAAAGGTTTTGAACAAGGACACCGTGGCGATGGCCACCTTCCGCCTTGGCCCTTCTACCGTCATCCCAGATTTCATTTCTTCAGGTGTGTGCACGACTTCTAGCAATTCTTTCTCGATCTCGATCTTCTGGCGACAAAATCAAGGTTTGAACTGAAGAAAAAAGCAGTAAGTAAACCACTGACTCCACCGCAGGCGCAGCTGCAGGGTGCACCAGTCCGCCAAAGTACAAAGGTCGAAGGCTATGAACAGCACAAAAGGACAGCAAAAATTGCCGTGCATCCTCGTTGTCATGACGATTCACGTAAACAGCAAGTGAGCTATGTGCAGTGTGCACTGAACCAAGAGTACATGAAAACCATGTACCAAGAGTACATGAAAACCAGAGTACTAGAGTGTGCAGGGTTGTCCACAAAATGTTATTTTTTTCACCTAAAATGGAAATGTAAAATGTGCAGAAAAACCCCAAAATGTTTTCGAGATATTTTCGAAAGTTCTCTAAAACATTAAAAAATCACCCAAATTGCTCGAAAAAATGTGACTGTTGCCATGGCAACCAAAATGGCGCTTCATGTACCAGATCTCTGACAGTCTGAGATCTGGCCAGATCTACGAGTCATCGAGCCGTATTGCCAGAATAGCTACAGCTGTTACAGAACCATCGGTGGAAATGGCGTGCAGCGAGCCAAGTGTGTTGACGGAGGTCCACTCCGACTCCAATGAGAAGAGCGAGGAAGAATCCGACACCATCTCCATCGTAGAGTCTTCCGGGCAAGCCGTGAGTGAGACTCCTGCGGCAAGTGTGCTGGATAAATTGGCTCAAAATGGAAAAGTGTGAAAATTGCCCAAATTGCAAAAAAGTGTGAAAATTACCCAAAATGCCAAAAAATTCGAAAACATTTTGTGGACATCCCTAGGCCACACTGTGCAGCTCGCATGGGTTGCTGTCACGGCGGAATTCCGTGATTACATCATTTTAGTGATGTAGTGCGTACAAGCAGGATTCAAGCAAGTCTCTTTCTGCACAACTTAAAGGGGAAGTTAAGGCAAAAATCAAAATTTCACCAGTTGTAGTCTTCGGGGTGCTGAGTCGAATGGTCTTGGTCCGAGAAAGCTGAGACGCTCCCTTCCTACTTGAATCCCAATCGAACTCGCGCACTTCCACCGAAACTGGGTGACTGCGCCCTACTAGATGGGGATTTGTATGCAAAATGTCACTAAAAGCGCCATTTTGTTCTTATAAAAGAACGGATGACCGCGATTGGCCCATATGTTGTAGTCTTTTGGACGCTGCGTCGACTGGTCTTGGTCCGAAAAGGCTGCGATGCAGCGTTCGGCCCTTATTCCCAATCGAACATGGTTGAAGAAGTGGTCACGTGCTCCTGGGTGCCCAAATCACCTGGTCACCACCCCAGCAGGCGACAACTTTCACACCAAGGTTCAACTCGAGTTCAACTCGAGTGACAGGAGTGCACCCAAAAAAGGTCAAACAGGCTAGTAAGTTGTACCCTGCAGGCACGGTGACGAGGTGACTGGTGTACGCAGGAGCACGTGACCGCCTGTTCAACCATGTTCGATTGGGAATAAAGGAGGAACGCTGCATCGCAGCCTTTTCGGACCAAAACCAGTCGACTCAGCGTCCAAAAGACTACAACATATGGGCCAATCACGGTCATCCGTGCTTTTATAAGAACGAAATGGCGCTTTTAGTGACATTTTGCATACAAATCCCCATCTCGTAGGGCGTAGTCACCCAGTTTCGGTGGAAGTGCGCGAGTTCGATTGGGATTCAAGTAGGAAGGGAGCGTCTCAGCTTCCTCGGACCACGACCATTCGACTCAGCACCCCGAAGACTACAACTGGTGAAATTTTGATTTTTGCCTTAACTTCCTCTTTAACTGCAGCTCAGTTGTACGCACTGCGTCATTTACCGCCTCAGATCTGCACCAAATATGATGTAATCATGGAATTCCGCCGTGACAGACACCCATAGCAGAAAAGGCCCAAGCTGCACACTCTGGTTTTCATGTACTCTTGACTGAACTCATGAGCAACTTATACTGGACTGCGCTCGTAGACTCTTTATATATACACAGAAGCCTTGCTTGGTAGTTTAACCAAGAGTCCATAACCCCCAGAGTGTGCAACGCGCGATAGGGTCTTGTCACGACTCGTTTTCAACATTACGTCATTTTCATGTAGCGAATGTCGCGGCCTGCACGCGCAGCTACATGAAAATGACGTAATGTTGAAAACGAGTCGTGACAGACATTTATGTGGCGTTGCACACTCTGGGGGTTATGGACTCTTGGTTTAACATGTTTTTCGATTTTGATAGCATGTTACAAGGCGAGGACGCATAGTGCTCCTGACTACAACCATAACCCGGTTGGCAGAGTCCCGGTCTTGCGATCATTTGAACCGTATTGGGAAAACCCAGGTTCGGACCCTCGTTACTCTAGGGGCTGGAAGGATTTAAACAACACAACCAAAAAAGAATCTTTTTTAAATCCTACCAACCCCTAGAGTAACGAGGGTCCGAACCTGGGTTTTCCCAATACGGTTCAAATGGTCGCAAGACCGGGACTCTCCCAACCGGGTTATGGTTGTAGTCAGGAGCAGTACGCGTCCTCGCCTTGTAACGTCATCATCATTATCATCGATGTATCATCATCATCTGCGTTGCCGAAAAAATAATAATAGTAAAATAAAATAATAAACGTCACTATGCAGCTGTGTAAGCAGTAGATGCACAGTGTGACTGCCAGGCATCTCTGTCAGATGCCAACTGGCAATTCTCATGCAGAGACATACCAGTCCACGAAACGATATTGTCAGCAAAGGAAATCGGCGGACGTCCACGCTTTCTCTTACCATCCACAACACCAAACATCACGTCACGTACAAGCTCGCAGCCAGATGGGCGGCAGGTGTGCCCGAAATAGGTCAGTTTGCGTATCTTGACCCTGGCTAGCAGCTGTCTCTGTACTCCCAACTCCACCAGGATACTAGTGTCATTTGTGCGCTTCTCCATCCAGGATACTCTGAGCAGACGTCGGTAGCACCATATTTCTGCTGCCTGTATTCATCGTTCATCTGTCTTCCGGAGAGTCCGACTCTCAGCTCCATACAGCAGGACAGACTACACAAGGGCATGCATTATCCGGATTTTCAGCTGTCTGGAGATGTCATGGTCTTTCCAGATGTCAACTAACTGCAGCATACGCTCTTTCGCCATGGCAATTCTTGACAGAATATCGAGGCTGCAATCACCGTTTGTTGTCTTCCAGGATCCCAGATACTTGAAACTGCTCACCTCTGCTATTCGCCTTGTAACATGCTGTCAAAATCGAAAAACATCGTAGACTCTTATACGTAGTGTGCAACGAGACCGGCGCTTTTGGGTGACTGGTCATAGCCCAAACCTGCCGGCAATGCTTCCAGAAAAATATTGAAATTTCCCACGAAAAGAAATTGCTGGCAAATTCCGAGCAAAATACAGTCGACCTACCCTTATAACGATAACCCCTATAACGATATTACCCTTATAACGATATTTTTCTGTCAAACCAAATCACTCCATTGACTTTTGTATACAATGCCTTACCTCAAAACAATATTGCTATAACGATATTACCCCTATAACAATATAAAATGGGCTGACCAATCGACATTTTCCATTTTATAACAATATTCAGCAGGGAATATGTAAAATCCACTGTCAAGGTAGGGCAAGCTTCACTTGATAAGTCGCTGGGACATGACGAAATGCAATGGGGGCACCAGTGGGCACCTTGCTGTGTACATAATGTGCATGTACATACCTTAAGAGTTGTTGACGCTATGAAGAGTGTAAAAAACGAACTAAATTCATGCATTGTGACGTATGTGTATGAATGAACCAGTTACCCTTATAACAATATTTCTTGGTCGGACGCAAATATCGTTATAAGGGTAGGTCGACTGTATCGAACTTATAGAGGATCCGGGTGTGTTTTGGCAATTCTATTCTAATTTCTTTGGTTTCAATGGACCGATTTCGTCCTGAAATAGCTCGTGCATGTTGTCAGGGGTACATCAATTCAGAATCGTGCTACAAAATCCGTAATACTGACACCACTTGCAGTTTTGCTTTCCTCATCAGAGTCACCACCCACTTTAACCAAAGTACCTACATGTACATCATGCCGGGAGCAGTAGGCAATTTTATACGTCGGATGACTTCCCCTACCCATGCTGGTCGTGGGAGGGACCAGTCATCCGCAAGTAGTGTATCTAGCAATGATAACATCGTGGATTCTACCCAGAGTAGCCCAAGTCCGAGGCGGGGCCGAAAAGCCGGTCGCAGTGTGAAGCCCTGCAGTCCCGCAGAGTCTCTTAGGCAAGGACAATGGATCCACGCAGAGAGCAGGTCCAGGAGCGAGCAAACGACTACACGAAGAGCGTCACGTAAGTGATAGCATTGACGACAGCTCATTGCCTGTGTCGCGTGTGCTGCAGCTTCTCGACTCGTTTAGAGAGGAATTTCGGGGGGATATGAGAACTGCACTTGCAGATCTCCTAGCTCCTCTCAAAAACCGCATGGGCAAGCTAGAGAGAGAGATATTGCAACTGCAAAAACAGAGTGAGAAGCTGCAGACTGATGTCAACAAATGCAAGGCAGCAGGTGATAAGGCCAAGTCTGATGTCGACAAAGGCGGGAAATCTGCCATTGTTGTCGACTTTAGGCGCCAGGTTGACGGCCTCTCTGCCAAACTCAGTGACGTGGTAGATAATTTGCCAAATAAGGTTGACCTCGCTACATTGGTTCGCGAAACGACCTCTTCGCGCACACAGCAAGTGCATGTCATGCGTGAGTCATGGCAGATGAGGTGGCGAAGCGGGACCGCAGCAACAACGCTGTTCTCCGTGGCCTAGTGGAGGCTGACGGGGAACAACTCCAGTCCATTGTACAGGGTTTGGTGACTTTGGTCACAGTCCAGGTCTTGATGCTGGCGATGTCCTCAGTTATGAACTCTTGGTTATGAACTCTTGGTAATAACCATGAACCAGTCGAGCACTGTAAAAACGAACGTAAGAAAAAATGAAAATCATAAGCCTGACGGCGCTAAACTGCGCTTATTATTATGTGGAGGGGAAAACCGGAATCCGAGAAAATAATAGCATACAAAATCATAAGGGGGGGGGGGGGGAGGGGAAGAGGGGAATGAAACAGAACAGTAGCCCGGCAAACATGCCACAGATAGTCACCGAAAGCACTCTGCAGCAGCAAGCGCCACAGGAGCATCAGAATCAATGACTCTCTGGCGGGCATCTTGAGACCGTGGCCTGCAGTGACCTCGGAGGCTGGCATGGGAGGCACGAACAAGAGAAAAGGAAACCCTTGACCTTATAAAGGCAAGAAGTGAAGAGAAGGGCTCCTTTCTCTTGTCGGCGAGCATAGAGGCAATACGCTTGAAGAAAGCGGAGGCGGCCTTGCCGTAGCCGCCAGAAGCGCTAAACACAATGGGAGAAAATGAAGCGTGTTCAACTTCGCGGACGCGTTCTTCGTAGGCACGCCTTTTCTCGGCCTCATGCTTCCAGTAGGTAGCCGTGATGGACTGCTGGCAGTTGGAGCGGGCGTGAGGGTTGAACACCTGGATGTCCAGTAGTGCCCGTTCGAAACGTCTACCCCAGACACCCAATGCAGCCACATCCAGGCGGGCACCATCCTCGGAGATGGCGGAGCGGTGACGAAGGTCTCACCGGTTAGCGGCTGGAGATGTGGCTCGACCTGGACATCATGGGCCACTTCACGCAGGAGAGATGCGGTGAGATCCCGTAGGTCATTACGCCGCATGGCGGGGTAGGCACCAGTTGGGCACGACAGCGTATGTTCGGGTGAAAACGCTTTGCCGCACACACATTCCGTTGGCAGGCCTGGAGGGGTCCAACCATACCGTAGGCAGAGAACGTCCCAGAACGCCTGCTTGTGTAGGTTGAAACCATACTGTCGAAGGGGCCGACAGGTCAACCAGCTGGAGGCGCCCTTTTCGGCAGCAAGATGCAACGTGCGCTCTGCGGTGCTGGTGGAGATGGCAATGACTGAGGCAACAGCTTCCTTCGCCAGGCGCCGGGACTGGGAAACAATCTCTGCCTTGGCTGTGATGGTGGCAGCCGGGACGCCTTCTGTGGACTGATCTTGTTGGAGGATCTTCTGCACAAGAGACTTGGTGAAATGCATGGAGTCCTGGAACTGGGAGGCAAGGGAGGGTGGGTTGACGATCCCCAGCCCTCCATCCCTGCATGGTAGGGCCAGCATGGCACGCTTGAAGTCTCCTGGTGGAACGCGGTTGATGATAGCAGGGATGAATTTGCTATGGATTGTTTCCTCCAAGGGTGCAAGCACGTCGGCCGTATTTGGCACTGTCCGGGCAACAAAGGACCACTTGTGGCGAACTCCCTGGCCGAAGGCAGCAAATGCTGCTTGTGGTTGGGTGCGGGCGAACTCAGCCAGAACATCCACTTCGCGACACCACTCATCCACCTTGCTCGACACATATGTCGAACAGAATGTTGGTGATCCTAGGACGGCACCTAGGTGGCGACACCCATCCGACCGGATGTCTATGCTGGAGTCCTGGAAGATTTCCCTGGCCCGATCTAAGCATTCATGCTTCACCAAGAGTATCGACTTTTTGGCGTTGATGTACTTCGAAGTAGTAAGCAAAGGATGGACCTTCTTCTTCCAATGGACCACCACTTATGAAGCTTGCCACGGTGAGAGTGCTTGCTGCTGTGGAATCATCCGCGATCCACATTTGTATGACCTTGCTAGAGGCTGCACGACGGATGAGAGGCACGGTGCCCAACGCATACATCGCCATTGCGAGCGGATCACCTTGCGTAGTTCCTTCACAGGAGAGAAAGGCCTCGCCACCGATGAACAGCCAAGATGGGGACCAGTACGTCAGATGCTGGATGTTGCGAATGCAGACGTTGCGGTTGATACGATTGAACGCATTGGATGCATCGACTAGAAGCACGGCCTCAGTGTCAGCATAGCGTGGATGGCTGCTTCGATGCCGCTCTGTTTGGCCTGCACACAGTTGGAGGGACCCTCCCTGTGGCTTGCTGAATTGCACACGATGATGAGTACTATTATTATACTTTGAAGTACTTTTATAGTACTTTTATAGTACGCGTACTTGGCACGATCAAACATGTAAATCATTTTTTTCCTGAAAATATTTGTATACGATTGCGCCGCGCGCTGCACGGTACGGTACGATGGGCGCTGACTCTGGCTCTGGCGAGCTCCCGTATTCGGCGATTTTTGGTGGTTTTATCGTACATGGTGCAGTGTTGCAAGATTTGAGGTTAGAAAAGGGTCCAAAAAAAGGGTACCTCAACAGTGGTTCAAACCGGACAACGCAGTGATGCAAGTGGTGTAGTGGAACTACTACTAGACTATGCAGCGAACTAGTCCTCACGCTCTGGCATGCGCAATCAACCACAACACCAGTTCTCGGTTAGAAAAGGTTTGTAAAAAGAGAGATAGAATGTATGATCTGAACACTTCCAAGCAGGCAGTAGACTGACTCCCCTATCTCAGAGATAAGACCGGAAAAACTAACAGGGAACTCCTCGCGTGACTCGGAGATCGTCAGCAAGCAGCGGGAGCGAGGATGAAAGCAAAGACAGCCAGGTAGGGATACAGAAGCCATGCAGCGTGACAGGTGGACAATGGACACAGCAGTCCATGGTGAAACAAGACACCTAAAGGATAGAGTGAATTACGTGCACAGCACGAACGGGTCATGACTCATCTATCTAATAACTGGTAGGCTTCCAGCACTCTACAAATATGTCTGGAATGACAGCATAAGGCAACAACACTTCTGGGAGAGCCAGACAACAAGAATACTAACACCACTCATCAGAATAGAAGTACTAGCAGAAAGACTATAATGAGTATTGGCAGGACTATTGTTACTATAACAAGTCGGTTACAGTTCCTCTTCACCCCATCACCTGGTAACAATAGGGACTGTCGTCCAAACCGAGCTAGGTTGTGTAGCGACTCGGTGGTCGTATGCTGGTGCGGCTGCGCAGACCATAACGGGGCACATCACTAGTACTATCACCTGCGTCAGCCTCGATCCACCAGACAGGTCCGCCGTCGTCACTATCGTTGTCATCATCGACGTCTGGGTGCAGCTCTGCGTCGGCGTCGGCGTCGTCTTCCTCAGGAACACCACTCTTCAACAGGTCAATGTTGACGGTCTTCTCCTTCACGCCTGTTGCACCGTGCTTATGAGAGATCACAACGGTGGAGGGCGACACAATCCGCTTCACGGTCCATCCTGTCTGGAACGGCGGAAGGCGCTTCTGACGGCGACTTGGATGTCGATACAGTACATGGTCGCCCACGCAGTAGGGGTTGGCACGGCATGGAGACTCCAAGAAGTCGGCGCTGGCTAGCTCAGACTCTACCAAGTCCCTTACGACGGCCGTGCGATCAGCCAGCTTCGTCACCCATTCGCTTAGGAGGCAATCATCATTAGCTGGCTCAACAACAAGATGCCGTGGCCACCAGCCAATCATCGCTTCGGTGGGGGACAGTCGCGTGGCGTGGTGAGGCCGGTTTCGGTAGAAGAACAGGAGCACATCAAGATCCTGCTGCCAGTCAGACGTCGTGCTTAGCACCTTGCGAATGAGGCCTAGCAGCGACCGGTTCATACGCTCGGCGGCGCCTTGAGACTCAGGATGTCGTACGGCTCCTGTTCGTACACGAACCCCCATAACTTTGAACAGCGACTCCACGATGGCGTTCCGGAATTCTGTTCCATTGTCCGTCCTGACGACATCGGGGGCTCCCCAGCGTACGCACATTGAGGTGAATGCTGCGGCAACGGAGGCGGCGTCGTGACGACGAAGTGGACAGATCTCGGCCCACTTCGTGAATGTGTCTATGCAGACCAAGACGCAATGGTACTGTCCGCTGCTGTTCTCGCCAAGCTCCAGCGTGTCTAGGACGAGCTCACTCCAGGGTCGGCCAGGAATATCAGGGCGTGTAGGTGACGCCTGTCCGCTTCCAGACGGGTTCGCGGCTCGGCACTGCTCACAATCGGCGATGTACTTGCGACACACACGGGCCATGTCCTTGAAGAAACAACGAGCTCGAATCATCTGGTAGGTCGCCTCCCAGGCAGCATGTCCGGCATTGTGATGGGCAATGGCTACAACTTCGCCGACCAGCACGTCGGGAACTACCGGCACTTCGACCTGTCCATCCAGGGTTAGCTTGACACTCCGGAAGAGTACTCGGTCTCGGACGACTAGCTCTCTTGCCACCTTGCTGTAGGATGAGGGCACGAGCAGCTGGTTCTCTAGGCAGTGGATCACCGACTGGATCTCCTCATCACTCGCCTGACCCTCGACTATCCTAGCGCGCAGCACTGGGCTAACAACGTGGGCCTCGCCAACAGCCGCACTCACGGAGACGCTACCCTTTCCCTCTTGCTCCTTGAAGTACTTGATCCAGGTACGCGGTACCCTTGTCAGCGCATCGGCGGGGTTTTGATCTGTCGGCACCCACTCGACAGACACACTCAGGCCGGCTGTTGCCACTATGTCAGCAGCGATCTGCAAACGGCGCTGCACCAGCACGTGGTTGAGACCCTTTGTTCTGATGCGCCGGATGTTACCCAAAGTATCGCGCAGCCAGCTGGCCACCGTCTTCGAGTCGGTTACAAGACGGACGCGTCTCGCACCCCATGATACTGCTAACGAAAGGCCGTTGAGCGCTGCATCCAGTTCCGTGACGTTGATGTGACGCTTGTCATGTGATTTCCTCAGCCAAGCCTTGTCCTCGATGACGCCGCTGCCATCCTTGACCACTACGCCTAAGGCAACATCGGATGCATCGGTGTACACGACGAGCTCTGGATCACTGGTCGATGGTGTCACTGACCAGACACCTTTGGCTGGATCCCCATCATCTGCTAGCCGGGCCATCACCTCTTCGCAAAACTTAAGCACTTGCTCCGACACGAGGTGATCCCACGGCGTGTCACCTCCGACTAGACGCTTCAGGAAACTGGTAGCAGGTCGTAGCCACCCGCAGACAGGCACATGGCTGGTAAGGCGTCCACACCAGCTGAACAAATCCCGCTTTGTCGCTGGTCGCTGGAGATCAAGGCTGATGCCGTCGCGTCGAGTCCAGCGTGTGTCACCTCCTTCGCCCGTGCTGAGCTGCAGCCCAAGGACCCGAGCGGAAGCCATCGGCTCGGCGGGCTTTGTCGGCAGGCCGAACTCGAGCAGCCTAGCAGCAACCGCCGGGACGTTGTTGCGCGGAACTCGGATATCGTCGACATAGTTGTCGGCCATCGGGAAGCCCTGAAGTATCCACTGGATGACTATGTCCATGAATTTCGGTGCGATGTTGAGTCCGAAACCCATTCTAGTCATAACGTATCTCTTCCCTTGCCATAGCACGGTCTGATAGCGGACGAGCTCAGGTTCGACACGGATCTGCAAGTACGCTTTCCGAACATCCAGGAGGCAGAAGTCGCTTGCATCGCCGTCCTGCCGCCATTTTCGCAACGTGTCTTCACACACCGGGGCATCCTGGCCTGGTTGTGACATGAGCTGGGCGTTCAGAAAGCGGTAGTCTAGGCAGGGACGCACCGGAGTTGTAGCCTTGTGCTCCTGCACCTGAGCGAGAAGAGGGAGCACCGCCGCTGGTTCGCCATGGACATCTGGATCGTGTCGTACCAGCCATCCTTCATCAATCCACTTCTTAACTTCAGCGCAAAACTGCTCTTCCTGTTTGGATGACAGCTTCTTCCTGGAGTACTCTCCAATGTTCGGACCAATGCGGTGGCAGGGCTCGACACCATCTTGCCAATACCACTTCAGGCTCCAGTGGCCTTGCTCCGCGTGCCACCTCACTTCGCCGTCATTCACCCGCAAGATAACGTCCTTACCATCGCGGATCACGTTGACATGTGGAGATGGGTGCGAATCTTTACTTGGCTCCGTGGTACACGCGGCTGCTGGCGTCGTACCGAACGTCACGGCACTCAAGGAGTTGTCCTCCCCGTAGCGAAGCTGTACGCCACCATTACCGACCACGACGTCATTGCCCACCAGGATGTTAGCCGATACAGCAGTCAAATCTCGCACTACCACCGCTGTCACTACGGTTACTGGTAGCAGCACTGGGCCATCCAGTCTGCGCAGTTGAAGTTGCACTGTGCCGCATACGTCAAGCGACTTCCCATCCAGTGCAATCAGATTCTCAGAGTACGCACTGTCAGAATCGAAGTTTCCTATTCGCTCTGCAGTTTTCTTATCGATCAGCGTACGCGTTGAACCGGTGTCCAATACTGATCGCAGACGGTGCCACTCGTCAGAATGATGACTCACACTGTTCTTGCGTGCCTCCACGAAGACCCGCGGTAGGCCGCCGCGCTGCGCTGTCACCGTGCACAGACAGGGATCGCTGGGGTCCCACTCGCCTTTGGGAAGTCGGGGTTGCTGCTCCGTAACGCCAGCAGCAGGACGCTTCTTCGAGTCCAGCCACGCTTTCCTGTCAGGACAATCGGGTTTCGTGTGACCAGGCTTGTCACAAAAGTAGCATGTCACCTGATTCCCCTTGTAAGAGTTCAAGGGCGTCTTGGCTGACTTCGAGCTGCGCTTGGGGCAGTTGCGACGAATGTGGCCAGCCTCGTGGCAGTAGTAGCAGGTCACGGTCCCGCGATCAGTCGCACTTGATCTGGCAGGGCGATCACTTGGGCCAGCAGCGGCAGAAACGTCCTCGGAAACAGCACCACACGCTTCCGCAGCCGTTCGCAGTGCGCGTACCTGCTCAGCGCACTCGCTGATTTTCAGCGTCTTGCCAGCCATGGACATCCGCACGGAGCGAGCGAACTCTGCACCCAGGCCAGCGATGAACTGCTCGATCACCACTGAGTCAGTGTCGCTACCGGCTGCGTGGCCAGACAGCGCGAGCAGCCGCTGGAGGTCTGCAACGTACGCATCTACGGACTCGTCGACCTTGAGCTTCCTGTTTACGAACTTGCCATACGCCTGCGAAGGCGTGACTGCAAAGGCGGACGATAGCTTGGCCTTTACTTCATCTACTTTCTTTTTGTCCGCATCCGCCATCCTCGAAAAGACCAGGAACGCATCTCCATCGAGAAACAATGGGATATACTTCGTCTTCTTGGCGTCATCATCCCATCCAGAGATATCGGCCAGTGCCAGAAACTTCAGCCACCACGTACCGAAATCTTCACCTTTTCCACGGAATGCGCGCAGATAGTTATCTGCCTTCAGCGACATCACGGACTGCGAATACGCTCACTAGTAGTACCGACTACCGACCGCACACAGACACCAGACAGTGCAGCCACAGCCCCCAGGTCCCGGGTTTCGGCACCACGCTGTAGTGGAACTACTACTAGACTATGCAGCGAACTAGTCCTCACGCTCTGGCATGCGCAATCAACCACAACACCAGTTCTCGGTTAGAAAAGGTTTGTAAAAAGAGAGATAGAATGTATGATCTGAACACTTCCAAGCAGGCAGTAGACTGACTCCCCTATCTCAGAGATAAGACCGGAAAAACTAACAGGGAACTCCTCGCGTGACTCGGAGATCGTCAGCAAGCAGCGGGAGCGAGGATGAAAGCAAAGACAGCCAGGTAGGGATACAGAAGCCATGCAGCGTGACAGGTGGACAATGGACACAGCAGTCCATGGTGAAACAAGACACCTAAAGGATAGAGTGAATTACGTGCACAGCACGAACGGGTCATGACTCATCTATCTAATAACTGGTAGGCTTCCAGCACTCTACAAATATGTCTGGAATGACAGCATAAGGCAACAACACTTCTGGGAGAGCCAGACAACAAGAATACTAACACCACTCATCAGAATAGAAGTACTAGCAGAAAGACTATAATGAGTATTGGCAGGACTATTGTTACTATAACAAGTCGGTTACAGTTCCTCTTCAGTGGAGTGAAACGGATTAGATCTTCATGGCCTTTCCCAATTCAGTGCTTACAAGACAAAACCTGGCCGAAATCCCAATTCAATGATTACAAGACAAAACCTGGCCAAAATCCTATTCTTGTCATGGCTTGCTTTTCGGAGAATTGGACTTCAGAAACGCAATCGGAAGAGCATTCCATGGGGGATTGCAGAAAAAATGGTGAAAAAACTCAACATTAAATTGAAACAAGGAAAACGGTGGGACACAAGCTATGCGTTAAGCGTCCACCAACTAAACCAGGCTTTTTACAGTCAGACGTGCACAAGGTAGCACCAGACTGACAAGGAGTACTGAGATATTCTATGGCAACCTTCTTTGGAATTATCACCAATATCCGTGAACCTTCCAAGTTGGAAGGCCGTTGGTTAGCGCTATCGAGCAGTGCTCAAGCTCACTTCTTTGCCGTGAAATGTCTCAGTACTCCTTGTCAGTCTGGTGCTACCTTGCGCAAAAGTGATTACGTCCACGTTTTCAGAGGACATGTACGGGAAAATAGGACTTGACACTAAGGGAAGCACGCGTTAAGACTTAGTGTAAGACAGTACGTAGGCATCATACACTATTGCATGGCAGTTCGATGATTGCAACGATAGTATTATTTTTCGTTGTTCAGCTCCTTTTCCGTCAAAAGGTGACGAAGGTTCATGCCACTATTGTTCCTCCATGGATGCAGGTCGTTGTCCAGCATTGCCTACCTCGTTGTCCAGCATTGCCTACCTCGTTGTCCAGCATTGCCTACCTCGTTGTCCAGCATTGCCTACCTCGTTGTCCAGCATTGCGTACCTCGTTGTCCAGCATTGCCTACCTCGTTGTCCAGCATTGCCTACCTCGTTGTCCAGCATTGCCTACCTCGTTGTCCAGCATTGCCTACCTCGTTGTCCAGCATTGCCTACCTCGTTGTCCAGCATTGCCTACCTCGTTGTCCAGCATTGCCTACCTCGTTGTCCAGCATTGCCTACCTCGTTGTCCAGCATTGCCTACCTCGTTGTCGTGTCTTTTGCTGGTTAAGGCCAAATCTTACGAATGTTTGTTGTGCGCAACCTCTCTTATCAGTATCACCATGCCTAACTTGCCCTTCTTACTACTGGGGAGGAGTACTACGCCGAGGGAGTATTCTGTGGTGATGAATCACCTGCGCTGCAAGGTATCGTTCTGCCTAATGCGATGGGCTGTCACTTGCTTCAGGGGCACTCGAGCATCCTACCGCCGCAGGCGAATGCTGGCTGGGGGCTGGTCGGCAGTAACACTCTGCCTCGGGTAACAGACATGTACGTTTGAATGCTGGCTGGGGGCTGGTCGGCAGTAACACTCTGCCTCGGGTAACATACATGTACGTTTGAATGCTGGCTGGGGGCTGGTCGGCAGTAACACTCTGCCTCGGGTAACAGACATGTACGTTTGAATGCTGGCTGGGGGCTGGTCGGCAGTAACACTCTGCCTCGGGTAACAGACATGTACGTTTGAATGATTGGCAATAGTAGTCACTCACGCTCACCATGAAAACAAGACTCAACTACATTTGAATCTGTTGAGTTCTTTGTCCATTGTTGTTCTCACATTGTGCTGATTGTAATACAAACTTTGTGTCGAGTATAGTACTACTTCCTGCTGCTTATGATACATGTATATTATTATTATTATTATTATTATTATTATTATTATTATTATTTCTCCTTTATTCACTTCTTTCGAAGGCGATAAGCCAGACCCACCGGGAAATATTTCCATGGGTGGGACAGCAAAAAGAAAGTGAAAAAACAAAAACAAAAATAAATAAATAAATAAAACCTAAAAACCAAAGGGACAAGAACTAGTTGAAGGAAGAGGAAGAAAGGAAAGAAACTCAATCCGAACTCCAACATCAAAACAATAATAAAGAATTTGCAGCGACAGGCAAAATACATCAACCAATGAAGGGAGTAGTAACAAAGGAAATATCAGTCTTTATCAGTCGTTATTCAAGTCTCTTAGCTATTGAACATGCAAACGCAGCAGAGGTGCATCTACATGTTAAGGATAGTTCTCAGTATTTTAATCGAACCTTGTATAGCCTCCTGTTGCACAATAGCCAGGTCTCCTCCCTGCACAGTCCGAAGGCATTGAGGAGTCTCCCCCACCAAGCCTCCCAGGGCACCGACAACCACAGGGACCACGTCAACCTGGTTGAGGGACCAAATCCTCGAAATCTCCCGCTTCAAATCATAATATTTCGAGCGCTTTTCAGCCATTTTCTTATTGATGTTGTTCTCACCAGGAACGCTGATGTCTATAATGTAGGCGATGCGCTCCTTGTCATCAACAAGGAGCAGATCGGGCCTGTTTGCTGATAGTTTCAGGTCAGTTGGGACCGAATACTCCCAATAGAGGCGATACTGATTACTCTTGACCAATGCCTTGAGCTGGTGGTCGAATCGTGAAGCACCAGTAGGTAGATCTCGTGCTTTACACATTTCGAAGTGCACATACTTTACTATCCGGTTATGTCGTTCAATGTAACTGGTCCGAGCAAGAACTGGGCAGGCACTGACAATGTGGTCAATTGTTTCTAAGCTGCCCTTGCAAAGCCTGCAATTGGCATCAGTTCGAGGAATTGACTTCATTATGGCGTATTGGTAATTTTTCGTTTTGAGGGATTGGTCTTGTGCTGCCATAATCATGCCTTCAGTTGAAGGTTTCAGTGTCCTTGATTTCAACCACATGAAGGTAAGCTCCTTATCTAGGCGATTCTCCTCCAATCGGCTCCAATATCTCCCATGCAGCGGCATAGTGGAAAGTGTTTTGGATTTTCGCTCAGCGCACGCTTGTTTAATGGTATGCTTATTGGGTAAAGCTGGTCCAGCTGCTGGCAGATCCAAACTCGACAGGAACTTAGCGGCCTTTGCAGTTATTGAGTGGCTTTTTGTTGTAGGTTTTTGTTGATGATACTGATAAAGCAGGCTTATTCTGTCTATTGGGCTGGTACTCATGTAGCGGGCCAGGCCACACATGCTCCGGCCGTGCATATCCTCACAAGAGACCAAGCCCCGGCCTCCATCTCCCCTCTTCATGTAGAGCCTGTTGACTGAGGCTTTGGGGTGGTGAAATCCAGACGCAGTCAAGGCTGATCTTGTCACTCGATCTGTGGTCTTGATTTCAGCCTCGGTCCAATTTACGATTCCATAACTATATGTCATAACCGGCAGAGCATACGTATTGATGGCCTTGATCATGTTTCGCGCATTCAATCCACTGTTAAGAAGCAAATACAATCTCTTTTTGTATTCTGCAGTGAGTTGCGTCTTGAGCTTCGGGTGAGGTATCATGGCTGCTTGCACTACTCCAAGGTACTTGTATGTTTCATTGAGTCGTAGCGACTCTGCAATGGTCTCATCGCCAACCTGGATAGAGCATCCTTCATCTGGTTTTCCTCTCCTGACGTGCAGCACGGCACACTTGGCCGGGTTGAGATTCATGCCGATGTCATCACCAACGCCACACACGGTAGACATGAGGGTAGTCACATCCTTTGTAGTTTTCCCATAGAGTTTAATGTCGTCCATGTACCAAGAGTGATTGATAGACAACTCGGCGTCTCTGCAGCTGACTCTGTATCCCAAAGGCAATCGGTTGAGCTCAAAACTGATTGGGTTTAGCGCCAGGCAAAACAGTAACGGGGATAATGTGTCACCTTGAAATATGCCTCTTCTTATTGAAATGTTGCCGGTAGTGACCCTGCATCTTCCCTGGTCGCATATGTGCATTGTCGTTCTCCAGTTCCGCATGCTACGAGCAATAGTTGTGACCAAAGACGGGTGGAATCGATACATCGTCAAAGCATGTAGAATCCATTCATGCGACACACTATCAAATGCCTTTTTGAAGTCCAGGTATGCCATGACAAGATTTCGCCCTTTCGTATGGGCATCCTCCAGAATCATCTTATCCACCATCAGGTGCTCCTTGCAACCAAGACCAGCTGCTGCACAACCGCGCTGCTCCGTTGCAAGTATTTCATGTTGATTGATGTGCTGCCACATAATCTTCGATATGGCGGCGGTAAAGAGCTTGTACTGTATCGGAAGACACGTAATTGGTCTATAATCTTTGGGCATTGCCGAAGGTGGAGAAGTCTTAGGAAGGAGAGTAGTAGCGCCAGACGTCAACCATCCCGGAATGTCACTGTGGCCATCTATCACCCTCTGGAAGGCTCTCCGAAGGTAAGAGTGCAGGCTTGTCAGCCTCTTCCACCAGTACCCATGCAACTTGTCATGGCCCGGAGCCCTCCACAAGGCTAGTTTGCGCAGGCAGTCAGCCAGGATGTCCTGGGTGATAACTGCGCTACTCTGCACAGGGACGTGTTCTTCATAATATTCTGCTTGCCTTACATACCACTCACCAGCGGTGAACGGCGCAGGTGTAGACAGAAGATCACTCCAGAATTCGGTGGCTTCACCCGCCTCTGGAAATTGCGGCGTCTCCAATCGATTTGAAGCACCACTAACAGGGTGTGCAGGCTCCCGAAGCGTCCGGTAGAAAGCACGCTCATTCATTTGGAACATTTTGTTGGCTTTTTTGGCCTTTTCATTTTCTCGGTATCGACGCATCCTGGCTGCTAGCGCAAGAAGTCGATCTTTCTTTCCCTGTAGCTTCATTTCCAACTCGTCTGTGTTTCCGACTTCAACTTCATATCTCCTCCAGAAGTCATGATGTTTCTCCGATGGATATCGTAGCATGCTGGTGAGTCGGGAAACATCCGAGCGGAGTTGATCGATTTCCTTTGTCAATCGGATCTGCCACTTATTATTATTATTATTATTATTATTATTATTATTATTCTTGAATTGTTTGCAGGCAACCTGCCTACACTCAAGAGAGCACTGCATTTCACACAAATCCATTGGTATCGTTACAACGTTTCGGTCTTTATGACCATCATCAGGAATGAAGTGGACATGGAAAGAACAGCAGTATAAAAGAAGGAGGCAAGCAAGCAAAGCGCGGTACATAGTGACAGCGCGCGTAGAGAAGTGCAAAGCGCGTCATGGCGGGTGTGCATTACTACATATACATGACAACACAAGCACAAACGGTGAGGAAAGTAGATACTGCGCTACAGCAGTGATAACAGCCCAGTTCCAGTCTCACACCACCAGTGAGGTGTCTAGAGCCCCGCGCCACTCGCAGTAAGGTGGTGTTATAGCAGATCCCAGCCACTGTTATTGTTAATTTCCGGGGATCGCTCCCTGATATTGATGGCCTCCCGGATCCTCCTCCTGGGGCGGTCACGCTCAGAACCGAGAACCCGGATACCTGAGAAAGCCGTTGCTCCCAATGGCAATGGGTCAGATGCATGCTTGGCCGCGAAATGCTCACCCAGCGCGGTGCCGCTCACTGTGTTGCGTGCGTCGTCGTTGTGTTCTTTTGTCCTGGTAGCGAGGCTGCGGTACGTCTCTCCGACATATTTATCACCACACCTGCACTCGAGGTGGTATACAACATTTCGCTCCGTGCATGCCCCTGAACCGGACATGCAGGCGACACAAGCAGCTTTGGGCCGCCCCCGTTTACGGGGCCTGGACGGGTCTACATACCTGCGGCATGGTGGTTTGCGGAACGTTGTAACGATACCAATGGATTTGTGTGAAATGCAGTGCTCTCTTGAGTGTAGGCAGGTTGCCTGCAAACAATTCAAGTATAATGAAGCTGCGTGAAGCGTCCTTTAAAATTATTATTATTATTATTATTATTATGACGACTTTATTCACTCCCAAAGCAGAAAAAGAAAGCTTGAAAGGAGGCATGAAGCACAGCACCGGGATCCATATGACCCAAGGGTGAAGCACCAATCAATGAAGATAAAAGAAAATCCTGAACCAAATTTTGATAAACTTCATGAGAGAAAAATTCAAGTATACCAACTTCGATACTCACATAAAATCACAGTCATGTATAACAGAACTACTCAAGTAGTAAACACCAAGCATGCTGCACATGGGACACTCCAAGCAAGACAAACTCAGACGAGATAAAATGGCATATGCAGAGAAAGACAATACATGACTGGGGGCATATGGCAGAAATTCACGCCTCTAGGCTCGTCACACAGCACATGATGCACCACAATCATAAAACACACAGACTGAGACACATCGAGACATTACGGGCAGGCTAACATAAGGTCAACCGACCGTTCCGACCATGCCACTCTCCCATCCATGACCAGTCACCGACCGCACAATTCTCAGGGTGCCCAGAATAGCACATTGCTGCAGCCGCTGGATCACGGACGCGCGGAGCCCAAGGCTTAAGATGTGGCTGCGGCTCGTTCCTGACACACCACCCAGAGCACCAATGATAACTGGAACAATAGTTATCTTTTTGTTCCAGATCCTCCTCAGCTCTGCTGCCAAGGGCAGGTATTTGCTGATCTTCTCCTGCACCTTCTCATTGACCCTGTGGTCCAATGGGACACTGACGTCCAAGAGCAGTGCCCGATCATCCAGAACCAGCACCAGGTCTGGTCTGTTCGCTTTTATTACTCGATCTGTGGGAATGGAAATCTCCCACATCAGCTTGCAACTGGCAGAACTTGTGACCTGCACCAGCTGCTTACTGCTGGGTAATCCATGCTGCTTACACAGCGCACGATGCAGGGCCTGGACCACAAAGTTATGCCGGGCAATGTATGCATTCCGTGCCAGGGCTGGACAGCAGGCGATGATGTGGTCCATATTTTCTCCGGGTGCACCACATACACGACAGAGGTCCACGACATCATGCCTCTTGTGGATATGGCGCATATTGTTTCTCGTGGCAATCACCTGATCCTGGCAAGCAATGAGAAAGCCTTCCGTTTCAGGACGCATTGTCTGGGATCTGAAACAGGAAAACGAGAGCTGCATGTCCAGGATGCCATCAACACGCGCCCAATAGCGACCATGAAGAGGCATCGCTCGAAGTTCACAGCGGCGGTTGTCATTGAGGGCCTGTTTAACAGTCTCTTTGTTAGCGGTGTCCAGGCTCGTCAGGCGAAGGCGCTGCAGGACAGTATTTGCCAGCTTTGGTATTGATTTTCTAGAGGGACGTGATTCATGGTGCTGGAGAACAGCGGCCAGGGCAGGGACATCTTCCCGATCCTTCAGGTACTGAGCGAGCCGGATGCAAGTACGGTCATGGAGATCTACGATGCATACTAGGCCACGACCTCCCTCACTCCGCGGTAGATATAGGCGACGGATTGAGGCACGTGGGTGGTGGGCCCTGCTAGCAGTCAGAGCCTTCCTCACTGTCCTGTCCAGCGAGCGGAGCTCATCCGCAGTCCAAGGAACGACTGTGCCAAGGCCATAGGACACCACTGGCAGAACGTAGGTGTTGATTGCTCTGATGAGGTTTGGTGCACATAGTGAAGCATCCGTGATCAAGCGAAGACGGCGACGGAACTCAGCGATGGCAGATTGTTTAACTTCACCAGCCTCGATTCCCAGGAATTCCCGCAGGCCAAGGTAGAGGTACGCCGCGCCATCTTGCAGAGGATGAATGATCGACTCTGTTAGCAAGGTTGACGAAGGCTCTGCATCCTGGGTTGGGTTAGCGGCCGGGCAGACAATCTTCGAGCACTTAGTGGGAGATAGTTGCATGCCAACCGCCCCACCAACGCACTCCACAATGTTGATCAAGGAGTCCAGTCCAGTACTGCTAGCGGCAAATAGCTTATTATTATTATTATTATTATATTATTATTATTATTATGACGACTTTATTCACTCCCAAAGCAGAAAAAGAAAGCTTGAAAGGAGGCATGAAGCACAGCACCGGGATCCATATGACCCAAGGGTGAAGCACCAATCAATGAAGATAAAAGAAAATCCTGAACCAAATTTTGATAAACTTCATGAGAGAAAAATTCAAGTATACCAACTTCGATACTCACATAAAATCACAGTCATGTATCACAGAACTACTCAAGTAGTAAACACCAAGCATGCTGCACATGGGACACTCCAAGCAAGACAAACTCAGACGAGATAAAACGGCATATGCAGAGAAAGACAATACATGACTGGGGGCATATGGCAGAAATTCACGCCTCTCGGCTCGTCACACAGCACATGATGCACCACAATCATAAAACACACAGACTGAGACACATCGAGACATTACGGGCAGGCTAACATAAGGTCAACCGACCGTTCCGACCATGCCACTCTCCCATCCATGACCAGTCACCGACCGCACAATTCTCAGGGTGCCCAGAATAGCACATTGCTGCAGCCGCTGGATCACGGACGCGTGGAGCCCAAGGCTTAAGATGTGGCTATTATTATTATTATTATTATTATTATTATTATTATTATTATTATTATTATTATTATTATTATTATTATTATTATTATTTCTCCTTTATTCACTTCTTTCGAAGGCGATAAGCCAGACCCACCGGGAAATATTTCCATGGGTGGGACAGCAAAAAGAAAGAGAAAAAAACAAAAACAAAAATAAATAAATAAATAAAACCTAAAAACCAAAGGGACAAGAACTAGCTGAAGGAAGAGGAAGAAAGGAAAGAAACTCAATCCGAACTCCAACATCAAAACAATAATAAAGAATTTGCAGCGACAGGCAAAATACATCAACCAATGAAGGGAGTAGTAACAAAGGAAATATCAGTCTTTATCAGTCGTTATTCAAGTCTCTTAGCTATTGAACATGCAAACGCAGCAGAGGTGCATCTACATGTTAAGGATAGTTCTCAGTATTTTAATCGAACCTTGTATAGCCTCCTGTTGCACAATAGCCAGGTCTCCTCCCTGCACAGTCCGAAGGCATTGAGGAGTCTCCCCCACCAAGCCTCCCAGGGCACCGACAACCACAGGGACCACGTCAACCTGGTTGAGGGACCAAATCCTCGAAATCTCCCGCTTCAAATCATAATATTTCGAGCGCTTTTCAGCCATTTTCTTATTGATGTTGTTCTCACCAGGAACGATATTATTATTATTATTATTATTATTATTATTATTATTATTATACGCATTCCCGCATTGAAGTGTAGCAGCAGTATGCTGCGATGCTGCGTCCACAGCTTCGCTTATGCAGAATGGCTTGGGTGAGAGGAGAGGGGAGAGAAAGCAACAAGGCAACCAACATCTATGAAATTGGTCACAATAACATGAAGAGAACCAACCTACATATGCATGATTGCACAAGAATGGAGACGACCAAATATAATGGCTATAATCATTGTGCCACAAAAAAAATATATCAGTATAACATGTAGCAACAGGATTTAGCTAGAAGGCTTGCAGGTCAAAGTCATCAGATACAAAAATGCAAGCGGATCATTTCTTAAAAGTAGCAAGATCATGGAGCACTGCACTAGCCGTTCGATGTTGGGACTATGGTCCCTGCATACTACAAGTCTGTAAAAAACTACCCCGATGACTCTGGCATTGGGTATGCACCTGTCAATAAATTGAGAGCTTCTTTTGATTAGTTGCTAGTTATCATTAGCACGAGTTCACCCATACAACATGACTAATGGTCCCGAAACCTTTATCACCATTAATTGTGGAGACAAAAGTTTCAATACAGAAGGACAAAATGTGCCATAAGGGGCCATCCGAAATTATCGATCTTTTTCACGAAGAGAAAAAGTCTCGTTCATGGGTGGGTGGGTTGAGGAGAGTTTAGTTATGAAAAACATTGATAGCTGAAGCATCAGCACATTCTAGCTGTCAAGCCAATAATATCTTTCGTTCATGGGGGTGGGTGGGTGGGGGAGGGTCATAACTAAACCTTTTCATTTCGAGAAAATTATCGATAATTCCAGATGGCCTCTAAGCATTGTTTTTTTTTCTTTGTCAACATGCATGATTGTACTACAAGAATGGGGAGTAGGACATAAAATGAAAATACGGAAAGGATTGGTTCAGAACAGTTTTCTTGTAACGATCCTCAGTGAACTACGTAGCAAAGGAAGAGGAACTACCCATGATCGCAAAAAAACTCTCAAAATGATGGCCACGTAAATGCGACAACTGGAAGAAGAAACAAGGTGATAAAAGTTCAACACGATAGTACAACACACCACGCCTATCATGGTCATAGTGCAAAAAATAAACCAACAGAAGAATACAAGCATGTGTAGATAACACCAATACGAGTAAGTGAAGAGAACAGGAATGCATGAACGGAACCAAAGGGAGTGCTGTGGCAGGCGCGTAGCTCGTATGGGGCACGGCGGCACTCCAGGTCGCAACCACACTCCTCCTCCTCTTCACCACCATCCTCGCTATCATCATCCCAGTCATCGTTGGTCTCACCTCCTCCCACTGGCTCATCTTCCTCTTCTTCCTCCACCGACTGCCTTGTTCATCACAGTTTCAGACCTCCTGCTCCATCCAACTCCTAGTTAGTGTGCCACCATTACGGCTAACACCATAGTCAAGCGATATAAAATTATGCGGAGGTCGTAGGCACATCTGGTACGTAGCAGGCGGAGTTGCTGCTGCTGGTCATGAGAATGCTGTTGTAGGCGCACAGGTACATCCTCGGTGCATCCGGATTGTGCCTGTTCATCCGCCCACAGCCTAGATGACTCCAATCTCAGCCTCTTGGATGGTCTCTCATCAGTTGCCAGTGTCGAAGATGCTGTGTCCATAGCTGAAACTCTGCTCAGTACTCCACTCGACACCAGGACACAAGGCAGCGCCAGCACAGGTGACGCCGCAGGCAACAGTAACGGCCTCGGTCTACCACGTCCCCATGCGCGTCAGGATTGATGTCTGCGGTACAAGTGCCCTCTGTAAA
Organism: Sycon ciliatum; assembly: GCF_964019385.1. Lineage (NCBI taxonomy): Eukaryota > Metazoa > Porifera > Calcarea > Leucosolenida > Sycettidae > Sycon > Sycon ciliatum. The sequence continues at coordinate 4,027,576 of NC_088646.1, forward strand.
GTACACGCTAGGTCTGGCTCGACATACACCACAGTCACGGGTGGAGGTGTCATGGGTGGACTGGGCGGCGGCAATTGCACAGGGAGGCGACTGGGGCGGTGGATTTTTTCTTGGTCTATCACGTCCCCTGCGCTCCACCAATAGCGAAAATTCCATTTCTTGCCCTGTACAGGCCCGACAACCAGCGACCCAAACTCGGTTATTGAACGCATAGACGCTACCGGATTGTTGGAGCCGGAATTCGGAATTTCCACAGCATTCTTCCTCGGTCAACCGCATCTATGTTGTGATGCATACCGAGATGCAGGTAGAATCCTCAGGGGAATGTATTGTTTGATGCGCATGCAGGTGTTGAACAGTCCTACCAACATACCGGCTACCACACTGCCGGCATTCGAACTGGTAGACCAGATGGCTCAGTTGGTTGGTTTGTAGGACATCCTTCAACACCGTGAACACACACACACACACACACACACACACACACACACACACATCCGGCATAGTAAATACTAGTACTGGTTGGAATTTCACCGCGTAATCGATCATCCTCACCAGAGTTTTCAGTTAGCATCCCCCACCTCACAACAGAGCAACCGAGTTTTGCATTAAGCTGGGAGTGCCGATTCGAGCAACTGGTATAATGGCTCGCAGCTGAGCCAGCAAATGACTCCGCTTGGAGCAGGCGAATGACTCCGCATGGAGCCGGCAAATGACTCCGCATGGAGCCGGCAAATGACTCCGCATGGAGCCGGCAAATGACTCCGCATGGAGCAGGCGAATGACTCCGCATGGAGCCGGCAAATGACTCCGCATGGAGCCGGCGAATGACTCCGCATGGAGCCGGCGAATGACTCCGCATGGAGCCGGCAATTGACTCCGCATGGAGCCGGCAATTGACTCCGCATGGAGCCGCCGAATTACTCCGCATGGAGCTGCCAATTACTCCGCATGGAGCCGCCGAATGACTCCGCATGGAGCCGCCAATGCCTCCGCATGGAGCCGCCAATGACTCTGAATAGAGCCGCCAAATGCTAGATATATAGAGATGCATAACCAGTTGAGAGCATATATTCTCATGGACTATACAGATACCGTCATGTGTGCGCCAGAAACATGAGTTGAGCTAGTGGGTGGGAGGGTGGGAAGGAAATTGTTTCGGGAACACCTGTTCCGCAAGTTGCACGCTCGAAAGTCCAAACAGCAATGACATGAAAGAGACATTGTACAGGATATTGAAGGGCGCGTGCCCACGTGACTCGCGCATGCGTGCAGGTTGGGCCAGCTCGCTGGGCTGGCTGCTAACTCGCGTTAGCATGCTAACGCTCATTTAGCATCCCCCCACCTCACAACAGAGCAACCGAGTTTTGCATTAAGCTGGGAGTGCCGATTCGAGCAACTGGTATAATGGCTCGCAGCTGAGCCAGCAAATGACTCCGCTTGGAGCAGGCGAATGACTCCGCATGGAGCCGGCAAATGACTCCGCATGGAGCCGGCAAATGACTCCGCATGGAGCCGGCAAATGACTCCGCATGGAGCAGGCGAATGACTCCGCATGGAGCCGGCAAATGACTCCGCATGGAGCCGGCGAATGACTCCGCATGGAGCCGGCGAATGACTCCGCATGGAGCCGGCAATTGACTCCGCATGGAGCCAGCGAATGACTCCGCATGGAGCCGCCGAATTACTCCGCATGGAGCTGCCAATTACTCCGCATGGAGCCGCCGAATGACTCCGCATGGAGCCGCCAATGCCTCCGCATGGAGCCGCCAATGACTCTGAATAGAGCCGCCAAATGCTAGATATATAGAGATGCATAACCAGTTGAGAGCATATATTCCATAAATCGGCACTCCCAGAGCGGATCACAAAGTGCAGCTACCTGTGATATTTGTAAGCAGTGCAAGCTCGGTAACGATTGACTAACAGGAACTCGATATCATGGGCTGAGGCCATTGCCACAGCCACCCATGCTTTGGCTGCTGGTGGCCTCTGAATGTTACTCGGGCAGACATGGCTTTCCACCTTCCCGCCTCTCTGAATATCGAGTCCGGCAGCTGATTCGAAACGAGTGGCCGGTGTATGACGCCAGGCCATAGCCACAACTGATGAGCAAGATTTTCGCAGTTGCTGCAAAGCCGATCGATTGGCATCTGCTGCTGGTGCCGCTAGCTTTTCCAGGTGCTGCCACAATTGCAAACCACTATTTGCGATTGGCTGGTCTGCTTGATTGACTGTCCATTGCCCTATCCCCGGTTGCAATTGTTTGCGCACCAGCCAAGTGCACCACTTGCATCAGTGAATAGCAGCAAGTTGGGGGACGGCGTCCACTTAGGGTGTAGGAAGAAGGACCGGCCGTTCTACTATTCCAGGAGCTAAGGCCATCAGCGAAGGTATTTGAGGCACTCTTCGGAGAGCTTGATCAGGTAATACGGCTGCCGGTACCAGTTGGCAAGTGACCACAATCTGCAATGTGCGTCCTGGGACTATCACTCTTGTAGCAAACGAGAGCTTTCCCAAAAGATACTCGAGTTGACATTGGGTAGTTGAAGCTGTGTTGAGAGTGGCCCGTAGGAGGTCGTGAAGCTTGGCAAGTTCGTCCATCGGCAGACTGATGTGAGCGCGCGGGTGTCCAGGATGACGCCGATAAACGTCAGGACGTGGGCTGGACCCTCCACTTTTGCTGATGCCAGAGAAACACCGAGGTATGTAAACGCACGGCGCCGAGTAGCGAGTTGCTGGCGAGCTAACACAGGTCCAGAGCATACATCGAGGAAGCACTTTTGCTGACGCCAGAGACACACCGAGGTATGTAAACGCACGGCGCCGAGTAGCGAGTTGCTGGCGAGCTAACACAAGTCCAGAGCATGCATGGAGACAGAAACGTTAGTCGAGGTATTTCCCGTAATGGGAAGATGCCAATAACGTCAGGAATTGAGCTGGACCCTCCACTTTTGCTGGGGCCAGAGAAACACCGAGGTATGTAAACGCTCGGAGCAGAATAGCGAGTTGCTGGCGAGGTAACACAAGTCCAGAGCATGCATTGAGGAAGTAACATTAATTGAGGTATTCCCCGTAATGCAACAGGCGTGGGAGTGCGAACTGCCCGCACACAATCCATTCACTGGCGGATGCGACAGAGTTCCATATAGCTGGCCTGGAGCGTAGTACAGTCTGAAGGGCAGGACGCTCACATAACAGTATTGATCCTGCCAGCGGTTCAACAAGGGCCACTCCTCCGGGCAGACGGGAATTCGGCAGAATGCACTTTTAACATTGAGCTTAGCAAGATACAGCGGGGCGAGCAATTGTCTAATCATGTTTGCAGCATTGTCATCTTGACATTGTGGAGAGACACGGTCTGCTGGAATGTAATCGTTGACACTTCGACCCTCCAGGCTTTACAAAGGGTGTGTCGTGTGTAACTTCCCGTTCGTCTAGGAACCGCATCTACGCCGGAACAGCACAGAGGCGAGAAAGGGGGTGAAGAACACGGGCCAGCTGTTTCAAGCCTGCTGCAAGAAACGGATCGGCCAGCTGTTTCAAGCCTGCTGCAAGAAACGGATCGTTGCGCAGAAATATAATCTGGGTTAGCATGTGACCGTGTTAAATTCAATGGATCCCAGTTAGTTGAGTGAGGGAACACCTGTTCCGCAAGTTGCACGCTCGAAAGTCCAAACAGCAATGACATGAAAGAGACATTGTACAGGATATTGAAGGGCGCGTGCCCACGTGACTCGCGCATGCGTGCAGGTTGGGCCAGCTCGCTGGGCTGGCTGCTAACTCGCGTTAGCATGCTAACGCTCATTTATCGGCACACATTTTTAGACTCGTGTCCCTTCCATGGTGGACACAAATATATAGGGCAGCAATCAGTACCTATGATCGACTCTTGGTCCATCATCGTGGCATGGAATATTTTATCAAGCGCATGATCTGGGTAGCCGTTTAAAGAAAATAGATGAACACAGATCTAAGAAAATCCAATTCCGTCGGCAGCTTACTCTCGGAAGTTCCTTCAAGTAGAACATAATTATGCGCATTGCGAACAAGATTGAATTTGTATTGTGCTGAGCAGTAGGAATCAAAAGCCATACAATACTCTCCTGTGATTGTTGGTTTGTGGTAGACAGAGGTCAGGATACCAGTACATGTTTTCAACTTGCACATCCAAGAACGATAGTTTTCCGGACTGCTCGCGCTTACAAGTCAATTGCAGAGAAGGATGCAGGCTATTTAGTAGCTTCAGAAACTCTTCCCTTTGCTCTTTGTTATCGAATTACGTAAATGAATCATCAACACTTGAACCTAATGTAGAGATCTGGCTTCATAGACGCATCAATTTTGGACTCGCAATAGCCTGCGAAAATGTTGGCTTAGACGGGGCCTAGCAGGCCAACATTTTTGTAGGCTATTGTGTGTCAAAATTACTATGTATTTCCAAAACAAAGAGCAAAGTGAAGAATTTCTGAAGCTACTAAACAGCCGGCCTGCATCCTTCTCTGTAATTCACTTGTGAGCACAAACAGTTGGGTAAACAACTGTTCTCGTATGTGTAAGTTGAAAAGACTAATACTGATATCCTGACAGAGAGTGTCTACCGCAAACCAATATTCACAGGACAGCAGATAGCTTTGATTCCCACTGCTCGGCACAATACACATTCAATGTTGTTCGCAACCTTGTGGACCACGCAAAGCGCATACCGCGTGCTCTGAGAGTAAGCTGCAGACGGAATTGGACTTCCTCAGCTCTGCGCTCATTAAAAGCAGCTACCCAGATCATGTGCTTGATAAGATATTCCACTAGTGCCACGATGATGGACCAAGAGTCGATCATCGGTCCTGATCGCTGACCTATATTGTATTTGTGTCCACCATGGAAGTCCACCATGGAAGGGTGTCCACCATGGAAAGGACACGAGTCTATATTAAATGTGTACTGACAACTAAAAACTAAAAACTAGGCTGATGAGGAAGACCTCCTGTGCGGTCAAATTCCGACCAGTATTTAAATACGATGCGTGCTTTCACAGTGTTGAAGGATGTTCTACCAACCAACCAACCGAGCCATCTGGTCTACCAGTTCGAATGCCGGCAGTGTGGTAGCCTGTATGTAGGTAGGACTGTTCAACACCCGTACGCACGCATCAAACAACACGTTTCCTTGTTAGTGAGGATTCTACCTTCATCTCAGCATGCATCACGACCTAACATAGACGTGATCGACCCAGGAGAACCCTGTGCCAAATTCGGATAGGGGAATTCCAGTACCGGCCATCCGGTAGTGTCTATGCGCTCAATAACCGTGATTGGGCCTCTGGTTGTCGAGCCAGTGCAGGGGCAAGAAACGGAGTCTTCGCTATTGGTGGAGCGCAGGGGACGCGGTAGACCGAGAAAGAAACCATCCACCCCAGTCGCTTCCTGTGCGATTGCCGCTACTCCATCCGCCAACGCCACCTCCACACGTGACTGTGGTGTTTGTCGAGCCAGACATACCGTGTGCTTTACAGAGGGTACTTGTACCGCTAACATCGATCCTGACGCGCCGGGGACGTGGTAGACGGAGGACGTTACAGTTGCCTGCGGCGTCACCTTTTGCTGGCGCTGCTTTGTGTTCTGGCGTGGAGTGGAGTACTGAGCAGAGTTTCAGCTACTTCAAAGTATGTACCGTATTTTACCGGTTGTAAGTCGACCCCGGTTATAAGTCGACCTCCCTATCTGGAGGTCTCAATTCTGCGTTTTAAAGTTTTCACCGAAAGAAGCACTACTAACTACCTCCTGCTACTAACACATCAACAAATCATGTAAACATTCCTTATTGGAGGATATAACGTCCCAATCCTTGAAAAAATCCAATAAACTGGCAAAATGTGTAAACATGGTGCACTCGTGCATGCAGTGCAGGTCATTTTTTGTAAGATACTGATAGTTCCCGGTTATAAGTCGAATCCCGGTTGTAAGTCGACCCCCACCCTTTCTCCTTCGCAGTGGCTTTTCGTTGGTGCAGTTTGTATTTTGGAGTTCTATGACATTTTGGGTCTAACATGATCATGGAAGAGTGCTCTTTCGACGAGAACAGGGCTTCAACTGTAGCTTTACAGCAGGAAAGAAAATCGATGCTGGTGGTCAGAGGGAAGACGTGATTGAACGATTTCTTGGCTGTTTTATGTTGGCAAGTCAAATATTCACCCTGCCGGGGCGTAGGCAGGTTAGTTTTTCTTCAGCTTCGGCCGTTTTACCTCTGCTGCTGAACAGCTAGATCCCTGGACGTCAACGGCCGGCCAAGCATGTCATTGTTACGTACGGCCGGCCTGCTGCGAGTGTTCATCCAAATAATAGTGTGATCTACAGCGGGGCTGCCAAGTTTGTCCATTGATGCTGTCCAGCCAACTTTGTTGCTGCGTCTTATCAGCCAAATCCAGTGTCATCTGCTGCGAATATGCCAAATTTGGCCATTGCTACTACTTCTAGTCCGTCACATACAGTATTATCTGCGGAGAATCTGCCAAATGATTCGTCCAGTGCAGCTGGTCAGCCAACCATTGTGGCATCTGCTGCAGGCCTGGTGAATGTTGCTGTTTGTCAGTCAACATGTAAAACCATCGACCATGTATAAGTAATCACTCGTACATTGTTCACAATGCAGTATGTTGCTGGGCACCCATATTCGCCCTTCACAGCCAGTCAGCCACTAATTTTCCTGCTGGTGGTCATCCGTATATGCCTGCTTTGTCGGTCGGTCGGTACCCGTATGTCGCGTACTGCATTCAGTTGCGCATGTTGCCAGCTGCAACTAGCCAGCGAGTTATCTCACATCACGGTAATAATGGACGTACCTCACAGTGCTGCCCCTGCATGGGCTCTTTGGCCGCGTGAATGAGTGGAGAGATTTTCACAAAAAATTCCGGGGTTCCAGTAAGTAGCGGCAACACCCCGACCGCTCAGCAAGCAACTTCTGCACAAGCAGCAAGATGTTGGGGCGTAGTGTGAGAGCCGGCGTCAATCTAAGTCTGGAGGCCGTGGAGAATGATCACGTAAAAGGTCGACTTACAACCGGAAAAATACGGTACACAACATCATCAACACCAGCAACTGATGAGAGACCATCCAAGAGGCTGAGATTGGAGTCATCTAGGATGTGGGAGAATGAACAGGCACAATCCGGATGCATTGAGGATGTGCCTGTGCGCCTCCAACAGCATTCTCATCACCCGTGACCACCACCAGCTACTCCGCCAGCTACGTACCAGATGTGCCTACGACCTCCGCATACAAGGGGCGTAGCTAGGAATTTGGGAGTGCTTTCGTCATCACAAACAAGTGTCTTGGCTATGTTCGGGCATAACCTCAAGCCTCCAGGCCGAAGCCAAGGACATTGTCCATGACATGGCTGACGTTCAAACGGTGCATGAAACGATCGCCGGAGTACGCACTGCTGTGGACAGGCACCATGACCAATGGTACACGCAAGTGGAGTAGGTGTACTCCAAGATGAGTGTTGCTCCGTCTTTGCCACGGTCATGTGTTCACAGAGAAAATGTGGGCACCCCCTTAATCATAATCCTGGCTATGCCTCTGGACTTTGATGGAGCAGGAGGTCTGAAACGAACAGGGCGGACGGTGGAGGGAGCAGATGAGGATGAGCGGGCTCATGAGCCAGTGAGAGGAGGTGATGGAGAGGATGGTGATGACGAGGATGATGGTAAAGTGGAGGAGGAGTGTGGTTGCGACCTGGAGGTTGCTGTAGAACTCTGCTGCATACAGGCATTTACAGGCAGTTGGTAGCCCATCCTGAATGTTATCAGTCCTGCTCAGATTCTTGTTTCACTGTGATGTGCCGTTTAGAGGCAATCTACATTCACCTGTACAAGTCAGATTTGCGCGTGTATTCTTCTGCTGATATAACTTAGAACTGGCACCCGACTGCAATAATAATTTCTAGTCTTACACCCACATGTATGACAAACAAAAACAGTAACCTGGTAACAGCAATGGCACCAACCAGGATGCAGCGGTTTGAATCGCAGCCAGTGAAAAGAGTCACGGGACAAAGTCTTTGTCTCGCCCACAAAGCCTGCAAGGACGGAAACAGTTTGACCTGAACGAAGTCTTTTGGCCCTCCCAGACCCACAGCGGGTAGACGGAGCTTCGCCCAATGTTGGGAGATCTACCTCCACTGATAGGCTGTGATGGCTCTCGAGGACAAAACAAGCCACTGTCCCCAGCCGTCATCGGGTTGTTGGAGCGGACAGGTGAGCATTTCCGGATGCAAAACGACCGGAGACCTATGCATTTCATCAAGCGTTGACGAGATGGCTAGTCGGCCAGGCAGGGTGATCGTCATCTGGCTAGTCGGCCAGGCAGGGTGATCGTCATCTGTTGCATGCTAATCACTATAGTTATACTGCCGATCGTGGGTGTGGAAATCTGGTTGAGTCACGCGAGGTCGGGGCCGGCGTCCTCAGTGCGTACAGAACGTTGCATGCAGTGCACATGTTGATCATATGCATACTCACGGCTGCATGGCCAGCGCCCTGGGCCACTTGACCTCCGAACGGATTTCCATGTCCACGACAGTATTAGGACAGCAGTCATTTGGCCACGTCAGGCGAAATTACTGGTCAGTCGGCGACACGCATTTTTCACAAAAAATTGCGTTTCACCTGCTGGGAGAGTATTCGTGTCTCATCCTGAGCACGTTTTTTCTTCTTTTTTTCAGCTCCAGTATAGCTGTATTTTTCATTGCAAAGCCATCCTCGATTGTTGTGTTCGTTGTTCAAACGAAGTGGACATTCAATCATGAAGGCAGAGGACATAGGAGTCTGATTGGAGTTTCTCGTGGCATAGGACGGCCACACAGAGACAGTTTGGGATTTTCTGAATATAAAACACCGTACGCACGATGCTGAGATCAATTTGTGTGATATCAAATTGTTTGTGATCTACCACTTCGAGCAGAACGGGATCCAAACACAAGCTTATCGACGGTTAGGCTACCGACCTGACTGGACAAAATAATGATCCCTGGCTTCACCAGACACCAGAAGTCGGACACCATGTCCTTTGCCGCGACGTCCATCTCCAGAACTTCATCTTCGTCGTGAAAGGCTTGAAATACATTCAGCCGAGATTCGCGGTCTCACCCTTTCTCAGATCGAATCATTTTTTGTTGTAGCAGTTACAGGGCAGATCGCCCCGCCACTACTTCAACAGGGGATGGCTCCAAAGCATGCCTGGAACAAGCCATAACGAGGTTGCAAGCCACCCCTCTCAGCAAGAAATTCGAAATTTCAATGGTGGAAGATATACTATGAAGAGAATTTCAAAAAGTATGTTCCGCGGAGCGATCGCTCAACCTACGCATTCAAACTTTGCAGGGTGGTTCAGACATACATGCTAGGCATGGAAGATGATGGAACCACATGGGATGATATCATAGCTGACACACAGAGTCACACACACAGCAGATTCGTGTGCACAGATACTAAATTAGTGGACGTCGTCATCTTCTTCCCGCTGATCTCAAATGTACTATGACGTGCTATTTCGCCTGACGATCGAGAGCTAGTATGATAGCTTCTGCTCATAGAGCCACAACATGTGTCCATGGACGCACAGAATGCATGCTAGTAAAACACTCCTTATTACACACCCAGTACACCTTCATTGCACACTCACTACACATTCATTACACATCCACTACCCACCCTGATGAACGCTGGCATGATGAGCATCTCACTGGCTGGTCCAGTCCATCTCACTCACTCACTGCGTATGCATCCTAGCGATGGACTGTCACAACACACATGGTGACGTCATGCTGTTAGTCACTGCTGCAACTGAACAGTCAACAGTCAACACATCACAGAAAAGAGATGGGTATAAGCCCCTGCCCTGGTCATGCCCCTTGTCCCCAGCCTGTCCTCCGGACTGATTATTAGCTACATTTTTTTGAGTTACTGAGTAGGACCGGCACCCCAAACCGGTAGTACAAGTTATCTACATCGCCAAGGAGAACGTTGAGAATGCAGAGGTCTACATTATTATTACTCATTAGCGCAACACACTGCTCACTGACTGAGGTCTGCAGAGGGGTGCACCGGTATGTATGTGTGAAGGTACACAGTGCTTGTTCGCTACAGTGGCAAGGGTCGAAAACAAGAGAATGAAGGTTACGCCACTAGCATTCACAGACAACCAGCAACAGGAGGCCATACCCCCCCCCCCCCCCCCCCCCCGAGGGCCAGGAAGCGGACGTAAGGACTTTCATCGAGCGCTGGGCCATGGGGCAATCCAGTCAGTGCGCACTGCAGTCATGCCATGGGGAGTTACCATGGTTACCGGTATTGGTTTTTTTTGGACTCTTGATAACACTGAACAGACAGTCCACATCACGGTGCATGTACCTACCTCTCGCCCAGTCAAAGGCCCAGGTTCCTCTGCCGTCTGTCCTCCCGAAGCCTTGTGAAGGAAACACGACTGGAACAAGCACGGGTGCGGATGACCTGGTAACTGCTTTGCTGACATGACTAGTCGACTGCTGCTTGAAGACAAGCACAACTGAATCTGGGAAAGATGACTCCAGTTTAGTAGCGCTTCCACACAATCTAAACTCAGAAGCGAAGCAAGCGCTGTGCACTGCGTGGAATAACCACCATGCCCGTGTACGTCCGTACTTCGCCAACGCCGCGGCACTCGAGCTTGGCTAGGCATGTATGTCTGGCCATTATGGCTCGGACCCGAGTCCAGAGCGGACGAATGACCCGACAACACGGTCGACACGCAAGGCCGCAAACTCCTGCTAGTAGCTCAGCTGAATACGGACGAGCGCAACCGCATAACTATTATGTCCTAATATTCCTAGAATTCAAGCAGCTCGAGCTTTCCACTGACCAGTACATTCTGTGACTCGACAAACAGGCACCGTGACGTGAGTGGAGACGGAAGAAAAAGACTTCGACTGCAACAAGACTAGTAGTACTAGTAGTAGTGTAGTTTGAGCCTAGCATGTGGAGTGCTACTTTTGCTACCTACCGTTTGGTCGCCCACTGCCGCACTGGCAAGGGCCAATGCTCTAGCACCAATCGATCCTTATGGAGTTATGTTGCCATCGTAATGGTCGACCTCTACTTGTAATTATTATTTGCAGACGCCCCCGGCTGATCCACACCCCCGCAGATCCTGGTAAATCTACTACTGCCGGCTACTATCGAAGTAGATCTACGGTACGAGTCGTAGATGTAGTGAGTAGTCACTACTCACAGCATGGACCTAAGGCTAAGTCCTTGTAACACTACTAGTAGATCTACTACTACAGTACTAGTGTTACAAGCCAACAAGGTCCATGCTGTTTAGACCATCAGCGACCGCGCTACGAACTCAGCAGTGTAGATCTACATCAGTCATCAGTTGTGGCCAAAGAAATTCAACCCACGTGCCGAAAGCGGTGCCAACTTACTTCCAAGGCTTATGCGGCCGCTGTGGCCCTCGGATCATTTTTGCGAACATGCAAGATATCATCGAAGTGGAAACGCGGCGCTACTTTTGACTTGGATCAGTAGTTCTCAGTTTCTTTGTTGCCATCTTCAATAGGTCCGTCAAATAGCAGTACAGTCATGTAATAGCTCCTCTCTCAGTTTGTGTCGTGCACTCCTAAACTAGGCTAAAGAGGTTGATTTATCTCATAGCTTGTGATCGTGTTTTCACTAGCACCTATATCTCTCACTCTCAGCTAGCTCTCCGATTGTGTTGCATTTCTTTACTTCATAAAAAGTAAAAAAGACTAAGGAACTACAAGTTAGTTACACTATAATGTCCAACCAGTGGTGTTTAATTAATAGTGGACATTATAGTGTAACTTGTAGTTCCTTGGTCCTTTTTACTTTTTATAAATAATGCTTGGCTCTCCATCCGAGTTCATTCTTTACTTCACTGCATCCTTTTAGTACCGGTATGGTATTTCATTAGTTTTGGCTTCGCCAGTACAATCCTTCTGCTGAGTACATGGCGTTAACATCTTTCTTGCCTCCCAGGAAACTTTTCCATTATTCGGGAGAAGAGAAACTAAAGGTAAAGCGTTGTTGCCGTTACTCGGAGTTTCATGCGTTAGCGATCATCAGGCGGCACTGACTACAATATCCTAAGGATGTGTTTGATATACATGTACATGTAGGCTGCAGCAAAACGTGGGTAACACATCGTATCATTATGATCATTATCATTCGGATTGCTGTGGCAACAATGTCACGCCGTTCTGTCCTTGTCTCTGTCCAGCGCTTGGCCTGTCATGCTGCATTAGCTTGTCTGCTCCATTTGCCATTTTCACGCTGTCCGCCCATTTGACTGCTGGTTGTCCGCTCTTTCTTATCCCCGACACCATGCCCTCAATCAGATCGTTCTCCAGGCTACATCCACTCGTGTTATGTCCGTAATACTGGAATCTCCTGCCATGGATTCTGTCCGCTAAACCCGATCTCTCCATGCTCCAGGATATTCTTGTATGTTTGTGGGTAACACAGCGTGAATAAATGATATGTGCCAATAGTGCAACGTGCATATGTGAGAGGAAAGGAGAAAGATATGGTTTGGCCAGCGCCCACAGCATAAAAAGGTTCTGAACCCACACCACTGAGCGACTCGTCTGCGAGGTTTGAAAGGTAATGTGAAGGCTGAGGTGGGAATTTAAAAAGGTAATACTTGTCGTTATGCACTTGGCAACCAGCAGCTCGACCATATGAAAGCTAAACAAACCGTATCGTGAATAAACGCGGGGTAGGACAAGGTCATTGGGTCAGCCATTGTACGGTGTTAGCTGCTGAAGAGCGGAGTAGAAAGAGGTCCCGAAGAAGGACACTGGTCTGGCGCAAGACGCAACGAAAAACAATAATATTATTGGTAACCAAAAAAACTATCCGTATTGAATGCACGTTTGCTGATCCTGATCAGGCGATCATACTCTGTGGTGCGAACTGCGAAGGCAAATGCATTACTCCAAGAGTATGATAATAATAATTTATTATAATCCCGGGGGGGGGGGGGGGGGTATGTGCTCTTGATTGCTCGCATACACTTGCAGTAGTGATTGTACAGTGTACGCAAGAGTGGATAAGTAGAACGCACACCGGTATGTCTAGGTCAGGTTTTCACGAGTCGACGGTGACCGGTATAATCATAGTCATGTAATTAAAATATGTACATGGTATTTACATGGTGCTTAGCTTGGCACCAACTTTCCTTGGAGGGCTGCAACTTGTAGTTTAAAGTACAGGTGATCTTCTGTGATCAAGCCAAGGTATGGTACGCTCACAGTTGGGAAAATACTGAATGCCGTCAAGCATTAGGGGACGCTGTGGCTAGCGGGAGTGGTCGGAGTGCGGATATGCACGTACCGGCACTGTGTTTTTTTTCTGTTTTTTTTCTACAAAATCCACATATCTCCAGACACTGGGGTGAATGATGGAGTGTGGTGGTGGGGCCCATTAAGCTCCGCCGACCAGAGGTCTCGGCTTCATAGCTCCATGGACGCACCAAAGGGATATTGGGTGGGGAGGATTGAATTGAAAAAGAAAACAGAAGAAAGAAAATGGAAAGATTGTATTGCTCAGTGAGCAAAAGAATAAGTTGAGTATTGATGTGAACGCTGTTAGACTTTTAAATTCAAGAGGAGACTGCCCGTGAGGAGAGATTACATGTACAAGCAGGGTAGGACACTGTACCCTCTTACTCGCGTATGCTATGAGTGGCCCAGTGCCAGTTCGTTCTGAGGAGATGGTGATAAGCTGCTGTCTTGAACTTTTGGATGTTCTTTGGGTGAAATGGGTGGGGAATGATAGAGGTAGGCAGCTGGTTCCAAATTGGGATGACGGAGTGGGGAAAGGCTCGGCTCACATTGTTCCGGGAATTGGCAGGAAGAACATTCTGTAACTGATGGGGATGCGCGGTGGACAGTCGTACAGCCTGGCGGGTGAGGCGTGTGGTCCTGGGTTGGTGTGTCGGGGGTGGAGCCATTCTCGAGAGAAGAGCGGGAGAATTATCGCAAAGGGCTTTATACAGGAGGCAGAGGGCAGCGATGGTGCGGCGAATTATGAGGCTAGGAAGCCAGCATTGCGGATGTATTGCCTTGATGGCTCGCTCCTGCACCCAGTCCAGCCGAATCAAGTGGGAAGGAGCTGCCCCCATCCAGACGATTGGGCAGTACTCCATAACCGGCCGGACAAAGGCTTTGTAGGCTCGAAGCCGGGCAGGAATAGTCAGCAAGTGAAATGCCTTGCGCAAGGCTCCAAGTCTCTGCGTTGCTCGGACTACAACAGTTCGGATATGCTGGCTGAATTTTAGCTGATGGTCAAACGTGACGCCGAGTACTTTGATGGAGGGCTGCTCCTAAACAGGAGTTCCATTGAAGACAATGGGGGGTATTGGCCAGTCCCGACGATGGTGGGAAATTGTAAGGGCCTGAGATTTGGCTGGCTCGAACTGCACTTTCCAATCCGAGCCCCAACTGGATACTAGGTCGACAGCAGCTTGGAGTACTCTAGCGTTGTCAGGAACAGCAGCGAGCGTTGCAATTTCGGCGTATAGGGTTGTGTCATCGGCGAATGAGGCAAGGTTGGAGCCGATTGGGAGGTGGTCTTCAAGGTCGTTGACGTAGACCAAGAATAAGGTGGGCCCCAGGATACTGCCCTGTGGCACCCCAGCCTTAACTGGGCGTCTGGCTGATGTCTGGCCGGAGATGAGGACTTGAAGTGTGCGGTTGCAGAGGTAGTCTTGGAGCCACCGATGCAGGTCTCCCGAGATGCCATACACTCTAGCCTTGTGCAACACACCAGTGTGAGACACCCGGTCAAATGCTCCAGCAATGTCGATGGCCAGCACTCGAGAAGCTCCTTTATCTCCGGCGGTGTGCACCCACTGGTGGTGGAGAGCAGTCAGCAGGTCTGCTGCACTGTGGCCGCGACGGAATCCAAATTGCCGTTCTGACAGGACGTGATTCGTCTCCATGAAGTTGCTCATTGCCCTGTTGACTATGGTCTCCATGACCTTGGAGAGGATGCTCAGTAACGACACTGGTCGATAGTTTGATGGCGACGATTTAGACTTGCGCTTGTGGACTGGAACTACGTTTGCAACCTTCCACTGTTGTGGCTGGATACCGGAGCGAAGACAGCATGTAAATCTTTACTTATAAAAGAGAGGCACCTGTGACGTGTGTCTGTGTGTGTGTGTGTGTGTGTCACGCTCCTTATACTAGAAGAGGCACCTGTGACGTGTGTTTTTGTGTCACGCTGAAGCGCTGCGGAGCAGCGCTGCCCTGGCCCTGAGCACGCGAAGCGTGCGAACAGTGTAGCACAGTTACAGTCAGTGTAGCTAGCGGCCGCAGAAGCACTGAGCACGCGAAGCGTGCGAATCGTGTACCTAGGCCATAGGTAGCACTAGCAGCCGCACAAGCGCTGCGGACCACGTGAACCATTCTCTGCAAATAGAAACATCTGCAACAAAAGGATACAAAAGATCTGCACTGACTGCACTCTGCATCTGATCTGCAGTGAAGAGCGCATCGCACTTTTGTTCGTAAGTTTATGAATTTTTTGAGCCGCTTCATCCGCCACCAGGTGATGGACAACCCTGACCAGCCTCCCGAAGGCGTAACAGACGTCCCTCCTTCTCCTTCCAACCATGAAGAACCTCCCTCATGCTCACCAGGACTTCAGCGGTCTGGCCACCACCACGTGCTGAGCACGTGTGCTGTTCATGTACTTGCTTCACCCGCATATGCCACATTCGGCCAGGCAACGCTGGCCGGGGGTGCTGCTAGTAGTTTAGAAAGCGGCCGTGCCAATTCTGCAGAGCAAGCTTTCAAGACGCGGGCAGGTATCCCATCTGGACCAGTGGCCTTGGTGGGGTTGAGCTGGCGGAGAGTTCGCTCGACTGTGGTTTCGCGAAACCGGACGGTGCAGAGGTTGCGGTCAGTACGTGGTCGGACGTAAGGAAATGGAGGGGATAGGTCGTCTGCCCCTAGACTGCATTTGTTGGCGAAGTGTTCGGCCATGCACTCTGCTTTGCTGCGGTTGGTGTCGTGCTCCGTACCATCGGTGCTGCGGAGAGTAGGTATGGATGGGCTGTTTCCGTGGCCAGAGGCCTTCTTGATGGTTCGCCACCATTCACCAGACGCCATACACCCAGAGGCTAACTTCTGCGCCAGGCTTGCTGTGAATGCCTGCTTGGCAGTTGCCAGGCAATGGTTAGCCGAGTGCTTGGCGACATTGTAACGGGCTTGCAGCTGGGCACTTGACCGGTCGGCGCAGAGTCTCCTCCATGCTCTTTGTTTCTGTGCTACAGCCTCAGTGCATTCCGGTGTCCACCAAGAGGGGTTAGATGGTTTCATGCACAACTGCTTAGACGGTATGTATCGGCGCATTCCTTCCAGAATATTCTGGGTCAAGTGCATACACATTGCATCAGGATCATCACTGACAGTGGACTGCCAATCTGTAGTTCTAAAGAAGTGGCGGAGTCTGTCCCAGTCTGCGCGTTGGTAACGCCAGACAGTTCTGGTCACTGGTGGTTCCTCTGCTGTGCTTACATGAAAGTCAGCTAGGACACAGGCATGGTCAGAGTTTCCCAGAGGTGCTAAGGTATTGACGGTCGCATCTCCCGGTAGGTCAGTCATTATTAAGTCGAGTGGGTTAAGGCCCCTGGTGGGCTCATGCACGTGCTGCTCCAAGCAGTGAAAAGCACACATGTCTTCAGTGTACACACCTGCATGAGTTGTCTTGGTGCTGCCGAGCCAATCCACGTTGTGTACGTTAAAATCTCCAGCCAATACCACATATTGACAAGATTTACGGGCCAGGTCTATGCCAGCACTGATGGCTTCAAGGGTACTGATGTCATTGTCGTGGCAGGAGCCAGAGCGATATGCAGCACACACAGCCATGCACTGACTTCTTATCCACAGTTCTGACACTCAGCCATATTAGCTCCTCATTACCGACCTGGATGTCATCGAGTTCTCGGAGGGCCAGACTGGCTTTAACCCAAACCGCAACTCCTCCTCCATGAGCTGTTCGATCCTTTCGCAGTGGGGAGTAGTACCCAGGCAAGGACAGTTCGGAATCAGTAGCCTTCTCAGGGGTTAGCTTGCTCTCTGTGACAATGGCAATGTCAGTGTCTTTGTTGTATTGAGTTTGAGCCCCCGCTCTCAGACAAAAAATGGGCAACATTAGCAATGTCTCTTTCTAAGGTACATGGAACTCCGGCTTTCTCTGTGTTTGTGCATGGGCTGCATAGTAGTGCAGTATCATCTGGCATTCTGTGTACAGCAACGTGGTCGGCTGCCTAACACGACGGGGCAGGGAATGGGTATAGATCGTGAATAGTAGTGGTCCCAGGGTGGGCTAATTACTTACTAGCCTGTTTGACCTTTTTTGGGTGCAGTCCTGTCACTCGAGTTGAACCTTGGTGTGAAAGTTGTCGCCTGCTGGCGTGGTGACCAGGTGATTTGGGCACCCAGGAGCACGTGACCGCTTGTTCAACCATGTTCGATTGGGAATAAAGGAGGAACGCTGCATCGCAGCCTTTTCGGACCAAACCCAGTGGACTCAGCGTCCAAAAGACTACAACATATGGGCCAATCGCGGTCATCCGTGCTTTTATAAGAACGAAATGGCGCTTTTAGTGACATTTTGCATACAAATCCCCATCTCGTAGCCTGAGTCGTAGGGCGCAGTCACCCAGTTTCGGTGGAAGTGCGCGAGTTCGATTGGGATTCAAGTAGGAAGGGAGCGTCTCAGCTTTCTCGGACCAAGACCATTCGACTCAGCACCCCGAAGACTACAACTGGTGAAATTTTAATTTTTGCCTTAACTTCCCCTTAATGCGTTGATGGCACCTAGCTCAAAATCTGTAATGAGAGTGGACGGCTGCAAAGCGTCCGTTCCGAGTCTCGAGGAGAACTTGGAGTACTTGCTCGTACATTGCCTCCGTCTTGTTCGGTAGAATTGAATTGAATTGAGTGTCGGTGAATAGTGCATTCTGTGAGACTGGCACTCTGTGAAGTGTCATTCTGTGAGTTGGGAATCTGTGAAACGTCACATGGTGAAATTGGATTCTGTGAACTGAGGCTGTCGCATAACCCTCAACGCTCAAGGCTGCTTAGACTTACCACTCAAGTTACCAGTGTTTTTGTTTGTTTTTGTTTTATGTTTTTTTTACTAAGTCCACTATGCATGCTCCCGAATAACTTATGATGCGGAAAGTGGTGGCGGGGCCCTGCTGCTCAGCCGACCTTGGCGGTCTCGGCGTCTGCACACTGCACAGACAAAGCGCGCCAGGAAAAATAGAGAAGGGCATAAGAAACTTCACTTCTCAACTCCAAAAGAAGATACGTGAAGTGTAAGTTCGACACTGTTTGGCACAGGGGTCTCTTAGCTAAGCTGCGAACAGTATATCGCATTGATGGCAAGGCTATCGGCTGGCTCTCATCGTATCTCTCTAACCGACATCAGCTTGTACGCCTCTCAACTGTGTTATCGGAGCCTTTACCCGTTACTTCTGGAGTCCCCCAGGGTTCAATCCTTGGGCCACTGCTATTTCTCCTGTATATTAATGACCTCCCCGATATTGCCCCTGGTGTCAGCCTTTTCGCTGACGACACAGCTCTGCTTTGCTCCAATGCTTGCCCTATACGACTGCACGAAGCCATGCAAGATAGCATTGGGAAAGTTATAACCTGGATGCATGATTGGAAGTTGCAGCCAAACGTTGATAAAACGGCAGCTATGTACATTTCCCCTTCTCCCCCTTCCCTGCCACTTTGTTTTCCTTCTTCAAGTGTTGCTATTCGTATTGTTGAAGAGCATAAGCATCTTGGCGTTATTATTGACTCTAAATTGTCGTGGTCACCCCATGTGCAGTATGTCTGCAAGCGCACAAGCTCCATCCTTGGGGCTCTTCAAGCCCACTGTAGACATCTTCCTCTTTCTTGCAAACGCTTGTTTTATCGTTGCTATATATTGCCCTTACTTGACTACTGTGATACTGCTTGGTCTGGCATAACTACTACTGTATTGAACAAGCTAGAAACCCATAACCGCATGCTCCTTAAAATCTTATTTAGAAAAGATCGTCGCTTTCCCTCCGCTAGTCTTTACGAAATTGCCAAGATCAGTCCCCTTTCCACTCGACATAAGTACCACCTCTGTGTTCTCATACATAAAATATTACTAAATAAAATACCCTTGCATATGCAGGCTTATAATTGGTTCTCCGAAACACGGAATACTCGGAACTCACTCAGTCTCCCACGCGCTGCCTCCACCCTATTCACTAGATCCCCGATCTTTGCTGGCTATGTGTTTTGGGCAACATTACCAACGCAGGCCAAGACCAGCACGTCGATGGATAATTTTGTTGCTAAAATCTCTGCTCAATTATAGGTTTCATGTATATCCTGCTGGTTTGTCTCCTCCTTTGCCTTCTTTGCCTCTTATTTGTATTCTTTTATCTGTTTTACTGCTGTGGTTGGCTTTCACCCTTGTCTCAGTTTTATTGGCCGTCATCATGATGTGCCATGAGATAATGATATAAATACAAATACAAATACAAAAGTGGCTGCGTTGGAATTTGCGGACAATTAGAAAAGGACATAAGAGAGAGGGAAAAACAAGACGAGAGCAAGACATGTATACGGAAGTGCTGCGCCCACTATTGGCGCCCACGCATCCACTGCAGAAGGGTAAGATGGCATGACAATTTCGTATGGACAAGATCCGCTGTGCGAACGAGTTGGTTATAGCAAATTCCGGACACTAGGAAAATCAAAGAGCGTCAGCTGCTCTCTGCCAGTCAAGGCGCAGCAGGTACATGTACATATGGCACCTTTCCTTGAAGGACTGCAGCTGCTGTGGGTCCGGTGCGGATCGTAAGACGTGTCCTGGCTGGCTGTTCCACGTTGGGATGGCGCAATCGGGGAACCCATTGCGGAGGCTGCTTCGTGTTCGTGCCGGGAGTGTTGATTTAAGCTGATTCGGATGTTGCTGAGCGGTCTTAGTAGCCAGCCTGGTCGATGGTCTGCACGGAGGGCGTGGGTCGGCTGGGGCTGGTAGCATGTTAAGCGGATTCGTCGGGGGAAGATATGATGGCTTGAAGAGGAGCGACAGGGATGTAACCATTCTGCGGTGCTGCGGGCTGGGAAGCCAAACTCCCGGGCCGATGATTTTTAGCGCCCTGTGCTGCATCTTGTCCAAGCGGGAGGTACTGGAGCCCATTCACACCAAGGAGCAGTACTCCATCAGAGGACGGACAAACCCCTTGTACACAGTTGTGCGACCTCTGGCGTCTAGGAGGGGGCAACATTGGCAAGGAAGTGGAGCCGCTGGGCAGCCTTGGTTGCAATGGAGTGGAGGTAGATTAAGAAGGACAGCTGGGTGGGAGTGGCCTACGGTGGTCAATCGTCGTCGCCTGAGACTTGGATGGCTCAAATGTCACTCTCCAGTCTGCACCCCACTCAGCGACGCTGTCCATAGCGGCTTGGAGCTGCACTGTGGAGTCGGCGATGTCGGATGTGGCAGACAGGCACTGGTAGAGGGTCGTATCATCCGCATAGGTGGCAAGTTCGGAGCCCGCAGGGAGATGTAATGGTCCTCACAATCGTTCACGTAGAGGAGAAACAATGACAATGTGAGACCGAGAATGCTACCCTGCGGGGCACCAGACTGCACAGGTTGTGCTGAAGACTGCTGGCCACTTACCACCGCCTGGAGGCGAATGTCGCGAAGGTAGCTGGACAGCCAGCCATGGAGGTGACCATGTCACATGTAGTCCAGAAACTGAAGCCGTGTGCAGCAGACTAGGCCCGGTCTAGGGTGGCTGACTTTGTCAACGGCACCGGCGATGTCGGTGGCAAGTACACGGACAGCTCCTCCAAGGCCGGCTGTCTTCGACCATTCGGTGTGGAGCTTAGTGAGGATGTCGGCAGTATCGAGACCCTTGCGAAACCCGAACTACCTAGACGAGAGGACGTGGTGCTTCTCAACAAAGTTGGTGTTATGCTGGTTGACAATAGCCTCCATTACCTTCGACATAACGGGCAACAAAGACACGGGGCGGTAATTCGGGGGGGGGGGGTTGAAGCCACTAACGCCAGTAACCATGGTAACGGCACACACTGACTATGAGCAAGAGTACATAACCGTTATGACGTACTCTTGCTATGACTGACAACACTCACTGTGACTCAGTCAACAGGCAACCAGCCAGCTATCAACCAGTCTCCCGGGATCCCTGACATCGTTGGAAAGATACATGACTGTACATGTACCAGTAGTCCGGTACACGACTGAACGCCGCGGGTACCTCCAAAACCCTCAGCTTGGGTTTCGCCAGCGCGGATCAGTCGTTCAACTATTGGCCATACATGTACATGTAGTTGTGAATTCCTGAGATTTATAGCTTGTGGTTGTGGTGTTCATTACCAGTGACATTGCACCTAGGGTTCCCTGTAACAAGACGGCAACGTCTGTCGGGCCTTGCCCTTCCCTATCAGTATCAACATATTAAATTCTACTACTACTACTACTATTCTACATTCGGAAGGCGGCCGGGTGCGCCATCCAAACCTGTTGTTGTCCCTGAATGAGATGTGCGTAGCTAGACGATAATCTACTGTCGTTTGCTTGCGATGTGGGAACTAACTTATTATTATTTTTTTTAAATTGATAGGGCAATCCCCACAGGCCTAAGGCCTTTTGACAGGGTACTCTAACTTGGCCTAAGTTAATGAAGAACAGAATTGCGGAAGGTATGCAGGGAAGAACTTGAGCGGACCTCGGCTGGGAGGGCATTCCAGCGGTCAGAGCCAAGGAAAGTGACAGAAAATAAACCATAGCGACTGGCTGTCGGAAGAGCAAGGGAAGAGGACACTTCCCAAGCAAAATGTTAGTTGGCAGGGGCCCAGCATAGCTCCAAAAAGAGTAGATCTTACATGTATCTGTCTAAAACTAAAATCATGCTCTTTCCTTCTCAGCCCGATGTTCCGCCCCTCCTCCATCCCACTTTCCCCCAGCCTATAGACATAGTCTCCAGCCATAAGCATCTTGGCATTTTCATTGACTCTAACCTTTCATGGGAACCCCACATCGATTACATATGTAAACGATCAAGTTCATCTTTAGGAATCCTCTCTTCTCACTGTTACCATCTCCCAATCTCGTGTAAACTCCTCTTTTACTCAGCTTACCTACGCCCCATTTTTGATTATGCAGATACTGCTTGGGCTGGAATTTCCACAACCCGTGCTGCCAAGCTCGAAATTCACCACAAAAAAAGTTCTCAAAATCCTCCTCCGAAAACCCCGCATGCTCCCATCTTCCACCCTTTATGCCCTTGCTGACACTACCCCTTTGTCTAAGAGACGTAATTCACATCTTGTCACCCTTATCCATTCTCTCAAACTCAATCTGTGTCCACCTCACCTCCACTGTTTCAACTGGTTCTCTTCCCGTAGCACGAGAAACTCCCTTTCCCTTCCGAAACCTAAGTCCTCCTTTCTACTTCACTCTCCCTTTTTCACTGCGTACTCTGCGTGGCTGGCACTTCCCCAAGAAGCTAAGGACATTTCTTCCCTCCGCCTTTTTAAGAGCCTTGTCGCACCTTGACTTTGCTTTTGTGTTTCTCATTTTGTTGCAATCACTGCTTATCCATGCCGGTTCCTCTTTTCTTCTCCTCCCCTTCTCCCTTCCTTGCCGTGGTTGGCTAACACCCTCTCTCTTTGTATTGGCCGGTGTTCTCACTGTGCTATGAGATGCTGTAATAAATAAATAAATAAATATCGGTATTGGTAAATCAAATAATTGGGAATACGAAGGAAACCATCTGTAGGTGGAGGGGTCCAAGACGGCAAGAGTGTATTGGCCGCAAGGATGCAGCAGCAGTGCAGTACATGTGCATACCGCATACCGGTGAACTCTTGTTGTGAGTACATTTTACTTGTGTGCACCGGTACTATGAGCTATACCAAGAGTCCATGAACTCGACTTGGTGAATACTGAATACTTGTACCCAGAGGAGAGGTGTAGTCTTGGTGCTGGTAAACTCTCTGTTGAAAGTACTAGCTGAAGTATTCGAGTTGTATGCGAAAGTGCGAATACTGCACAACTACCGCTCCGACCACACGTAGAAAAATACTAAAACACTGTAAATAGCTCTTTCGTGACCCTTCGAAGCTTCCTGACTCACAGGAGCCCGAACTGGCTGAATTAGCTCCCAATTGGACCAGTTCGGGCTCCTGTGAAGGTCAATGGCCTTTTAATGGGCCTGTGTCGGTGACCTGGTGACACCGCAAACCTATGTAAAGAAGTAAAGAGCGAGTACGAGGCTGGTTTGGGTATCATTCCCAAGATCCCTGGCAGGGATCAACAACCACCACCATACGAGTCTCGTACTACATAAAAAAATTCTGTGGGTCAATACAACCGTACCGTATCGTGATCGTAATCTACGGTGGATACGCACGCGGACACATTTGCATGGTTGCGGTCGATCGATGGGTCGGTACGCGGTACGATGTGTCCGCCTGAGCTGTTACTTTTGGTTGCCATAACTATGGCAACATGACTGCTGTATGAATGGTGATGACGTCGAGACGTCAACGGTCATATGCCAGATAGATCAAGCGACTCGGCCTGGGAGCTACAAGGCTCAACTGTTGAGCCTCAAGACCGGCAAGAGAAGATTGGTTCAAGATCAGGCAGAAGAGCGTAATTTACCTTCATTTCCTGGCCTGGCATGGCATGGCAAGGAGTCATTTCCTTCATGGCCACGGAATGTAGACTTCTAGTTGAGTGAAGCGAGGAAAAAATCCGCCATGGAGGAGTCTGAGTCCGTTGACTCGGACTCAGGACCCAAGCGGGCCACTCGGCAGCTGCCTGTGATGGTTGCCATAACCCATCCGCCTGAAAAGAGGACTGAGGAAGATATAGACACGATCATGAAGTCTTTGGAGTATGCCCCAGTCTTCTTACCCTTGCCACCGACAGTTCGCAGGCAGCTATGTGCTTCATTGCATGCCAAGGAGGTCAAGACCGATGAAGTTATTATTGAGAAAGGCACGGAATTGGACTTCTTCTATATCATGCAGGGATCTGTCGTAGAGGATGGCCCAGCATCAGCCGATGGGTCCACGGACGAGTCGACTTCCGGCGAGAAGAACACGGCACACTCCGCTGGTGACTCCTTTGGCGTGCCTCTGATGGAATGCTCAGCCACTGAGGATCGTATGATATCCCCTTCAACTTTCAAAGCTAAGACTTCCAGTAGTCTGCTCTGGTTGAATCGTGATGAGGTTCTGCGAATAGCCCATCCGAACACCGAGAGCGTACGTCGTGTAGAGGATGTAAATGGAGATCTGGTGGCAATGACCACATATCGTGCTGTTGGCCAAGGGAAATTCCAGCAGGTTGTTGTGCGAGCAGCACCACATAAGCTGCAGGAGTATCTGCTTGGTGATGAGGGTGGCCCACAGTTTATTGAGGATTTCCTCATGACATTACCAGTATTTATGAAAGAGTCGGAGGATCTGATAGAATTCCTGACAAACAGCATTCCGGAACATGTTGATCGCGTAGCCAGTATCCTTTCGATCTGGTTGCGAACGCAGAGTGATGACTTCAAAGAGCGCCCTGGATTGCGTCAAGGACTTGAGTATATCATACAGTCATTAGACTCCTGCCCTGCCACGCCGAACACACGGTTCCTGCAGGCAGTATCAAAGCGCCTGCTCAACGATGAGATGGATTCGCTTAGCATATTTTCCCTGACGAAATCCCAGTCTGTCACTTCGACTTGTTCGCGTGAGAGTGGCGGTGACTTGCTTGAGGAGGAGGTGCCTGCTTGTGCACATGTGCCAATTACAACAGGGCCTGAAGAAGCACTTACCGTGTCTTCTGCTGCACCTACAACGATAAACACTCCCAACGCTCAGCTGCCCACAACACATTCATCCCTTACACCGCAACCGTCTCCCGGCCATGGTTTGGCAGTAGCTGGTCAGGAATCCGGCTCGTTTTTCCGCTCGCCATCGACGTCGTCAAGTCGGAGAAGTGCACGCTTTCGGCGGCGGACGCAGAGTCGTATGTGTGGAGATAAAGTGCCCCTCAAAATCTTCAATTCTGAAGGCCATTATCGAATCATACCCATTCTGGATGATTACTCATGTGCACAGGTATTGGCCATGGCTGTCAAGGCGTTTGTTATTGACCGGCCGTCGGAGCAATTCACTCTCGTCAATGTCAGCGTTGCACCGCCAGACATCGTCAAGCAACGCAACATCCAGTCACACATGACCAAGATGTCAAGCTACCAGAAAACGTCCAGCCGCATCTACCTGAAGGATATCAGCATATCTGGTCATGTGACTTCCGAGGACACGACGCAGGAGATGATTCGCAATGCTGAGATATCACTGCACACGATCGACCTGAAAGAGCTGGTGCGGCACATTACCATGTCCGATTTCTGCCTCTTCAAGAAAATCACACCGTCAGACTACATTTTCGACACGTTTGAGATGCAGTCATCACTCGCGAGCGAAAGGCGCATGCAGGATGCTTCTGACCTTGTGAATGCACAGATGATGTGGGTCGTTCATGAAGTGTGCCTGGAGCCCGATGTCGCAAGGCGTGCACATGTGATTCGCACCTTCATTGAGTTGGCTGTTATGTTCCGTCGGGTGCGCAATTTTAACTCCATGCTGGCGATTATCAGTGGCCTGTCATATACAGCTGTATCTCGACTCAAGAGGACGTGGGAGAGAGTTCCCAAGAAGTTCATCACCAATCTCGATGAGATGCAGCAGTTATTAGATCCATCCCGCAATATGGCCAACTACCGTGAGCTACTGTCCAGTGAGTCCATAAAGCCTCCGTTCATTCCTTTCTTTCCCATCATCAAGAAGGACCTCACCTTCTTGCACCTGGGCAACAAGACAAAGGTGGATGGACTGATCAACATCGACAAGCTGCGAATGATTGCCAGCGAGGTGCGCAAAGTCGTGGAGTGCACGTCCCGCTCCTACACAGGCAATGACATGCTGACGGGTCTTCCCACACTTGGTTCGCACCTGGTAACAGAGCAGTTTGAGATGAACGCCATGAAGAAAGCCCACCAGTACCTCATGGCCGACCAGGCCATTACCTTCTATGTCAAGGTGTTTGATAATCTCGACAAGGATGAAAAAACACTGCTACAACTTTCGCGTGAGCTTGAGCCTCCTGATGGCAGCAACACCGGCATTGGGACCTCGCGGTCCGAGTCCACCACACAGATCTTTGCCCACAAACCCGGATCGTTCAGACGAGGTCAGTACTCGTCACTTCGCAAAGCGTTCTCCAAATACATATCCAAATAGAGTTGATGATGCCGCTTGATGTATGCTTACTAGTTAGCCTGAAGGCATCACACGCAAAATATATATTTTTACACAAAAGCCTGGCGCAGAGCCAAGTTCTCACCAAAGCATACAACTATACTCTATATTTTCTGCGCGCATACGAAATATGAGCCACTCAGCTGGTTGCAGTGGAGTATGGTTTTGACCATGATCATGAGAAGATACAGATGCCATTGTTTCTT
Source organism: Sycon ciliatum (assembly GCF_964019385.1). Taxonomy (NCBI): domain Eukaryota; kingdom Metazoa; phylum Porifera; class Calcarea; order Leucosolenida; family Sycettidae; genus Sycon; species Sycon ciliatum. The sequence continues at coordinate 4,054,203 of NC_088646.1, forward strand.
GTGATCGCCACCTTCATGGCCTTATATATCTATAGTACTTTTCTTCATATCATATACACCACCAGCACTCCATAACACAGTTACTGAGCCTGCCAGGTGCCTAGACTTAACCCAGCCTTTTGCTTTCATTTATTCAGTTCAGCTTTTTTTGCAAGATTGCTTCATCTGATCCCATTGTAACGCTATTCCTCACGTTCTTTTTTTGCGCCTATATTCATTTAGTTATTAGCATGTGTTGTCCCTTTGTCAATAGGTTTTATTTTCATTATCTGTCTATGTAATTGTGCTCTCTCTCTCTGTCTCTCTCTCTCTGTCTCTCTCGCTCGCTCTCTCTCTCTCTCTCTCTCTCTCTCTCTCTCTGTCTCTCTCTCTCTCTCTCTCTCTCTCTCTCTCTCTCTCTCTCTCTTTCTCTCTTCCTTCTTTCTCTCTGTGCCCTTTCTTGATTTATCTATCGCTGTTCCCCTCTTGTATATTATTGTACAATATTTGTAGCTGTTTTTTTTGTGTTCAGAATCTTGTCTACGTCTATACCTGTCCTTCCCGAAACACTAGCATTTCCCTTTTCCTCTCAGCTGATCCTCTACTGTACTTGGTCGAGTTAAGAACTGTATAGTTGAATCTATTAAGTGCCAAAACTCTTATGTTTCCGCGCGCGCGTGTGTGTGTGTCTGTATATCCTCGCTTGGAGGTACAATGTGGTGTGGAGGGCAGACAGACCTGTTCCCAGCAGTGGCTGCTAGCTCTCAGGTTTTGAAGTTTGTGTGGCAATATTGACCTCTTCCTGCTTATCCGAACAGTCAGATGCTGCCAAATAGTGTCTCATATCGATGTGTACTCATCCTGTCCTCAGCAAAAGACTTGTCGCAGCACTTGGAAAGTTTAGGCATGAGCTGGGGTTTTGACTCCGGATATACCGGTAACACTCTGTCCCCGGGGAAAATTGCGATTCCGTGGCCGCGTTTTTTGGGATTTTTTAAAAGACCGCGTTTTCCGCGGTTTTCCCGCGTTTTTTGAACTTTTTTGTTGCACTACACGTACACACAGTGCACTGTTCGGTCAGCAACGTCTCATCGTGGCGGCTTTTTACTCAAATATGACGAGTGCTTACACCAGAGACTTGTAATTGATTGATTTCACTACATACCGGTACTCACTGAAAATTGCCGCACATCAATATTATTCACCGCATATTTACCGCAAATTATGCCACATTATGCCGCGTTTAACCCCGCGTTTTTTGCGATTTTCCTCGGGGACAGAACACTGTACATTATTGTAGTTCTCATACGATGCCATCTTCATGTGGAATCCAATTGTGTGTCTGCATAAGTCAGGTTAGGTGGGATTTTGAAGGTGTTACCCGTGACTGTAGTAGCAAGAGTGCATAACATTGCATGCACTCAGCATTTGCACAACATGCAAATGCAACTTTCTGTGTGTAGGCACTTTGACAGCCATCTACTCTGATTGTAGTCAACATCACAATCCCAACAAAGGGCTGCACCTGGAGAGGTGTCGAATGCCGGACAGACAACTCCCTTCATATGGACTCACCCACCACCAGAGCCGGGAAGCGCAACAACATTGCAAGCAGACCGTAGTGGACGCATACAAATGTTACAGATGCATGTTTCTGAATCCCAGGCCATTAGATACACAGTCTGGTAAACCAAAACATATAGCACAAAGAAACACAGCTATACATATGTAGAATTTGAAGCGGCAAAAATGATACGGGAACAGTCCAAAATCAAGCATAGTATTTTAATGAATATGGGAGGGGAATCCCCCGCACAGCCTTCACTACTACAACGTTATCTACATGTCTAAAGACAAATGGCAAGCAAACTACAGGCTATGTAAAGGCAAAAAGCTTCAGACAAGTCAACCAGCCACAACACAACAAACCGGGGAGAAAAGACAGGGCAGTAACAACGGATAAAATGTTAACACCAAGCAGTATATACAAGCAAAATAGCATTACATTTTCTACATCATGTACAGTTTGTCAAGCAGCATCACTTCATCACCTCATCACAACAGCGTGGCAACCGCCAACATCCCATCCCGACTAAGACATCAGGAAATTGTTGGAGACAGCGGGGCGTTCCGTTGGGGCACGGCCCGGCCACGCTTCCTTGGCATACTTCTTTCTCTTAGACTCCGGTTCGGAGACAGCAGCGAATACAGGGGGCGCCGGGGCTGGTTTCTCCTTGACAGCATTCACCGGCTGCATACTGACAGCCGGTGCACTGTTTGGCAAGCTACGCAGGCCACCGGTAATGGCACCCGGTATGTCCGAGTAGAGGGAGGCCGAATCCTTGCCGCCATCAGCACCAGGGTCAGACGCGGACGAACTCCGTCGAACTGCACCTCCAGTGGGTGATGGAAGTCGACCTGCAGACGTCTGGCCTTCTGTCTTCACCTTCTGTAACCAAAACAAAGAAAAACACAAAAACCAATATTAGGAAAGCCACTTTTAAAATGAGAGAGAGAGAGGGGAGGGGGGGGGGGAGAGAAAGACAGGAGAGGGAGAGCACTGGGCAGATGAAATTATTGGTGCGGCCAACCGGCTGCATCAGGTCCGACAGCCCTGGAAAGAAGGGGAAGAGAGAGAGAGAGAGAGAGAGAGAGAGAGAGAGAGAGAGAGAGAGAGAGAGAGAGAGAGAGAGAGAGAGAGAGAGAGGGAGAGAGAGGAGAGAGAGGAGAGAGAGAGAGGAGAGAGAGAGAGAGAGAGGAGAGAGAGAGAGAAAGAGTGAGAGAGAATGCCAACCTTGTTAGGGCCTATGATAACTGTCTGCTGCACAAGATTGCGAAACCTCCCCACACTTGGGTCAATGTCCTCTGTAGAAAACAGGGAGAGAGCAACAAGAAGAAAAGAGCACGAGTCATGACTTTTCCTGGTCAGTACCATGGGTCCCTTATGCAATTCCTGTGAGGGCCAGTAACCTCTTCTGATCTCTCTCACATTTGGTAACACACAATCTATCTCGTGTCCCTGTACGAGAGACTCTGGAGCTCTTACAGACAATACACCACAACACATGAAAATAGTCTCATATCCGAGCTCTACAACAAAGTGATGACGGTAAACATAAGCATACCTGGATTGATGATGGTGTCCTCCTCAGCAAAGCGCAATGATAGGCTGCGCTTGCGTTTGGGCCGCGCAGCCGCCATATCTATCACTGTGGGAATGCGTCGGTTATGGGCTGTATTGAACTCGGTAATCTCCTGCAAACACGTGGATGCACACGCATGGGTAAAGCCAGAAACAATCACTTTTTAGTTCCCCAAAAAGCGATTACATGAACCTAACTTGTTATACGAATTGAATTGTCCCCATTGTAACACGTACACAGTGCACTCTCATTCATGAGATGATCTGAACGACACAAGCTTCCACCGAGCGTTGGGTACGTGAGGCAGGACTGTACAGTAGCAGCAGCTCTGGTGATGCACCAGAGGCACCCCCACCTGCGCAGCCACTCTTCGATTTGACGGTGACACTCATGACTCCGCGGTCTGTCTCATGCCCTCGCGATGAATTTCAAGACTAACTTAGGATGTTTTCTCACAAGTTCACCCATGCACCATGCCCGGCAATGATGTACATGGTCAGTCAGTAGCCGGGCCGTATGGCCAGTACAGCATGCACATGTACAAATGGCCAGTACACAGAGAATGAATACGGGATTACGGACATACACAATACTAGTAGTCGGGTACAGTTGCACACGTGCTCTCATTCTGGGCATTACCGATGAAGGATAACTGCTGATCTTGCTTGCATGCATTGGTCTAATACTGATGACTGTGGTGTCATGTATTTAGAGTCTAGTGCACGGTATTGCTTTGTGGTACAAGTATTACATTGTTCATGTTAGATAGTAGATTGGGTTGCAAGGATAGCATGTTAGAAATAATTGATTGGAACATCTGGGCCGCTCAATTACGTTAAGAGCACACTCTCATCATTGTTAACAACATTGTTGATCATACGGGTCAGATCCTAGTGTTTACCTAGTCATGTAATTTCTCGTGCTGCTGTGTTCAGCTGGTTGGACTACTCTAATACCTTAATTACTAGCCTTCGATAGCAAGTGCGAGTGCGGGCTTTTGCTGCGCAACTGGTATACCTCACAGTGTATTTAGAATAGTCTTCAATAATAATCTAGGTCAGTGAGTTTCACTACTTCCTAGAACCAGTACAAGAAACACCAGGTCCTGAGATTGTGCGGTGTGCGTGCGTGTACGTGCCGTAGAAGAGTCTGATGGTCTTTCCCCTTCACCACTGACCCCGCAGTGAAATGGTTAGTGATCTGACGCAATCAAAAATTCAAAATCCAGTACATCAAAAGTAATATTATTTAGCGAGCGAAAATAATCCTTTCTCATACTTGGTCCGGGTCAGCAATATTGTCGCTTATCTTTCGACAATTTGAACTGAGACTTTGGACATCAACGCATGCACTTGAAGTGATAAAACTTGGTACGATGGAAGATAATGTATAGAATGACAACTAGCTATGAGGAATTTATTGTCCAAGGAAGGGTTCATACTTTTTTCGGTCCTCCTCGTCGCTGCTCTCGGCGCTGGTGACAAACATTTTTGCTCGGGATCGACTCTTGCTTTTGCAAGCTCATCTCTCTTCGTCTCCGCTGCCTGGCTATTGTCTAAAGAGAAGTCGATCGTGACGGTCGCCTTCTCTACAGAACTTCGCGTGGGCAGCACAAAAGCCTGTGTGGTTCAAATCAGACGCCGTATTTTGCAAGATTTTATTTTGAACGACGACGACGACGCGTGCAGTACTTGCACATCTCCATGATGCGCTGGATACTCCGAGCGTTGAGCTGGAGGTGAGGGAACTGCGATCTCAGCTTCACGAGCGATCCCTGAGGTGAGCGATCTCGGCTATTTAGCAAAATGGAGCTGATTCCGAGTAGCCGATTACTTTCTTGTGGGTTGCGCTGCTCTTGCCTACTCAGTGTATTAAGATAATCTATTTTGATGCGGCGCTGTATCAATCAGAATCACCCACACGTCGCTCTCGAAATCCACTCGAAATCTAGCTAGACCTTTCAGGTACTAGTAAACTAACTTACTAACCAAAATTGGGATGAAATGGGCTGCCAAGTGAGCATTGGCGACATATAAACAAAGCTGAAAGATAAGCGACAATATCGCTGACGCGGACCAAGTAATTATAATGCGTGTGTGGAGATGAGGGCCAGGCAATGTCAGCTCATAACGAGCAATATTCCCCATGTTGAGAGGCCTAAGCCAACAATGTCCAAGCACACATTACACAGTTCTTACGTCATAGTCCACATTTTCACTAATGCCCAGGAAGCTGCCCTCAGCCGCTTCCTCTGTCTCCCCATCAGCGCTGACCGCAGCAGCCTGCTTGGGCTTCTCACGGATGACAAAGCTGCGCGTGGATGCACCCAGTCGGAACGTACTGCCGATTTGCACCGGCGTTGGCTTCTTGTCATCCAGCCGAATTTTGCCAAGAAATGTGCCATGCGCTGTAGGAACATACAGTGTATTCGTATTATAAGAAACACAACAGTCAAAATAAAGTCAAGGCTACATTGGGTGCTTTCGATTACACATATTGGGTCCAGGTTTTATAATTCTCGAATGAACAGAAGGAACGGATTGCGGCAAATAAACGAACGACCACACGTAAAATCGTAAAAGGGGATCACGTGGGACCCCGTACACCATCGCGCGCACACGTGGACCTAGCATGGCGTGTACGTCGAGCGCGCCAATTCTGGTGGGAGAATTAGCAATTCCGCAGTCTCTTCAGAATTGACGGAATTGGATCTATCTATGCAGGGCCGATCTATGTACCCGCATATGACATCGCTGGACTGTGTCGCGTTTGGGATCAGTAGGTCAAGGCTGCAATGGCGATCGCAAGTTGTACAGACCACGGTTCATGCTGAACTTCCAACTGCGAGATTGAAAGGCACAACGTTTCCGGTACCATGATCCTGTGGTGTCCCCCCTACTACGACTCCCTGGTGGACATGCACATTCTACGCACATGGAGACACTGTACCACAGTACACACAGGCAATCATCTGAAAAACTTACTGCTGCCAAGGTCGATAAGAAATGACCTGTTCAAGTGCTTGTGATACAGCAGCACACAATGAACACGAGAACACGACGAGTGCTCAACCACCACCTGGCAAGCGTCACGATTTCGTCCAAAGTAGTAGCTTTGCTTGTCGTCCAGCATGATTTTCTGCAACATTGACATGCAACCCAGCAGACAAATACCAACCCACCCACACACCCACCCACCCACACACGTGCACACACACCCACACCCACACACACCCACCCACACACAGTGCAATGGAATGATGAACTCTCACTATCACATGTACCAGCCTGACAGAGTAGATTATGAGACAGGGAGCAATGCTAAAGTCCTAACACATAATTATAACATTACTACAGCCAACACAACCTTCTCCTGGACAACATCTTTGCACTGCACACCACTTGAATACAACCATGGCAACCACACAATCTAGCATAGCTACAATTATGGGATATTATGGTCTAAAGAGCTTTTTCAAGGACGGACCAACGGTCGCTTTTTGGGATCACGTGCGAGAAATTGTTGTATCGCTGGTGAACAGGCAAAGCCCAGGTCGCATTCAGTTCATATGGGAATGGAGGCATGGAGGTGAAAGAAGCACTAGGATGGCGCTCAACTTCATGTTCGACACTCGTGTTGACTTAGAGCAGCTGCTAGGAAGCCCTTCCATGGCTTGGGCGAAAAAGAACAAGCTTCAGAATCGCTCCAAGCGCTGTTGGAGACGGACCTGTCACATTTTGTGTCCCTTTCACTGCGCGACCCGTTCACCACAATATTGGGGTGAGCGCCCCTGGTGGGCACGGCGCCGCATCCTTGAAAAAGCTCTACACAGCTATAATAGCTAGATGCACTGGGTGACTGGCATGTCTGAGAGCCCAATAGCACAATCTGGCCTGTATCTTCAGCATGCGTGCATTCCGCATCTCTCAGTATTTGCTATGCGGGCTCATCCTGCACTGCATCCAGTCAAGACTAGATGAGAGAGCTGATGTGCTGTCAGTGTGGGACTTGCCACGGAAAGATACTCTGGCCTGCATGCACATTGAGTGCAGCAACCAGGACAAGCCCACTGACGATGCCCATACGTAATGCATGGCTACAATGGTATATTCACAGCGTTTAGCCCTTTCAGTGCCAAGGACGAGATAACTCGTTACGCACACGGAGCATATGGAAACGAGCATAGACCACTGTACACACAGCTATATCTTCGGTCTCCCTTCTTCAAATTCAACTGAACATATGACGGCTCATTGGAAAGGTATTGAACGCAGCTTTCCAACGTGCTATACCATTCGATATAGCACGAAGTAAAATACACAAGCGCTGACGCTCGAAGTCCGGGAAACGGGCGAGGGTCAATTTTCAAGCGTGTGACTGTGAAACACTTCATGCTAAAGTTTCCGACGCGTTTGAATGCGGGGGATTTCCCCAGTGCACACTGCACAGCCCATGCGTGACATACAGGTGAAACCTGGTTTCCGTGACCACGCATGGTTCCAGCCCAAAGTGGTCTCATAAACAGGTGGTCTTTCAAAGCAGGTGATCTCCCTACGGTGATAACTGGTATCAAATGAATCCTCGCACTGCATGCTGTGCATTGGTGAAGTGCATAAGGGGGAGTGATATACTGAAGTACTGATACATGTACATCACTAGTGCACTGTACTACATGTACTTGTAGTGTACAAGTACATGTATGTGTATGCATGCACGTGTCACGCACAGATGTTTAGGCCTACTGTTAGCCTGCGATTTGACCTTTGTACTTTGTACATGCACCGTACAACAGAAAAAACGGCGTGGTCGCAAAACTTCGGAAAACGATTTTCAGATCGAGTACTGAAGTCGTGAAGTGGTCGTTGAACTGGCGAACTGGCGATCGGTACCAGTTGTAAGCCGGTCGCTGGTCGCGTCGAGCGAGTGGTCGCTGAATGCGAGTCAGAATGTACGTGAAACGGACGGTGCCAGACAAATACGGTCGTCCACAGCAGGTGGTCGCTGAGTCCAGGTGGTCTTTGGAGCAGGTTTTACCTGAATACCAAAATGAGCGCTAGAACAGTCTGATTCTGCTGGTGTTTGAATCGTTGCTGTGCGTTGAGTATGAGCTGCAAATCGAAAGAAATTGTCTCTGAGTGTAGAATAGCACTACAGAGGCGCATTGGAGCGGCTTTCGATGTGTTTGTAGGCCGTTCTCCTGTGCCTGCAGAGCACTGAGCACCATGGATCGACAGGGGAGATCCTCAGCTTTTCAGAGAGCCTAAGATGATGAAAATCCATCACTGGTGACAATATTTTTAGTGCCCAATGTGAACATTGCGTGTAGTACCAGCGCGCGTGCTGGCCAACCATGTAGTACGTGGTCTGGCACTGAAAGGGTTATAGAAACCTAATCCCCCCCACACACACACACAAATGAGCGCAGGCGCACACATACCGCAGTGGCACACGTATATAGAAGCATACAATTACATGCACGTATACACAGTTACATGCCATCTAGACCTCAGGTCAATCAATACGCATCTGTTCCAGACAAAGGTGTCTCTACTTGTAATCGTGGGCTACAGCGTGGACATACAGCTTTAATTTAAACATCGTGCACTGCTGCGTGAAGAAGTGCCCTTATCACTGAAACTGGGTATCGCTGCTATCCCTGGCCTTTGGATAATATGCTTCCATTTAATACACTTAACTGGTCCTCATTTGTATACCTAAAAGGCTGAAGATGTAAATTTAAAAAAATTGTTGAGAAATGTTATCATCTCAGGCCAACATACCCGAATCAGCTGATCATTCTTGTACACATCCAGATGCAGGCCCGAAGGAGCCTGGCCAGCCCTATGCAAGAAACACGAATTATTCTGCTATTATCTACGCTCGGTATTTCACCCACCAGAGATGTCCTGTCCAAGTGGGACATACCATTTCGGAAGTTCGAAATCTGACATGATAAAAGTACCCGTCGGGGCACAATTTCCACACGACGACCAGATCGGCTAACGCTCACACATAGGACTGTGGAATTTGTTTAATCTTCATTCACTACCAGCAATGTCCTGCTACTCCTTCTCCAAATAATAATTCAATCCTTGAAGCCTACCATAAAATTGCTGATGATTTAGGAAGATTTATGCAAATAATGGACCATTGAAATCGTTTGATTATTAATTTCGCACTTTCCCCGGCCCGATCAAACACGTCACGGTACGAGTACGTCATATCCATATGTCGATCATAGATCATTTTGCACAAAAACGGAACATTTTTTCGTTGCTTTTACACAAAAAGCATGATTTCGGCGCCAAAAATGCAAAAAAAGGAAAGAGATAAAATCAACCGCGGGAAAGGTGTAGACATGCACGGGTTTGTATTCTCATGCAAACACATTTCCTACTTGTAGATCCTCCTGATTTGATATTCGACTGCAGAACAAGTCAAGTCTGTAGGGTTCGCTCTTTCCTCCCGTCTCGTGCAGTTTCCATTCCTTGTTTAGCCGTACTTGAGCAGTATAGGCAGCTGTCGAATCAGAGCTACAATGCCTGCCACCAAACTCTCCGATTCGCATAGGTACTTTTTGCAGACGTTCACATCTCGGAGTATTCTGAATGAAGCTGACACAGTACAGCTCTTTGTGGACAGCTCACGGCAGTTCAACGATAGTAAGGAGTACATAAATGCATTTTGCGGATGCGAAGTTTCCCCTGATTATTCAAGTACATGATTGTACACCTCTGAATAGATTTTGTATTGTATTGTATTGTTTATTTATGGATTCTCCAGAGGTAAATGGATACCTATCATGGGAGTCTCTCCAAACCAATAGAATAATGAAAAATAGAAGGAATAAAACTCGAATATAATCTGAGAATTTAAATCAAAGGAGAGGAAGAAAATCAATAGATTAGAACCAGAGATGCAAATAGAATACTGGAAAGACACTAAAACAAGAGTAAGGGTCTGGTCAGACTGCGGCAGATTTTCGGTGCCTGACGAAAAAAGAAAAGCGTCCAGGATTCGAATCGCGATCACACTGCACATGTGGGGAGAATGAAAATTCAAACTTCTTTTCGAGCGTCAAGTGGTAAGATGTGAACCCTGGGGAACTCCGGCAGATAAGGGAGAAGGCATTGAAACCGTGTCGCCGACACGAACACGCAGGACACGACCAGATATCCCTCTATCTCTCTATAAAGTCCTGAACCCAGTCACGGGCAGACGCGCTGCACCAGCCAGAAAGGGCATGTAAAATGACTGCATGGCTGGCCCGATCGAATGCCTTCGAGAGGTCGAGAAACACCCCATCACACAGTGCTTTGGCATCAAATGCTTCGCCAGCTGTGGTAGCGAGGCATCGGATCTGATCAACAGTTGATCGGTGGCGCCAAAAGCCAAACTGGCTCGAAGATAGTAAGCTATTGTCCCGACGGTGTGACGGGCATTGAAGTCGCCAACTAGGATGATGTGCGTGTCTAGGGTGATGACTTTGGCCAGAACTGCTTCAAGACCGTCACGGAATGTGGAGATGTCCTGATAGTGGGGGCGGTAGCAGCAGAAGATAAAGGTGTCCTTATTGGGTTGACCGAGCTGAATACGGTCTATTTCCACTGTGGAGTCATTTGGGCGGAGATCAGGTCGGTGTGTATATTGAACAGCAGGGTGAAGCAGAAATGCTACGCAACCACCACGAATCGCTGTGTCTGACGTACGATCACGTCTGACAATTTTGTGATTGGTGAGGCTTGGGACGAACGGGGGTGCATTATGGTTCAGAGTAGTCCCGGAAGAACGGCAGCAGAATGACTGAGCATTAGGATTCAATGTCTGAGTGGTCATTGGGTTTTTTTTGTGTTGTCAGCTGTACTTATTCTGTCAGCCTTGAATCGCCATTCTCGAGCTGTCACTCCGTCAGGCCAAAAGTCAGTTCTTTCCACAGCTTCCAGTCATCTTCTGTGACGACTAAGTGCGCGTACGCTAGGCCAACATACTTTGTCTCTGAAACGGAGCATTTCAGTACAATCACTTGCTTGTCTTCGCACCATTTTGCGATTGAGGAAGCTGAGCAACCAGGATGAATTCTTCCAACATGAACAGCTTTGCATTGGTACGATGGGCACTGCGTAGTTGCTGCTGTTGCGGGGTGGGCTCTGGTAGTATGAAATGACGTTTGTCCGGAGGGCTTGATCAGTATGTGTCCCCGTGTTTGAGGTAGCTGACTGTGTAATGGGAGAATGCGATGGAAAGTGAGCTTTGGGACGTGCAGATACTACTTTTGCACTGTACGAGTACGTGTTGACTCCAGAGTGCGTATTCCATGCCTGTGCTGCTGCATCCAGCTCAGGAGAGACTTCCGCTACGGGTACGTTAAGTACGGGTACGTCCGGTGCGGGTGCAACCTTTTTTGAATTCCGAACTGCCAATTTCTCTCTTCAGAACTTCGATTTCGGCGTGGAGGCCGAAATTTCGGCTTTTTGGCCAACCTTCAGTGCTACTATTTCATTGCTGAGGTTTTCAATACTGGTCGTCAAAGATGATATTGCATTCTCTAGCCTGGATACGTACGTTCCGGCTTGTGCATCCACACCAAATGTCCTGAGGCTCTCCACCAGCTCAGCATGGGACAGCTTACTCACGTCCTCTATGCTGTGTTTTGTAGCCAGTTTCCGCAGGTCGTCGAATCCCAGCAAAGCTAAGTCCTGGGGTCCCCTGGGCCTCTGACATGTCAGAGTCCATGCCTACCAGCTACTACTACTACCCTCTACTATGCTCCAGACCGGCCTGATGCCGGCTGGGCTACTGGAAATCTAAGAAAACTACGGAGCTCGAAAAACTCAACCTGACCGCCAAGCATAGACCATTTGATTGTCATTTTGAGTTCTTGGAGAATGATATAAGCGTAAGACTACAGTAGCTAGTTGTTTATGTCATTTTGAGTTCATAGAAGCATAAGTTATTAACGATATCAGCCTGCATACCATATACATACGGCGCATTCATGTCTACTAAAGTCCTTGCTAGTCTCTGAAATGAGACTATTGAATAACACCAAGCTTCATGCGCGTTCCAATCAACACTTCAATTTATGCCTCCAAGAATATGATCTCGTATTACAAGCTACATTGGGCGCGTTCGATTACACACAATTCCGTCCATTCTAGAATTCGTTACAGTGCATGCACCGTTCGACTACACAAATTTCGTCACCAGAATCGATGGAATTCTGAAGAGAGCGGAATTTCTATTTCTCGCCAGGATTTACGCACCCGACGTACGCGCCATGCTAGGTCCACGTGCGCGCGAGGGTGTACGGGATCCCATGATTTTTACGTGAAGGCGTTCGTTTACATGGCCGCTATCCGTTCATTCTGATCATTCGAGAATTATAAAACCTGGGTCCAGAATGTGTAATCGAACGCACCCATTGTATACTGATATGGCCGGGTTGTATCCGTTCTGATTGGGAGCGAATGTGAGACCTTCAGAAATCAAAATGTGTCAGGCCGAAAAAGGAATACACGTACCGTATTATCTCTAATATAAGCACAGTCTCCAATAATAGCACGTCTCCACTAATAGAACACCTTGGGGCGGCATTCAAAAATTAAGTGCTCAGTCTCCATTATAAGCACACTGTGAAGTGCTCACTGTGAAGTCCTCTGAAAACCACACGGGCCTCCAATAAAGGACACCGTACGGTAGTATAATGTACGCACATTGCATGTACATGTACAAGTTATCATGGTCAGTCGCGCGATCGCGCGCGGTGCACCAACCTCTGAAATGAGGTTGAAATAATAATGGAACAGTCTCCAATAAAGGAACGTCTCCATTAATAGCACGGGGCGGAGGTACATTGAAAAAATAAAGGACCGTGCTTATATTAGAGATAATACAGGGTATCTGTCACTCACCACACGGATACGTTGTTATTGTAATCTACTAGCAAGAGTGCATATCCCAAGAACCCCACTTAAACCTCCGTCACTACTTCTTTCAGAGTTATGCCATTTCGTGCTGCAATGCACTTGACTGTACCCACATACAATGTGTGCGTGTCGATGTGTCGACCTCGTGTTTTAGGTCCATACGTGAAAATTGTGTATTTTTGGAAACGAGTCGTGTCAGCTCCCCAACACCAATCACACTCGCACTGGGGCTGGTCTTGGCAGTGGCACTACATGCATAAACTAATGACATAATGTGGGAAGTGTAACTCATCGTTGATGCTGTGTTCTAACCACTGCCTGACATAGGAGATCCCAGTGTTGCCCAGTTCCCGTCCTTCTTGAAGGACATCAACAGCAGACTTCAACCCCTATCGCTGGAAATTCGCCGAGGCACGGATGAGGAGCACGGGAAGATCTTCTTCGCCCTTGTCAACCTGCACCAAGATGAGGCGGCAAAGTTGGCCACCGACTTTGATGCCAAAGAGATTGGTTACTTCAAGAAAGTGGTGAGTAAGCATGGCTTGGCTGTGTCAGTACTGGCGTGTGTATGTAGCAGTGTGGCTGGTTTTCTTTGTGTCAGTACGCTATATCATTACCCATTTACGAGGGAAAGCCAGCCACGAAATTGATGCCCATGCAATCCACCAAATTGTTCCATGTATAAATGTTGTATCCTTGCACCATGGCAGCTACTTGCGTCTAGAAAATGCTCGTCACAGGATTCATTGTGGCAGTATTCTCATGGAGCTTTTCCATTATGACAATGGCTACATATATTACGTGTATATGCGCTTAGATGGAGTGTAGGCAAAGTACCGTATTTTCAGAAATTAGCGCCTGTCTGAAATATAGCGCCACATCATTTCAGGGCTTTTGTGTAGATTTTTTTCAAACTGGGTGAAGTTTTAGGTGTCGCAAACTACATGTACTAAGCGCCTTGGCCCGTATCGCCGAAAATACAGCATCCATTTGGCTCTGCCATACTGGTATGCATAGCGTGGGACCTTTTCCGTGTAAAACCACTTCTTTGTCAGCGACAAGCCGCTGGCTACATGGTGTGCGGGTGCACTACTGGTAATAACGTGTGTATGTGTGTACGTGTATGTGTGCGCGCGCGCGCGTTCAGATGGATCTGATCATTGCAGCGGACGATGGCGTATGCTCTTCCGTGGAGCTTGTCAATGCCGGTGCTGAGCTGCAGCCACACGTAGGGGTCTCTGAGGCCACGGTAAGAAGCAGTTGCTCACGTGACCAGTTTTGGCAGTGAGCAACAAGTACAGTACAGTGTGTGTGTGTGTGTGTGTGTGTGTGTGTGTGTGTGTGTGTGTGTGTGTGTGTGTGTGTGTGTGTGTGTGTGATATGCAATACTGATTCCACAGCATCAACAACATACAATTGTCATACCATGATAGCTCGATTAGGCCATTAGCCAATAATGTTCATCCAAGTATCCATTCAGCCACACGTGCTCTCCGTGGCAGGCTTTTAGGAGAGAAGTAATCTTGATATTGCTCTTCAAGGGATATCAGCGAGGACAGTTAGTTGTGTCAATCATAGATCACACAAGCAGTTTTATACAGCTGCGCGTAGTTGAGAAGGTGGATAAGGCGGGGAATCTAACCTATTAGCAGCAGCAGAACAGAGTAGCCAAACAAAATTTAGAGAGATGTCAAGATTCGCCTATTGAATTGTAATGAAAGTGACAGACAGACAGAGATGTAAGTACGAATTCAAATATAGAGAGAATCTCGTTAGACTAGCGGTACAGTACCGTACACAAGTTTTCGCTCTCGTATTCATACTCCCTGCCCATCGCTGACGCGACGATAACGAACAGCTGTGCTACTGTAGTAGACTTAGCAACTTGTGCAGGGATTACACCATTCAACAGCTTGCAAGGCTGATGAATTGACCGCCACTTATTTTAGCCTGGTTTACACCGCACGGCCGGCTGGTTGAAGTGGCTTTTTCTGGCCAATGAATCCCTATTTTTCATTTTTTTTTCATTCTTTTACACACAGTTTCGCTCTAGTATTAGTGCGGCATACAAGTAATAATAATTATAATGATGTACATGTACTAGGTAATGTATCAGAATGTCTTGCGGTATACGCATGCGCTAAACCGATGGTAGAGCGTTGCAGCTTACCGACCACACATATACAATGGGAACACATTCGCCCAGCATGCCAGGGTCGTCTTACCGCCCACACACACGGTGGGAGCATATTCGCTAGGGGTCAAACGGGTGTACCTTTAACTAACGAACGGGTAATTTTCTTAACGGGCGGGTTAACGGATACCCTTTAGCAGCCATGTTTAATTTTTTGCGTAATTTTCACATAAATCAAGATTTTAATTCATCTGTGCTCGGGTTGCATTTTGATATCACATTATGATTCGCAATTCGATTGGTGTCTGATAGTTGCAGGAGTAGATCTACTAGGTGCGAAAATGCAACAACAATGCAGACATCCAGCGTGGAGTTGTAAATAATTGACTCCCGCCTGGAATACACGATCCCAGCAGTGTTGCTCCGTACTGACTGGTTCATCAAAATCCAAACGGGTACCCTTTTACTAACGGTACCTGAGATTAACGGTTGGGTACCCGGTACACCCCTTTGACTCCTAATATTCGCCCAGCATGCCAGAGTTTTCGCCGTAGTCTGGATATGACCGAGCGAAATTACGTGCAGGTGGCTTGCTAGGGCTGTGGAGATTGCTAGGTGCACTTTCCTGTTGTTTGCCTCCTGATCCTGAGCAATGCGTTGGTGACAACATGTTGCATAATTGGACTCGCACGCGGTGGCAAAGTATACCGCAATTTGCCAATGATGCTTTTTCTTGTCTTTTTCCCCATGCAGTCTCTACTGGAGCGTCTTGCCCAGGATGAGTGGCTATCGAATAACAAGGTACTAGTATGTGCACTGTAGAATCACTGTAGAACTGGAAAGTGATGGAGTCAGAAGTCGACAAATAACAACTTCTGGTATCACGCTGCCCGTAGTGCAGTATGGGGTGGGTAGTCCCCTCGTGTCGTATGCACTGTTGTGATTTTTGTAGTCCCCCCACCGGGAGGCCCCAGGCCTATTACTAGTACTACTGGTGGTTTTGTCACCCTGCTGTGCCCAAACGTGTGTGCATCCATGAAAAAACAGGATCCAAATGGATCCGGAAGTCAGCGTTGTCATGACTCCGGGCTGTGACGTAGCACTTTAAAGCCCTTGGCTTTAGTACAGGGCCACGGCTATTCCACCGGTAGTTTTAACTTTAGTAATCCCACTGTGACCGCCATCGTGACCGCCATCGTGACCGCCATCGTGACCGCCATCGTGACCGCCATCGTGACCGCCATTGTGACCGCCATCGTGACCGCCATCGTGACCGCCATCGTGACCGCCATCGTGACCGCCATCGTGACCGCCATCGTGACCGCCATCGTGACCGCCATCGTGACCGCCATCGTGACCGCCATCGTGACCGCCATCGTGACCGCCATCGTGACCGCCATCGTGACCGCCATCGTGACCGCCATCGTGACCGCCATCGTGACCGCCATCGTGACCGCCATCGTGACCGCCATCGTGACCGCCATCGTGACCGCCATCGTGACCGCCATCGTGACCGCCATCGTGACCGCCATCGTGACCGCCATCGTGACCGCCATCGTGACCGCCATCGTGACCGCCATCGTGACCGCCATCGTGACCGCCATCGTGACCGCCATCGTGACCGCCATCGTGACCGCCATCGTGACCGCCATCGTGACCGCCATCGTGACCGCCATCGTGACCGCCATCGTGACCGCCATCGTGACCGCCATCGTGACCGCCATCGTGACCGCCATCGTGACCGCCATCGTGACCGCCATCGTGACCGCCATCGTGACCGCCATCGTGACCGCCATCGTGACCGCCATCGTGACCGCCATCGTGACCGCCATCGTGACCGCCATCGTGACCGCCATCGTGACCGCCATCGTGACCGCCATCGTGACCGCCATCGTGACCGCCATCGTGACCGCCATCGTGACCGCCATCGTGACCGCCATCGTGACCGCCATCGTGACCGCCATCGTGACCGCCATCGTGACCGCCATCGTGACCGCCATCGTGACCGCCATCGTGACCGCCATCGTGACCGCCATCGTGACCGCCATCGTGACCGCCATCGTGACCGCCATCGTGACCGCCATCGTGACCGCCATCGTGACCGCCATCGTGACCGCCATCGTGACCGCCATCGTGACCGCCATCGTGACCGCCATCGTGACCGCCATCGTGACCGCCATCGTGACCGCCATCGTGACCGCCATCGTGACCGCCATCGTGACCGCCATCGTGACCGCCATCGTGACCGCCATCGTGACCGCCATCGTGACCGCCATCGTGACCGCCATCGTGACCGCCATCGTGACCGCCATCGTGACCGCCATCGTGACCGCCATCGTGACCGCCATCGTGACCGCCATCGTGACCGCCATCGTGACCGCCATCGTGACCGCCATCGTGACCGCCATCGTGACCGCCATCGTGACCGCCATCGTGACCGCCATCGTGACCGCCATCGTGACCGCCATCGTGACCGCCATCGTGACCGCCATCGTGACCGCCATCGTGACCGCCATCGTGACCGCCATCGTGACCGCCATCGTGACCGCCATCGTGACCGCCATCGTGACCGCCATCGTGACCGCCATCGTGACCGCCATCGTGACCGCCATCGTGACCGCCATCGTGACCGCCATCGTGACCGCCATCGTGACCGCCATCGTGACCGCCATCGTGACCGCCATCGTGACCGCCATCGTGACCGCCATCGTGACCGCCATCGTGACCGCCATCGTGACCGCCATCGTGACCGCCATCGTGACCGCCATCGTGACCGCCATCGTGACCGCCATCGTGACCGCCATCGTGACCGCCATCGTGACCGCCATCGTGACCGCCATCGTGACCGCCATCGTGACCGCCATCGTGACCGCCATCGTGACCGCCATCGTGACCGCCATCGTGACCGCCATCGTGACCGCCATCGTGACCGCCATCGTGACCGCCATCGTGACCGCCATCGTGACCGCCATCGTGACCGCCATCGTGACCGCCATCGTGACCGCCATCGTGACCGCCATCGTGACCGCCATCGTGACCGCCATCGTGACCGCCATCGTGACCGCCATCGTGACCGCCATCGTGACCGCCATCGTGACCGCCATCGTGACCGCCATCGTGACCGCCATCGTGACCGCCATCGTGACCGCCATCGTGACCGCCATCGTGACCGCCATCGTGACCGCCATCGTGACCGCCATCGTGACCGCCATCGTGACCGCCATCGTGACCGCCATCGTGACCGCCATCGTGACCGCCATCGTGACCGCCATCGTGACCGCCATCGTGACCGCCATCGTGACCGCCATCGTGACCGCCATCGTGACCGCCATCGTGACCGCCATCGTGACCGCCATCGTGACCGCCATCGTGACCGCCATCGTGACCGCCATCGTGACCGCCATCGTGACCGCCATCGTGACCGCCATCGTGACCGCCATCGTGACCGCCATCGTGACCGCCATCGTGACCGCCATCGTGACCGCCATCGTGACCGCCATCGTGACCGCCATCGTGACCGCCATCGTGACCGCCATCGTGACCGCCATCGTGACCGCCATCGTGACCGCCATCGTGACCGCCATCGTGACCGCCATCGTGACCGCCATCGTGACCGCCATCGTGACCGCCATCGTGACCGCCATCGTGACCGCCATCGTGACCGCCATCGTGACCGCCATCGTGACCGCCATCGTGACCGCCATCGTGACCGCCATCGTGACCGCCATCGTGACCGCCATCGTGACCGCCATCGTGACCGCCATCGTGACCGCCATCGTGACCGCCATCGTGACCGCCATCGTGACCGCCATCGTGACCGCCATCGTGACCGCCATCGTGACCGCCATCGTGACCGCCATCGTGACCGCCATCGTGACCGCCATCGTGACCGCCATCGTGACCGCCATCGTGACCGCCATCGTGACCGCCATCGTGACCGCCATCGTGACCGCCATCGTGACCGCCATCGTGACCGCCATCGTGACCGCCATCGTGACCGCCATCGTGACCGCCATCGTGACCGCCATCGTGACCGCCATCGTGACCGCCATCGTGACCGCCATCGTGACCGCCATCGTGACCGCCATCGTGACCGCCATCGTGACCGCCATCGTGACCGCCATCGTGACCGCCATCGTGACCGCCATCGTGACCGCCATCGTGACCGCCATCGTGACCGCCATCGTGACCGCCATCGTGACCGCCATCGTGACCGCCATCGTGACCGCCATCGTGACCGCCATCGTGACCGCCATCGTGACCGCCATCGTGACCGCCATCGTGACCGCCATCGTGACCGCCATCGTGACCGCCATCGTGACCGCCATCGTGACCGCCATCGTGACCGCCATCGTGACCGCCATCGTGACCGCCATCGCTTACAGATCACGGTGTAACTGCCAGTACTTGCCCAAGGTATAGTCATATGTGAAATAAATTAGCCAAGGAAACACTGAACCTCACTTTTCCCAGCAGGGGCTGGTGAACTAATAGTACCCCCCCCCCCCCCCCCCTCCTCTCTATCTCTTACTCTCTTTTTTCTCTATTTCTCTATCTCTTTCTCTCTCTTTTTTCTCTATTTCCCTCTCTCTCAACCTGCTGCTTAAATCATGCACCTGCTTTCAGGCATAACAACTCTGTTGTAGAGGTCTCAGTCCTCATTTGTTAGACTTACCCGTCTTTATAAATGTAACTTACTCGCATGTACATGTAACAAAGGCAAGCGCAATGGGATATCAGTGTGTGAAAGAATTCAAAGAAATGCTCGCTGCCTATTGTTCTGTTCGTAATGTGTGCTGCTACATGCCAGGACGAAGGCTACTTATTTCTGGGTGCACGTACAATGATTGAGCTGCTGCCTCACTTGCGTGATGTATATGGGGACGCCGTCGTCGACTGTCATTTGTGCTCCAATATAGTGGTCAAGGTAAGCATCCACGAATCACAGTCGGGGACGCCTTCAAATAAAATAAAAAATTATTTTCGTCAAAGTCAGTCAGACAGACTTTTCCTCTTCCACAGGAGCACCACCGTCCTCAAGGATCAAGGTGCAGATGAAGCTCCTTTGGCCACTCTATCCAAGACTTGTGAAAGTTATGATGACTAGTATATTGTATGACTAACCTCTACCAGATGTCGTCTCTGGCTGAAAACAGCGGTTCTAGTCGCTTTTAAAAGACTCCGTAGCTCATAGAGGTCTATGAATGGAGAGTGTCCCTACTTGTGGAAAGCGGACTGTGCACTACTTTGTTTTGTTGGCTGTACGGCAGGTGATAGCTTGGCATGTGACCTGTTCATGATTGGGTGATCATTGGTACCCACTCATTCCATCACGTCACCTGACCTGCTGCTTCTGACTCCATTGCTGTGTCTTGGTATGGTTTCACAGGGACAGCGTTGCACTAGCTGTGAGACCAAGCTGCACGTACATTGTGCTGCGCGATTCATGAGTGGCCGGTAAGACACATACGTACATACAGTACTTTCTACTATCCTACAACAGGACCACACATGCACATACAGTACTTTCTACTATGCTACAACGGGACCACACATGCACATACAGTACTTTCTACTATGCTACAACAGGACCACACATGCACATACAGTACTTTCTACTACTGTATTATCTCTAATATAAGCACGGTCCTTTATTTTTTCAATGTACCTCCGCCCCGTGCTATTAATGGAGACGTTCCTTTATTGGAGACTGTTCCATTATTATTTCAACCTCATTTCAGAGGCATGTTGCCATGCCAAATTTATATGTCAGACACACACATTTCTGGGTTTTTTCGCCGGTACAGATAATGAATTTACACCGTGTGCTTATAATGGAGACTGAGCACTTTATTTTTTGAATGCCGCCTCAAGGTGTTCTATTATTGGAGACTGTGCTTATATTAGAGATAATACGGTATGCTACAACAGGACCACACATACACATACAGTACTTTCTACTGCTGTAAGACATGTTATTATAACGAGTCGCAAATTTAACGATTGTCCAAAATTCATAGGTTAACGAGAAGATATGTTAACGATCTTGCAGTATTCTGCCATATCCACACACAGCATATATGAAGCAGTACGGCCTCAACGGATCTTATTATAACGAAGAAATGTCATCCGTTAAAACGTTAGATTTGCTTCCTCATTATATATACATGTCTTACAGTATGCTGCAACAGGACCATACCTACACGTGTCTGAATTATTCATGCATTCTCAACTTGTACATTGTGGCTGGGCTTTTATTTGATGTCCAAGGTTTCCTGCTGTTGGTGGGGCAGGAGGATACCATTATAGTGATAAGAAGTTGCATTTGTCTTGGCTCTCGTCTGATTGCACCACAGCGAGCCGCAGTGTCCATCCTGTCAGACGCCGTGGGCACACATCATCCCCGACATTCCACATGATGCACACCATCCTGCAGGTATGTTGGCCTGGTGTGTGGGTGGGTGTCACGGTGGGAGGGGGGCATGTGTGTGTTTATATGTACTAGGGTGTTTATCTACAAGTCTGGTTTGAATGACCACCCATGATGGGACCAGCCTAGCTTGGTCATTGAACATGGGGTGCTGAGTTCAATAGTCCTGGCTCCACATCTTTCCCATAGAGTCCAAACAAAAGGAGTCCAGACGAGGGAGTCCAGACGAGGCAATCCACGGTGCATGTAGCGTAACCAATACTACCACTATGGATCCAGGTCATATTACTGCCCTACACAGATGCTGACAACAGCTATTACTACGCATGTACCGTAAAGTACCGTTGATCCGCCCCCTCTCTAATTCCCGCCCCCTGTCGATTTTCTCCTTGTGAAGCGACTTCGGCGTATACAACGAAATACGATGTTGAACCGACGCATACACTGCTGTACACAATACTTGCCAATCCAGGATCAAAATGTGCACAATCCAGCACATTGAGACTGATCCTCTACGTTGTTGTACATCGTACTGCACTTGACAGCCTTGATCTAATTCCCGCCCCCTGCCGAAAACCCAGCTGGGAAGCGACATGGCGTGGGGGCGGATCAACGGTACTTTACGGTACATGGTACCTTAACTAGAGCCGTCCGTACATACATTAACTTCTCCAAAGTGGCCTTGCCACGTCATGTATGCTCTCAGCTAGCTACACAGCAGCCAGTTTCAAACGGTAGAATAGCAAACTCATTGTGCATACTGTAGGATATGTTCAGCATGTGTTCGGCATGTGCCGTTTTGAAACTACACCTGCCCGTCACCATGCCACAGTGCCTCCAATTTGTGCGAGGTGTGTAGCACAGCTGTGCTGTCAACCGGTGTGACAAAGTATGTGTGTGCGCCGCGGTGTGCACGTGTGTGTGTGTGCACGTGCGTGCGTGCATGCATATGTCTGGTGGATGGTGCTGTGCAGTGCAAAATGGAGGTCACAACGGAGTTGCCACACCAGTACCAGGACCGACTTCTCATGGCAGGCGGAGTGCAGCAGCATCAGCAGCGACGTCAAATAGTGGTGCATCGTCGCAGTCGCCGGCGCTATTTGCGACCTCATCTTCTCAGTCTTCTGGCCGGCCAGCAAGGACACGGCGTAGGTGATATTAGAACTTTGAGAAGGAGCTTGCCAGGGTCACTTGCCTGGTAACATGTGTATTTGTGCAAAGTTCTGAACATCAGAAAGCCACTCTGCACTCCCTTTCTCCTGGCAGTCTGGAGAAATTGAATCATATCCGCCGTGTGGCATCGGACGCTGGCTGTTCCATGATGATGGCCGCACATTGGCATCATGCTTTCAGTGTCAAACAGACAAACACCAAGGCAAGGCATCACACTGGTGGCCACGCAGGTATCCAATATCCAGAGTGAAGTTAGTCGGCTATGTCACAGTGCCGGGCACCAGGAGTGCTTCCGTCTGTACATCAGCCATAGCACAGAGCACAGTGCGGGTGCCTTTTCAAGCGTACATCCAGCCTTGTGTTCTACCCTCTCTTTTTTTAACGTGTTACGTCACCCCTGAACTAACCTGTCGGTGTGATGTCAGTCTCAGCTCTATATTCCTACCCATGTGTGTGTGTGTGCGTGCGTGCGTGCGGCATGTACCAAGCAGACCCACTGCCAACACTAGTGTTTTTTGCATGGAGTGAATCTACTGCAGTATATTATAACAGAGGGGCATGGATGGACAATATCTTCATTTTGAACAGTTTGCATCACAGGTTTCCCACCAATATCAAATGTATGCTGTGCAGGAAAATGCTTTAACACATCTGAGTTCAAATTTAACACATACGTTCTTTTTAAAAAGCTCTTTTCCTTATTTAGTTTGTATCTCTGTAGGTAGACTGGAGGCATGTTAGCCATGTGACTGTTCCGCCTTGTTTTATCAATTTTCCTCCTTGTTAGCCCGTAGCACTGCAACGTTACTTGGACCGATCATCCGACTCTTTATCCTTTTTAGAAGCCAATGGCGTGTCATGATATGCTTCTTGTCGCAAGAAAATGCAGCGGCGTATCTCCACCTTATCTATGGCATACGGGCCGTCCTCTCATTCCTTGACTTCTTTTCCCGGAGTCAACGTGTGCCAGGGCCTGCGGGGGGTGTTTTCCGTAACCTGTCAGCGTTACGACCAAAACACCTTTTATAGCAACAACATGTATATGTAGGCTAACCTTCACTGATTCATTGTTTTACCCGGCCGACTGTCTTTTTCCCATGTGTTGCACAGTGAGGATCTACGGGTGTGATTCGAGCCAGGGAGTAAATACAATGCTGGTACATGTATTGTCCTACTCCCTGGTTCGAACCCAGCTCTGTCTCACCCCTTCTTGCCTCCACACATGCAGCGACGGAAGTATTTAGCCATGCACCTACAAAGTGTTGCAAAAGAAGTATCCTGCAACACAAAGAGGGTAGAATCATGGCTCTGGATAGTTCGACCTGGGGGGAGAGCCTGTTATCACACGTCCACCGCTACTTCCATGTCCAGATAGATGCAGAAGAGCTGTTGTTAGAGAAGCCTGTGAAGACCCGCATGTGTACAACGAGGCCGTGGGTGTGTGTGTGTGTGTGGGGGGGGGGGGGGGGGGGGGAGATCTCGATCAGTCGCTGATAGCAGAAGGGTGAAGTGTATCATCGGGGGGGGGGGGATTGAGTAGTATTGTACTCCCTTACAGATCTAGATAGTCTCTGAGCACGCTTGGAACAGTAGTACCTGGGATCACGAAAGCACACTACCTACCAGTACAACCATTACCAAGAGCTTGCTACAACATAACTATGTTGGATATGAAGAGACAGAAAATGCACGAGCAGACGGTCTAGTCTCTCTCTCTCTCTCTCTCTGTCTCTCTCTCTCTCTCTCTCTCTCTCTCTCTCTCTCTCTCTTCTCTCTCTCTCTCTCTCTCTTGAATGGGCTCGGCACATTGGGAGGAATTTGGAAGGAAAGTAATTTCCGCATACGATCGATGTGACACAGTCAGTGAGGCGTTGATAAGCGGAAATCTGGAAGGGGGTTGGCTGTTCATAGCTCAGGCCGGGTCTCTGTCTGATCAAATCAGGGATGTGATCAAGCCGGCCCAAGGCCGACCGGTCTATGCCCCCTGGCCTAGGCGAAATGCTAGCCTACATTGTAGCGGCTAGCGCCTACTTATTATACGCTGCAAAAGGCAGCCCACTCGAACTCCGCACTCGTGCTCATTAGCCAGGTCTTGACATAAGGAGCCCAGTCGCAGCCTCGCAGGCCAGTGTTATCTCCTCCCCTGAACCATGTGAAGCTAGGCTGAAGCTCTCTTTCCTGGCATTGGTCTTGACCTTGCTACGTCGACGAGACTCAGCACCGTACTATAGACAGTCTCTATGTGAGGAGTCTGAGGACTGGACTGGCGCGTGGGCCATGGCATGGGGCCGATACTGCGCGATAGGGTCGCGTCGTGCGACGTATCATCAAGTGCGGCGCGTTCTGTTTCGTCACATGTACAATTATTCAATGGCCATGGTTTTATTTCGCACCTTTTCCAGGTAGGCCTACAATGTCATGTAGATCGACTACAGACTCAGTCGAGACTCGGTAGCAGATCGTGTACGCTTTTGAGTCGAACAGTTACCAACATACATGTAGAATCATGGCATGCACTCATTTTCTTCACGACTTCAGCGATCTCGAATGACAACACTCATCAACAGTAGTCAGGGCCATACTCAACTCATACTCATAGTCATTCATTGTCAGCGTGTTTGACTTGCAGAACGGATTGATTATGCGTGGCCAACTTTGGTGTGGGTTCGTTCTCTCTGACTGGTAATGATTATGTGGCAGTGAGACACGCGTAGGTAAAACTGGTTCAAAGAAACGCTTCCTCCCTTCTGCAGTAGTAAAAAGCCTTGAATAGTCTGCACAAGAACGCGAGGGATCACTGGCCGGAGCGGGTGGGCGGCATTCGCCTTCGAGGAGTACCAAGCTAACGTGCGTAGCTGGCAAGCAATGATCAATATGTTGACTGAAGAGGAGAAAAGAGAAGCCAGGTTACTTCTGGACAAGCTGCCGACAGAGGACATCGAGGCGCTCACGGAAACCGTGTCATCTCGGATGGTGACTGCGGAGACACGAGAAAGTAGGCGATGTTTTACACGTGTGATTCACTGAACAAGATCACTGTGTGCGTTGGTTGTTTGACTTCTGTCGCACGCACATGTCCTGCATGTTGATCGGTTGACCTGCGCTACATGCAGCCTGACTGGGGAGAAACCGCTTATCAAGACAAACAATCGAGTGTTACATGAGCGGGTCACAGCAGCTGTGGTTTTAAAATGGGGGAGAACTTGGGAGAGAGTGCTAGCGAACTAACTTTACCACCGATTCACAATGGGAACTTCTTTCATTGAAACATGTGCTTTGCACCTCCGATAGTACGGACTATCATGATGCCCTTTTTTGATGGGTCTGCATAACTTCCGAGATTTCTTGGCTTCGATATTCATACTATTGATTTGAACAAAAATTGTGAAACGAAAAATTATAATACAGAATAGGACCAAAGGACCACAAGCTAAGTTATTGTCCACTAATACCACCAGTTACTAATACCACCAGTTACTAATACTAATACCACCAGTTACTTAACACTGATCAACGGTACTGACGTTCTACAACTACTGTTGTGGACATGGAAATCCGGTCGCACGTCTAGCGGCCTCAGGGCGCTGGCCATGCAGCCGTGGGTAAGCGGTACACACATGCATTCATGCGCTGCAGCGCGCTGGTCGCATCGGATCAACATGTGCACTGCACACAGCGTTCTGTACGCGCTGAGGGCGCCGGCCCCGGTCAATCGACTGGATTTCCATGTCCGCTACAGTAGCTGGCTATCAGCTCTAGCACGTCTTGGATGCGCACTCCAACAGCCTTCCAACTTGGATGGTTCTATGTTACCGTAGAATCCCGCGGATAAGCTCCCGGGCGTACCTGTTTCACAAGGACATTTCGGTGGGCTTATACGCGGACACGGGCTTACACGCCGACACCAAACTTGTGCTATTGAAAAGTGCCAAGGAAGTGAGACACATGGAAAGTACCGTACATTGCTGAAAACCACTGTGCAAACAAAAACAACCGATGATTGTGTTGAAATGTACAACAACAACAAAAATACATATACTACGTACATGACACGACCTATGCCCATGGCCTTGTACAACGAAGCGTCGCGATGTTCGAACTTGGCCTGGGCTCATGCACGAGCATGGGCTTATACGCGGGTGGGCTTATCCGCGGGATTCTACGGTATAATAACATAGGCGGGACATTATAGCGTAACTTGAAGTTCCTTGGTCCTTTTCTTTACTATAAATCAATCCTTGGCTCTC
Source organism: Sycon ciliatum (assembly GCF_964019385.1). Taxonomy (NCBI): domain Eukaryota; kingdom Metazoa; phylum Porifera; class Calcarea; order Leucosolenida; family Sycettidae; genus Sycon; species Sycon ciliatum. The sequence continues at coordinate 4,081,235 of NC_088646.1, forward strand.
CATCCGAGACGAAATTTAGTGTTTGTATTGTGCAGAGCAACAAAGTTGCCAATTTTATCACAACAGACTCAAGTCGACATCTAGTGTTAACGGTAAACTAGAAACATTGCCACGTGTGTACTCTTTGTAAATGTTATCGCTTCATGGGTACTATCTGCGGCGTGTCCATTAGCTTGTCCCCCTCTCCCTTCCGTCCTCCATACGACACAGTAGTGGATACTACACTGAGTTGTACCGACAGAGTGTTGTAAAGCCTATAGGTCCCAATGAGCCATGCATGCCAGTGGAGACATGCATGCCAGTGGAGACATGCATGCCAGTGGAGACATGCATGCCAGTGGAGACATGCATGCCAGTGGAGACATGCATGCCAGTGGAGACATGCATGCCAGTGGAGACATGCATGCCAGTGGAGACATGCATGCCAGTGGAGACATGCATGCCAGTGGAGACATGCATGCCAGTGGAGACATGCATGCCAGTGGAGGCATGCATGCCAGTGGAGGCATGCATGCCAGTGGAGGCATGCATGCCAGTGGAGGCCGACATCATCAGCTCATGCACCATGTATACGTAACAGTTATGATTACAAGCTGAACGCACCATGATGTTGTTTCTGATGTGCAATGTACAGCGGCGGATGCAGCGATCTCTACAGGGGGGGGGGGGGGGTCCAGTATTGTCAAAACTGATTACTAGCTGATACATGTACACTGACACGCATAATCGCATATGGTTGCCAGTAGTACATTTACGAAATTTAGGGGGTTCCGCGGAACCCCTGGAACCCCTCCTGGATCCGCCCCTGATGTACGTGTGCACATGCCATTGTGCGCTGTGTGTGCGTGCGTGCTTGTGTGTGTTGAATGCTGCACCGATTAGGCGGAGTGGAAGCCATTCTTCTCTACAGTGAGAGTGCCAAGCAGCTGCTGAGGCGAAAGAAAGTGAAGCGGGAGCACATCGTCATGTATCTAGGCGAGAAGAACCAACAAGCCAGTCACACGGAAGACAAGAGTACATTAGTAAAGCGGGTGCTGGATTTCTGGGAGAAGAACGGAACGTCTCACCCCGCAGTAAGTCAAACACTTGCATCGTGCTGATAAAGAGGACAACGCAGGCGTTGAGAACAATTCTACTTCTTCCTTTTTTGAAGTACTAGTAATCGGAAGCCATGTGACTTAAAGTGCACTACCGTATATATTGGAGCTGGATTCGAAGAACGTAGCCTGAGCCAACAGCATAGCTATGAGCATCACTCAAGAATGCAATCTGTCAGTGTTGAGGTGACTGGGATCACCCCGGGGTTATTACAGCTATGTTCTAGAAACACGGGCCTGCTGTAGAAATGTAGTGCAGATCTGTAATGCGTTTATAGTTGTAGCCTGGCGACGGTGATGCGGCAACACAGCGGGCCTTACATTGCACGCTCTGTAGGCAGCTACTGCGGCTGCGGCGGCATGATCTGTTGCCCGGCTGTGTGTGACCGGCCTACACCAGTAACAGTAGTAAGTTAGTGGATAATTTGGTGATGGCATCTTTCAAACTGTCAATGCCATGACCGTCCCCGCTTCTATCCATTCATCTACCCAGGCATCTATCTATTTATCTATCTGTCTCTATCAGTCTTGGGGACAAGTGCATTTCTGGGAGGGGAACCGGGAGTTTGAGCAAACTAGCTTCTCTAGCCCCACTGGCTCATGGCGAGAAAGAAAGTGGAGACCAAGAAAGCAAGAATAACTCCATGCACGTGCTAAGGACGCCCATTCGAAGTGTATAACCGTTGCATACTAGTAGTCAAAATAGGAATGCAGCCTGGATGGCAAATGTGGTATCCTCTATACCGCTGCTTCGGCAATACAGGTCTCATTAGTGAATTTGTTAGAATTTGCAGTGTTGAATGCCCCACAATTGTTGCAGCCACGCTTGCAGACAGTTAATAGCGGACCCCTGGGGCACTCACTCCGGTCACTGCAGGGCGTTGGGGGGTAAGCTGACGTGTATGTGCGTGTGTGTGTGTGTGTACACCTTTTTGTTCACTATAGGGCGATGACGGTCGGGGTGGAGCTGGTTTGGGCGGTTAGTATTACATGTTTTATCACGATTGTACTTCTGTATACACAACGCCCGGCGTGGCATGGGTTCACTTGGTCAGATTTCATTGAATAATTTGGCACTGTACATGCACACTGGTTGTGACATTGTGAGCACACAGGCACTAGTCTGACCCGCAGAACAGAAAGCAGCTGGTTGCCATGCTTAACCACTTACGGGCCGGGCCCTCGGCTGCTCGGCAACTGGAAATGCAGATCAAACGGTACAGGAACATTTTGAAGTGTCTCTGGATGACTTCACTAGCGACAGGTCTGCTGTGTGTGTGTGTATGGATCGGTTGCTGTGCTGTGTTGACTACAGGTGCCATGGGCGAGGGCAGTACGATTGTAGATGAGTTCATGACTCACGGCGGTGGCTACGTGGACCTGCCCCGCACAGAGTCGCCCACGTTCGAGGATGCCGTGGGTACGCTACGGCCGCTTCAAGTGGGCATCACGCCGGAGGGAATGGCAGTTTGCAAGGACGACGACGGGCAGCTGCTGGCAGAGTCGTTTGCACCGTGGTTCTATGGCCTGCTGAAGACTGCGGGGATGCCCCTGACCATGCCAGCGTATGCCGGCGAGGACATGAAACTGCCGGATTTCCAGGGACAGTGGGGACCTCATCACTTCTGGCCAGACGCCAAACTTCAGATCTTCGAGCTGCCCGACGGAATGGAGACCCGCGTGTCAGGCGCTGTGCAAATCAGCACGAAATTCGCGGGTCTGGTTTCCAGTGGCTTCATTTTCGAGGCCAACTTCAGCAGGCAGGGCATCAAGGGCCTGCAGACAGTGCGAGATTTGATCAGCGTGTCGGTTGCAGGTAAGTTCTCGCAGGTATCCGACCCGCCGACGTACTGCTCTGAAGGAGGTACCTTTGAGCAGTCCTTCTCACTACAGCAGGACAGACAGAGCATGAACTGGAGGATCAAGTCCACCAATCTTAAGCTAATGTGGACTATCAGCAAGGCCACCAACGACCCGGAGGACGAACAGGAGCTACCGTTTTTGCACGCGACCCCCACAGCCGACATTCCCCTCGGCCTGCCAGCATAGTCCCTGGTCATGGTGAGTAGCCATAGTCAGCGGCACTGTTACCATGGACAACCAACATACCCAAATTACTAGCCTAGCCCGGCACGACCAGTACTATTACACACTTGCTCCACTACTGATGTCATGATTCCCGCAGCGGGTCACCGGTGACATCCTGCCTTAGGTATTTCTCATCATTTCGGTAACAGTTAGCCGGAGTACGCAGTCATATTGAGCGCACAGTCCCCTCGTCAGCAAACACATTGATCCTACGCTTGTGCAGTCCTAGTGCAGTTCCACGTTAGCTTGCATCGATCCTACTCTCATGCCTCCCAGGCCAGCCCATGTGCACGCGCCCCGACTATTGTGTTGTGTTTTGTGTTTGTCACAAGTTCCTGATCAACCCATGTGTGTTATCCCCGTCCGTTGTTTTGCGTTTGGACTGGTTTCCTGGTCTTTCCCGCTGGTGGTCTGAATATGTATCTTGTTACTTGAGCTATAGCGTGTACGGACGAGCAGTCCACAATTCTCACCTGCTCGTGCTCAATCGTCTGATCTGCAATCACCATTATGTTCTGCTCAATGCATTGCTAAATTAATGCTTCAGCCGTTCAATAAGCCTCTTCAGAACTTGAGCTGTTGAAATATCATGTACTTCTTGCTGCCATGTTGCACAGTCTTGCGCCTAGCTTTGGCTGCCCTGTGTTTCAACTAACTT